>NC_137455.1:129668056-130268056 GCF_964235325.1 Thermobia domestica | reverse complement strand
GTCCTCAGGTAAGTGCAACATGCTTCTTGAACAACATAAAAAAACAAAAGTTAAATACTTACAGTTCTCTACTGTTCACCTATTAAAACACAAATAAAAAAAGTTTGTAACATTCAATCAATTGATAATCATTCAATTGAAAATTCAAGAAAAAAAGAAAGTAAAAATAAAAGAAAAGGAAAAAGGAGGAAAAAATCTAAAACATTTTAAGAAATCTTATCTCTTCACTCAACAAGTAGGTTATTAATTACACGTATCATTACACTCTTCACTTAATTGCAAGACGTTGGCTCTACCCATCAATAGTGTTTTTTTTTTTTTTTTTTTTTGATTAAGTGAGATGAAAGATGTTCAGCTTGTAAAAAGAAGATAAATACAGGGAAAAAAACTTAATCTCCATAAAAGAAAGTGTAGAAATCACGAAAATTCGAGCGCATCCAGAAACTAACTTTCCCACGCGTCGCATAGCTAGGGAACCGTATATTAGGCGAAGCGACTGCGTGCAAATGAGAGAATAAGGTCCTAGCATGGCGTATACGCCAGCAAAACTTTCTTAGTGCTCTCAGTAGCGTAATGGCAATGGTTGAAGATGAACGTCCCTATTCCAGCTCCTGCCGCGTGTGAGTGCGAACATAGAGTTTTGGAATGCACAGGCCATAGATCTGATTGAAATATATCATCAGCTGTGCCAGGTCTGTGGGCCTAACGTCATAAGCAAGCAGATTATGCGTTAGTGGTGTAGACGATTTGCAGCAGAACGCCAAAATGTGCATGATGAGGAGCACAGTAGGAGGACACCCGTCATACATAATCTACATACATAATCTATTCTTACATCTCAAGAGATTCCTGTCAAGTCAGCATGTGCATTTTCAGAATGACAGAGAGCCGGAGGAGGTTGCCAAACAGTTTCCAATCTCAGGCAGCCGACTTCTATGACGTACGTATAGACAAGTTGGTCCAACGGTATGATAAATGTCTGAATTTCGGTAATGAAAATGCTGAAAAATAGCTAAACACATCCTCTATCTGATACAATAAATGTTTCCATTCAATCGTGTTTTGTTTCTGTTCAAAGCCTTCGGGAAAGATACTTTCTGCATGCGCGTCGTAAAAACATGAACTATTTTAAGAGCTTCCATTTATCGGAGATTCTTGGCGACTGCGTGCGTCAGTACTTTCAGGTCAAAACTAAAAATTAGAACGTTGTTTGACGTTAAATTTATTAGTGGCAGCTTTTCTTTTTAAAATAACTAATCTTATATAGTTGTATATTTAATTCTAATTGTTACATTCTTGTACGTTTATTTATTAGTTTATACTATTTTATTTATTTTTAATTTTTTTTTTTTCCATAACAACAATGAAATTTAAACATGATTTCTAAGAAGCAAACGCAATTTGAATAAATATTATGTTACAGGTAGATGGACCAACATTTAAGGTTTAAACCTAAAATACTGTTAAATTTTTCTGAACTAATCTTATTATACAACAATTTATTGAGTTTGCTCGTTTTAAAATTAACAATATTGTCTTGTTAAAATGTAAAATAATTCGAATGTGTTTCTTTTTATTTGTGCATGTAACTTACTTTACTAATTTTGTGCTTCTGATCTCATAAATAATTTTATAATGTTGAAACTCGAAAATATTTGTTAATACTTTCAAGACGAATATGTGAATTCATTTCTACAATTAAACAATTTATTTTGTAGAAATATATGTAGTGTTTATTTTTGGTTGTTCTCAATTATCATTTCTCACTTTATAAGTATAGATTTCATTATTTATATTTTTACAATCTCCGTATACCGTCAATGCACTAGTACATAATCACATTTCTCAGGGAAACATACACTTTTACCTGTGTTATGTACAAACTTTGTCACATTACTGTCACATTTAAAAGTTATTCACTATCAGAATGTGTTCGTAGCATTTCTTCACATAACGATCCAGATAATAATACAAACATACGACAAGAATACGCCTGAAGACTCAAAATTTGTTCTTCCTTAAATTTAAAGGTGTCCTAAGTAAATTAGTGAAATTTCACTGCGGAAGAAATGGCTGAGAATTGTACAAAAATCTCTTCGCAACTGAGAATTGCAACTTCAATATGCTAACACACATGTTTGTGTTGGACGCCTATTAAACTTTACCACTATGCATTCTTGCAAATAAAATATGTTAAAACAGTTAATTGAGTTACCTACAGTATGATCAATTTTCTGTGTTTCCTTAGTGCTTTATGTTCCACGTATTTTAACTAAGCAGCCAGCCATCTATTGACAATTATTGGAAGATATTTTTAATGAGAAAGCTCTATGTTCAATATACCACTGTGAATATTCTGATTGACGAAACTCTAAGTACACAATATACATATATAAATTTTTGATTACTTCTATGCATTTTTATAACACAGTATTTTGAAGAATGGTGGTTTTTCTTTTTTATTAAACAAAAATTTTAACGTGGTGGCAAAAACGCGACAGAAAAACCTAAAAACTGATAAATTTAAGAAACTTTATCTCTTTAGTCAGGAAGTAGATTAATATCGGTACTCGAGTTGTAATAATCAGGTAAGGTTACACGTTTCATAGAGTTATATAGAAAAGCTGAGTTTAAATTTCAGACTATGAACAAAGTCTTCTAAAAGTAACACTACCAATGTATGTATGAAATGCATGAATTGAAATGGGAATCTTACCTGAACGTAGTGGATCAAGGGAAGTTGTAGATCATATTTTTAATATAGCTAGAAAGAACCACCAAATCAGTAGAGCAGAGCGAATGGACCAAGGTTCTTATTATATCAGTTTTCGCAAAATTTTCATGTCGCTACACAAGAAATGCAACAAGCAATTATAACTTTTATTACAATTATTGCAAGCTAATATGCAAATTTTCCGTTTTATAGATGAAACCCGATATGGAATGAGGACCCAGATAATTTTTCCTTCTGTGGTTCAAAAAATATGTAGAAAAATAAAAATTGGAAACAAGATGAAGGAAAAGATTGAAAATTAGCATTAGGTATGTCAGGTGCACAAGAACTAATGAATTATAGCATCATTGCGAAGATATTCGTTTATACATGTCAATTTCTATTCTTTCAACCTTCTTCTTCTTATAGTACTAAGAAGCTAAATCCTTAGTAGAATGTATACTGAAATATCACAGAAAACTCTGATTTCTGGACTGACAGGAACTTGGATTAGGTTTCGACCTACATTTACAGTTTTAAAAAAATCGTGTTACTAGTCTCAATTGGTAAGCGCTTGCACAGTAAGTGGGAAATCAGAATTCGACTATCAGGAAAGTACTGATAAGTATTTAAATATTAAATAAAACATCGTAACATTCACTTGTTTAAAAGAACAATATTAGAAAAAAAGAAATCCCACAACAAACACGTGAAAAAAACAAAGTTTAGATACTAACAATTTTCAAGAGAGTTTCCCTGTTAAAACACAAACAAAACAAAGTTTGTAGCTTTCAATCAATTGATAATCGTCCAATTAAAAATATAAGAGAGAATAAAAGGAAAAATGAAAGAAAAGTTCAAAGGAGATAATATCAAACTTTATAATTAGACCAGATAACTTTGTTCTATAAACTAAAGGCGATTGGATAGCTTCCAAGCTTGATTTTGTTGACTGTTTATGCGTTTGTACTCAAGTACACTATGTATGCACCTTAGGTTTAGATAGGCCTATATATAATAATTCTATTAATTGAGGTATTTTAACTTCTTAGAAATTAAAAATGTGTCAAAGTCATAGTGTAAGTTTGAAAAGTATTGCTGTTATAGGAGGATGGTAGAGGAATGTAGGATGAAGGCATGGATCATAGAATGACAAGCACATCTGAAGAAATTACGTATGTTAAAACAAGAAGAAAAACAAGAAAGAAAAGCAAAATAGAATATGACTCGATATGTGCAGTATTCACAGCTTTTTTAAAAAAAGTATGTATGTTTTTTTTATTGTTATTAGTTTTAAATGAAATTTTTCTGTGTAAATGCAATACAAATCCTAACAAATGATAATTTTAAAAAAAAGCTTTAGAGTTTTTGCCACCAAGTGGATTATAAATTCATATCGAAACTTTAATAGACAAGTTAAGGTAACACGTCTTTTAGAATTATGTAGAAATGATGTTTGTAAATTTGTGACTATGTACGAAAACTTCTGAAAATAACTCTTACAAGCATGAAAACTGTTGTATACATACCAAAAATGAGTGTCCTTGTAATATTAACGTGTTGGAATTTTCGTCCTGAAAAATTATACATAAAAGAATAATTTTAAAAATCAACAAATCTATAACCAATTTGAAGTATTATATGAAAATGTTTTTAGTAATTGAAACAAACCATATTAATTTATATAAAAACACATCATATTTTGATCTACTGGAAATATGACAAAAGTCCAGCACATTCATAGCTCACTAGGACCTTATACATACTAGTTTGTCTACATGAATGTTCTTCTCCTTTTCAACACAGTTAAATTAACTTTAAAGGTCCAAGATGGTAGAATATTCACAGATGGCAGAATTTCTCTATGCATCGAGTTTTACAGCATCACTTTCACAGAGAGATAGCTAAGGATCTCTCTGCATTAAATTAGATTTATTCAGAGGCGTATTCTGGTTTGAAGGCATGGGCTACCACTGACCTTGTATATTATTATTATTAATAATAATCAAAATATGCATAACAATGAACAAAACGTGATTGGTGTGTTTTATTTGAACTTTTGTTTTGAGACGATTAATGTTTTCCATCGTAAATGAAATTCCATCATACATTTACGCAGTTAACTTCTCGTGGATTGCATTAGTAAAATGTTAATTTTTACCAATGTCACTTCCGTCAAGAGTCGCCTCTGTTTGCTGACATTGGTTGTCATTCCGTACCAGTCTTTGCAAAAATTTTGAGTATAGTAACGTAAGGCAAAAATGAAGATAGTCATTATAATTGTTATGTCCATTATCGCTACCTAAATCGGAAATTTTGCGTTGTTAATGCAAACGGTTACGAAATATCCCCGGTTATCTCATACAATATTTTTCGTTTATCAATTTGCATCACGAAATGTGTATAATGATTTTGCTATTTGAACTTAAATCCATTAGTGTATTGATTTTAGCCTTACAAAAAATGTTCTACGTATAATCAATTTACTTTGTAACAAAAATAAAAATTGATAATTTTCTTCGTAGCATTTCATTTTTCCGCTAAATATTACTCACAATGCTCACCAGAGTAATAGAAGTTAACACATTCTCCAATCTACAATACTGTCTGCGGGCTTCATTTCGTAGTGGTTGGCGTAAAATCAGCGGATTCAACTCAATGCAAATAACGCAATAAGGAATTATAACTACAATAACAAGAATCGAAAAGCAAAACATAAACTTTGCATTTCATTGACACAAAGCGCTACGAAATGATGCCCCGAAATTCTCAGATAGATCCAAAAGGCTGCTATGTCATTGTTCTTGACTTCGACTTACTCGCTCCGCCTACAGAAACATCTCCACAGAGAGCAACCCTGCTTGGTTGCCACTCCGTGCCTCGCTAGTATACTGTTAGGGAGGAACTTACGTGGGCGCGCAAGCAGTTACATGTTTTTCTCTGCTAGAAGACGACTACAAAAACGAGAGTAATTGCGTTCTACGCGTTAATGGTTGCCTTAGTACGTATTCACGTTTGTGAAAATATAGAGAAACTAGTACCATCATAAAAGATAATAAACTGTAAACGTATTATTTTAAATTAATTTATATATGTTATATTAACTTTATAATTGTTGCAGGGCTACCGCCGGTAGCCTTGGTTACCAATAAAATACGCCACTGAATTTATTTGTCTGATTTGTATAAAATTGAGATTGTTCCTGATTAAGCATACAGTTGTCAAATTATATTAACCAAAAATAAAATATATGCATGGTTTAAAAATAACTTATCTAAAGTACAAAATTACGTTAATAGACATGACCATACATATAGGGCTACACACATACACATACAAATACAAGCTTTTATAAGGTTTTAAACATAGAAAGCAAATATATATATATATATATATATATATATATATATATATATATATATATATATATATATATATATATATATATATATATATATATAAGGTAAGTGCACCAATAGCTGACACTTTACGGATGCATTTCTAAATCTAATGCTTTGGTTTGTAAATAAAACAACGTAGAAAGATTATGGCTTTAGTAACTGAAAGGTTTAAGTTTAAGGAAAGGTTTTCAATTGATATAAGACCTTCAGATAAACATATATGAGTTACCGAAATTTATATGGAACATAACCCACTTGTACCAGTTGCTGACACACAGAAAATACCAATGATCCAATGCCTGACATAGTAATGTGCCAAAAGCTGACAGTTTTACTTTAAAGAATGTGTATATACTGAAATCACTTGTTAGTAAGAATAACATTACGTATTCTTTTAAAATATAGGTTAAACAGAAGTAACAGATTTATAATAGGTAGAATCTGCTCTTTCTTTAGTACTTATTCAAATATATCCATTTAAAATTTCAAGACATTTCTTACCTTTTGTTAACGCGATAATTCTCAATTTCTTCTATCAGATATGCTCCCACCTTGGAATCAAATCATATTTAGGTGAATTGATTTTTTTTTAATATGTCTTCATATGCATACAATGGCTTGTCTTCAACTTTCGGCCAACACCAGCCATGTCTAGTCTTTAGCGTAACTTTGACGAAAGCTTCGTTTTTCTTAGTCTTCAAAATCCATCCTGGAAAATATTCACTTTTATATTATATTATATTTCTTCCACTCTGCCGATGTTGCGACTGAAGCTATTTTCTCTCTCCTACTCTTTAAGGTAGGTGTGATTGTATGGTGCGGCCAAAATAAAGATCTTTTAAATGGTAAGGGAATTAATAGTATCAGTACTTTTCTTTGCTCTCTGTTAGGGATGGTACCGAGACCGAGACTAGTCTCGGTCTCGTCTCGGTCTCGTCTCGAATTATCGAGACGAGACCGAGACCGAGACGGCCTTTTATATACCGAGACGAGACCGAGACCGAGACGGCCTTTTATCCACCGAGACGAGACCGAGACCGAGACGGAGCTCTATAAATCGAGACGAGACCGAGACGAGACTTAGGTCAGTCTCGAAAGTCTCGGTCTCGTCTCGAATATTAATATAGACAGCTATTAAGATTGCCCTTTACTCAAAATTTGTTTCGTTGCTGTGTTAGGTAATATGGGAACGGTTGACTAATGTTCAGTGGCGTATTTAGGGGATGGCTATCGGACTGAAGCCCCTCCCGAAATAGATTTGTGATCATACGCATTGCACGTACAACACAAATATTTCTTACTCGTTCTCAAGCCTCTCCCGAAACAAAATCCACTGCTGATGTATATAGTCTTCTCTGTCTCTCTCTTCCTCTCTCAACACACACACACACACACACACACACACACACACACATATATATATATATATATATATATATATATATATATATATATATATATATATATATATATATATATATACCAGCAGATCCAGGATATGATCGAGGGTATCGAGTGTAAAGAAAGAAGTAGGATTGAAGCCCATTTTATACAGTGTATAGCTGAGCGTCAAGGGGAGGTATAACCCCTTTAACACTCCCTTTCGATCCTCGCCTGTATATCATATCTAATATAAGTAAAATGAAGAGTTTATTTGTCTGTGTGTCTGCGTGCCTGTCTTTCTGATTGCCTGTGTGCGGCCTGGGGACCAGACGAGAGTCCAAGTATTACCAAATTTGGGTGACAAGTATCATGACCCAGGCCTCAGACCAAGAAGAAGCGTTTTTTTTAAATTTTGAATCAGGAGGGGCTTAGAGGGGAAGCGTTTACCGGGACATGTAAAAGTAGTAGAAAATGACCGATATTAGTGTCGAATACATAGTTTTCGCAGTCGCTGAGATCAATGGTGACACTTCCATTAGCGATGACTTTCAAATTCAGCAGTGCATGCAGGCCGGGGTTCACCTGCGGGGGAGGGGAGTACCGAGACATGTAAAAATAATACAAAATGACCGATATTAGTGTCAAATAGTTTCCGCGTTCTCTGAGATCAATGGTGAAACTCCGATCGCATTAATTTCCAAATTCACCCCATTCAGCTGCGGGCCGGAGTTCACAGGAGGGATACCGAGACATGTAAAAGTAATCCAAAATGGCCGGTATTAGTGTCAAATGTATAGTTTTTGCGGTCACTGAGATCAATGGTGTCACTTCCATTAGCGATGACTTTCAAATTCAGTTACCAGTGCATGCGGGCCGGAGTTCACCTGCTGGGGAGAGGGTACCGAGACATGTAAAAATAATACAAAATGACCGATATTAGTGTCAAATACATACAGTAGTTTTCACGGTTGCTGAGATAGTGATACTCCCACAGGCCTTGAATTCCAAATACTGGTCCCATGCGAAACATGGGCATTTCATCTAGTTATAACTTATATAATAGTCATATATATTAAAAATGCTGAATTTTTTTACATGCTGTGTGAAATATGGAAGGGGAAATTCTTCTAGATTCTCTGCAATACCACTAGATAAACAAGCAGTGTTGCCAATTACTCAAATTGCACAACGTTTGATATTACATATTTGTGTTCAGTTAATTGAGTTTAGTGCGTGGGTTTTCTCGGGGTTCTCCCGTTTCCTCCCACTTTCTTCATTCCACCATTTCATTCATCTCTCATCATCACCGTCTCCTTTAGCCTAACCGGCATAACCGTTGGACATAAAACTCAAAAATTTCATTTCATTTTTTAAATTGAGTTTAACGCCTCTTTCAGTAGCGAGGCTATATGAGACTGAACGTACTGATTAACGTTGAATCTAAACCACATGAGCTCCCGCCGGGAATCTAACCCGGAGGGTCTCTCACGCCATAGGCTAACTGCTTAGCCACGAAAGAACTCTACATATTTCTAATTTAGATATTAAATTAAACCACAAAAGCACATATATTATTCAGTGTAACAAAGGACAATACATATCACTAACATCAACATTTTGGAGATCTCTAATAACTCAAATGGCAGGAACATTATAACATTAGTGTTCAGTAGTTTTAATTACAAGTCGCAGTTACATTATTTTAAGCAATGTTGCGCACTTAAATAAATTGCTAAATATTATTATAAATATAGTGCAAATAACGTAGCTAAAGTGCAAAATATTTTAAAATTACTCGTAATTTGTTTAATGATGCAAGAATGTTTTCAAAACACGATGTTTTTCATTGTCTTTGGGCTACTTATAATGTTAATGTCAGTTTTCGTTCCAGCAATAGCCTACATGTAAAAGCAAATTGTAACTGAAATTAAACGTAACTGACAACTTTTCAGTAGCACTAGTTGTTCTCCCTAAGCCTTAGGCCTGGTGTATTTTTTAGATTAAAACACTGCTTTATTAAAATTTTAATTACGCCCTAACTGCATTTCATTTGTTATAGTTTGACCACCGACCACCTCAAACTCGATCCATACCATATACCTATATGTAATTATTCAAAGATTTACAGTTAGTAATACACAGTGTGTTGATTTTTGGTTTCTTTTTTGTTTTAGTTTAACGTCTCACGTTTATGCTAGGGCGGCTAAAGGAGACGTGGAGTTACTGATCATAGTGGGATCCGAAAAACTTCGGTCGTTGAACATTACCGCCACCGGGAATCGAACTCGGGGCTATGCGAACCAAAATCAAGCGTACTAGCCACTACAGCAAATGGGGGTTCTTACATTGCGTTGATTTAAATAATTGTGTCAGTGTTGCCAGATCCGAAGATCAAAAAGTAGCGTGTCTGTGCTCCAAAAGTAGAGGATATGAACTATTTGTAGCTCAAATATATAGAAATGAATTATTTGGCAACTAATGACTGCTACTAATGAAATAATTTTTAAAATAGACCGGAAAATGAGATGGACATATTACAAGACGAAATTATGATCGATAGACGAAAACAATTTTAGACTGGATACCACGTGACAAAAAGAGTCTAGGAAATGACCACATACAAGAAATTGTGACAAAATCAGGAACCACTGGGAAGTAACCTGGAAAAGAATTACCCAAGATAGATAGTTGTAGAGAAATCTTGGGAAGACTTCATCCAGCAGTGGATTGATAATGCTTGATTATGATGATGGTGATGATTTTATATCGAGACCTCAGAGGTAAACTAAACCAAGTCATAATTTCGTAATTTTACAGGAAAAGCGAAAAACCGGTTCCTTAACTAAGATCTATAACACTGTTTTTCAAACTATACTAAGTAGTTACAAAATAGTAAGATGGCTTTAGACTTAAATTAATACACCACTAGAAAGAACATAGTCTATTAAAAAAAAGTATTCTAACTCAATTTGACCAAAAAGTGACTTAGCATAGTCTACCACTAATGTTCAGATATATATATAAATTTAATAGGTAAGGTAAGGTAAAATTAGATCCAAAATTTAACGAAAGTCGTACAGCGAAAAAAAATATTTTTGACTATTTAATACTTCATGTTGCTGCAAAACTACGAAAATGAATACAAAAGAAAACTAGAAACTTAAGAATCACTTGTTTTTGCGAGAGAGAGAAAAGAGATAGCTCGAATTACCTATATACTTATATAATATGTGTGTTCATGTTTCGCAAGTAATTTTCAATCAATATAAAATATCAGCGTAATGAACGCAAGATTGGTTTTTTCGAATAAAGATCACATGCACCGCTAAGAGTTCAGGAATAAGCTTAATCTATGTTACGGCAGTGGAACTATGCGAAACATCTGACTTTGAATCTAACTTGTTTCGTGATGCAACCCGAGGCCACACATAGCAAAGATGGGTGCCGTAGCTTCCACCACAAAGTTCAGGAATTTCGTATTATAAGGTGTCAATTAAACACGTAGATGTGAAACGGTAATAAAGCATTTGATCAATTTTAAACAAAATATATTGTAGTAATAATTTACCCTATTTATTAAGATAATGAACGTTATATTATGTTTTTAAAATGACAGTTAAAACAGAATGTATTGGATAATAAATGAGAAATTGTAAATGAGAATCTCGGTATGCTATGTGTTGCGTTATCCGTTAGAATGTATTGAACAATTCTTATTTTAAGGAAGGAAATAAACTACTGTATAGTCTGTAGTTAATTTAATAGAGTTTAATTATATAGGCAGTACTGAGGCCATATGAGAAAGTCTTTTGGTCTTTTTCTGTAAGTGAAATATGGCTTACTATTAGAATTTTATCCCAGATATGATATACCCACTGATGATTGAAATTGAAACACATGCATGGAAGGCATCAGCGCTAGCAAATTAGCTCTGAAGAAGTACACCATACTATAATTCTAAGTCAAGAATAAGGCCAAAAATAAGAAGCAGAAACGTCAGACTTTACGATAATAATACTTTTACAATTTTAATTTCCCCTATTTATTTCGAGACTTTCGAGACGAGACCGAGACGAGACCGAGATTTGGCCTTCGAGACCGAGACCGAGATCGAGACAAGCATTTATTGACCGAGACGAGACCGAGACCGAGACAGCGATTTTTGACTCGAGACGAGACCGAGACCGAGACAGCTATTTTAAAACCGAGACGAGACCGAGACTGTACAAAGTCTCGTCTCGTCTCGTCTCGATACCATCCCTACTCTCTGTTCATGGTTAGAAACGTCAGTTTCTGTAGTTTTCGAAGTCCATGGAATTGAAAACATAGTTTCACTTCTATTTTGATGAGTAGAAATTTTAGTTACTTCCGCAACTTGTTCTTGCGTAGAAACGTGTGTTCCTGTAGTTTCCGAAGTGCTTGAAATTGATATATTAGTAGTGTCATTCGAATTTTGTTGAGTAGATATTTCATCCGTAACTTTGTTGTCTATTCTGGGTGGAGGATCATGTCTGCTACACTTCTCTGCATCCATAGGAGGAAAATATTTTTTATCTTCTATGTTGCCTAAAAGCGTGCCATCTCAATCGGAGATTGTTTTAACTTTCTCAGTACAAATTCTTTGTTTTAGGAAACACAAGAATTAATTTATTTGGCCATGATGAGTTTCATTGGAGAGATTTCCGGAAGATATCTCTAAAGTTGTTCCTCCTAAATGGGTAGAGACCATATGCTCTGAATCCATTTTGTATTGCAGTAGGAGTTATTGACATTTTCATTGTATTTTTCCAAAAGAGGTGCAAAGTCTTCATTTCTATGCTTTCTACCGTCATGTTTGATTCTCCACTGATGCACACCACATTTCCAAGCACTCTTGAGTGGATGGAAAACTGAAACATCCATCGGTTGAAGAACATTAGTGGAATTCGGATACAAAGCTACAAGCACAATACCATTGTTACTACAAAAAGTGCTTAGAGGCTCAGTGAGATGCTATGCATGACCATCAAGGAAAACCAACACAAGAATTTTGATATTTGAGTTTTCAAGCCATGGTTGAAACACATTAGTCATATATTCATAAAATGGCTCTACTGTCATCCAACCTACTCAGATCTACCAATACCCCAGCAACTCTATACAACCATCGGGGGAGCCAAAATACATGCACTAGTTGTAATCAGCATTGTCATACATTATTTTTCATCATTGCTTGCATATGTGTATATAGTTTTTTCTTCCTTACGAACTAACACCTTACTTCCTTTCGGAAACGAAAAGGATGCAGTCTCGTCTGCGTTAAGAATTCTGGATGGATCTTAAAGTGCCTGGAAAAATACCGCATTCTCGGCTAGTCACACACCTCGGCTCATCTAGTTTCCAACTACAGGAGAAAGTGCCACTATCTATTTGTGTTCTAATCAATGAAAAGTTAAAAAGAAGCAGATCACAAATTTTTATTTTGTCTTAAATCTGCTTCAGAACAACCACATTTTTTTTCTGTAATATTATGTTTGCATCATTGCGTTCCTCAAATCCGTTGAAAATTTTTATGTCAGGTTTTGGTACAAAACAGTATTTTGCTGCTCTAATAAGTGACAACCCCTGTCAGCTTTTGGACCGAGACATCCAAATTTAGTGAAATTGATAACAGAAGACAAGTGTTACTTTCTCGTGTAAATTATGTATGAAATTCATAAATTAATGACGTTATGCTGTTTACCAATGCCTGACATGCAGTGTCAGCTACTGGAATAACCCTACACAAAAGGACACCAATACCTGACACCCCCCCTCCTGAAGTTTTAGAATTTAAAATTTAACAAAATTTTCCTCCCGCAATTCACTACACTGTTTCACCAACAGAATACATATTCAACATGCTACTGAACTAGAAAAAAATCATAAATTAACATAAGAGTAACAAGGTAAGCAGGCTTACCGTATTTCTCAAGAATTCTTCTCATTTTGCATATTTCTTCATAGCACGTAATTCAACTTCGTCATTCTTCTATCAGTTGGCACGCAAATTAACCACGACTAAGCAAAATGTTGCTAAACCATCAAGAAAAGTGTGTGCGCTGAGAAATCTGTTAATGATCACAAATAACCTTATTATGTTTAATTTAAGATAAAAGTGTCAGCTTTTGGAGCAGTGTCAGCTACTGGTGCACTTACCTTATATATATATATATATATATATATATATATATATATATATATATATATATATATATATATATATATATATATATATATATATAATCATAGCACTCGTTCACAGTGTAACCATATTTCTTTACTTAAAACATATAAAGAAGTGAATTTTAAGCGTGCCAGACGTCCCGTCAAAAAACGGGACAGTCCCGATTTCGGATCCGAGTGTCCCGCGTCCCCGTAAATTTACTCGGGATAGGCAAATGTCCCGTTTTTTAATACTGTCCCGTTTCTCCCCTCAATATAGCGTATCGACCCTGTTAGTAGTAAATGAACAACATGCTGTGACATGTAACAGTTTGGATCAAATTATCACACCAGTCTCTCTGATTTCATAGCGAGCAAGCCAATAAACTCGCAGTGCAGAGTTGCAGTTGTCCGTCAGCAGTAAACCGGATCTGAAATCTTACATAAAGTGCACCAGCTGAGCTATTGTTGATAATAGCTTACATTACAAGTGAAGTGTTCCAATTTTGTATAAATGAGAATGCCTAAACCGAAGTGCACGTTTTCTTCCAATTTGAAGGAGAAGTACTCTTTTCTGAAAGCAACGAAATTGAACTATCAAGTTGACTGACAAAATTTGCTATGCTACTTTTTCCATTGCACATAGTGAAAGATAACATAAATTATAAATAATAGGCTACGGGTGCAGAATTGTGCTTTGGTTTGGGACTCAGAAATGTGTAAATGCGGTCCTGACAATCAAACGGAATACGAGGAGAAAAACCAGGTAAGTTTTCATCAGATTAAACTAAGAAACTTAATTTTTAGCAAATATAGCCACGTAAATAATTTAAAAAATTTCGTATTAATAAACGCACGAAGAATATAGAAGGTAGATTGTTATCACTGATTTAAATAAAAGGAGATTATTTCCATATTGTTTTCCTGTAAAGCATTTTTATAAGACGTCATCTTGAGTTTTAAGCCGATTCTTTTCCAGTTGCATTGTAAATATCTTCAGAACCCATAAGTTATGAACATCATTATTTACAATAAATAACTGTTTATTATTTGCAGTAAATAGAATATATATATAAAAGGAAAATATGAAACTTTTAATAGGCTTACAGGAAACAAGAAAAACAGGAGAAATCGTAATATATCTCTTAATGCTTTCTTTTGTAAGGAAAAAGTACTAAAAAGTATTTTGTAAACGTGTGGTTCCGGCTTCTATCCCGGCAATTGTATTTGTCTCGGATACAAACCCATGTAGTGGTTTCAGTCACATCTTAAACAATAGGATCAGTCTCATTTGGCCACGTGCGGAAAGGGACGTTAAATTCAACGCGATAAAAAACATGAATCAAAAGATTATTCGGACCACCCTAACTGGTTGGACTACTATCAATAATACAATTTCCCTCTCACTCCATGTGAAGGTACCAATCAACACTACACAATAATTTTTGAAAGAGGATCCACGGTCTCATATTTCTATTTCATAATTAAGTCTGACACCTTCTTATTGCCGAGAACTTCACCATTGATGTCGGGATAGTTTGTTATGCTGAGACAAGGGAGGGTAGTCATCTTTCGTGATGGTTGTCGTTTCTGTCAACGATAATAGTCGAACACAATGACGGCCGTATCCACGTCCGTAGACGTACAGATGAGCGAGAAAATCCTTCGATTAAATCATACATGAAGGTGGTGTTTTCTCCTGGCGATACGCAACAGTGCGTAGTACCGACACCCCTTTCTATTTTTTTAAAATTGTGATTTCTCTAACCCTCTTTTCATTGTGTATTTACAAAATGAATTCTTCAATTCAATTAAATTTGAAAACTGGAACAAGAGTATATTGTATTAGAGGCGGTCATATATTGACGTAGGCACCACCCGGGAAGTTGATTCACCCGGCAAGTCGCACAATTTCTTAAAACAATGAAGTTTTTTGCATATGGTTTTTAAATTGTGAAATGTTATGGATTTTTTAAAAAAATATGGTATTTTCCATGTTGATTTTCAGCCATTCTTTTGCCATCGAATATGTTATTTCAATGCTTTAGTTTCAAACGATTACTCGATCTTTCCAAGCATACGATAAGCGCTTCATTTCAGACGTTGTATGAAGCTGGAAAGTGGAAGGTTTACAACTGATTCTCAGTGTAACGTCAACAACGTGAGTCTAACGTAACTTCGTAGATTTGATGATTCTGCAGTTTGGATACCATTATTATTTCTGCGTTTCTATTGAAAAGCATTGCCAGTTTAATTCTTGACTTTACATAAGACAGTTGCCAGTGAAGTTGTCGTTCAGACATTACATATAAATTTAGCCTTTCTAGTTGTTTTTAAATTTGTCAATCATTATATTCTAAGTCATGGATTATGGATTCTATGTTATGGAATCAATAGATCTTACTGAATTTTATCTTCTGCACATAGGTATCGTTCAACGCTCTTTAAAGAATATAAAAAAGCAGGATTAGTTAGTTACATGTGGATTAGTGAAATCGTTTGATATTAGTGGAAGGAAAGTTGTGTGTATGTGTAATTTTAAAGATGAATTTCAATTTGATTTACGAATTTAATTGACAGACATATTCCTTTGCGCTGGATGTAATTCACTTGCAATATTTACATATCTAAATGTCAAATTAATATATATATATATATATATATATATATATATATATATATATATATATATATATATATATATATATATATATCCCGCAGCGATTTTCAACTTATAGTTTGGTAAGTAGTGAGTATACCTAAATCTATGGGTTGCGAGATTCTTGTATCAAACTAAACTGCTTCATATGATTTAGCAATTTTTAAGGGTGTGAGGAAAGGATAGACCCTATTCTGAAATTTAGGATATAGCATCAAGCTCATGCCATTCTTCACTATGTGATTGGGTAAATGAAGATTATGTTCTTTGGATTCAAGTGGAAGCGAAGTTGATGCATTTTTAGAATTAAGACAAGTGGATCATCATTGCGGGAGCGTACGCAGAAAAAGAAATCCATGAGTTGGATTTATTTCCTCAGTGTTTAAAAAAGTTGTTTTATATCTAAAATCTCATAAGAATTTTCGATATTCTTCTGGTACCATGAGTGGCTCAAGACGTAGGCGCCGATCCTGGGGGAATCGAATCAAATGCAACCCCCCTTCAAATACAGAAATCCAAGCCGCTTGTTCCAGACTGGACGACCAGGGGCGTCATTTAGGGAGGGCAGGAGGGGGCAATTGCCCCCCCAAGGGTTTGAAGAATACATATACTTTGTGAAAGTCTAATGTCGATGGAGCTCTTGCCCACTTCAAGCGAAGTCTGAAATGACGCCCCTGTGGACGACGTTGAGAAATCCCGATTTATTGGGTTGTTGTTAAATTAATATAGAATTTTGAACTGTAAATTACTAAAAGTTGCTTGAAGTTGAACGAAATTAAACGAACTTTAAAACATAACCAACATGGACCTATCTACTATAGAATCCGAGTAATATAAAAATTTGCGTTTTGGGTTGATAAAGTTCTTCAAAGACATCATGACCACTGTCTTGGTTGTCGAAGATATGTATTTACACGAACACTTGCAGACGATGGAAAAGGTTGAAGCCAGTGGGCGAGGTCTGACGAGTGGTGAATAGGGCAGTGTTTCGTATAGCAATACATGTAATGTTTGAACTGTTGTTTATTCATATTATTGTCATGTAACATGATTAGACGTTTGCTGTTGACCATTGTTTAACATAAACATTGTAATTTTTGATACATTTCGTAAATGTCCTGAGTTATTGAATTTTTCTGGATTGAGTAGGCTGTAGTGGATTAGGATTAGTACAATCACGAAGCACAACAAGTCGCTACAGTATATATTTCTTCGAATGCAACATCGGCGCTGTAAACGTTTTAGAAACAGAAGCGCGACCCAACAACTGATAAACTGTGTCCGTTGCCAAACAACATACAGTAAGTTTTCCTTGCATATGCGAGTGTGTGTGAAATATATCACTTTTATATCGCAGGAACATCAACATAGAATAGCAGAATTCAAAACGCTGATTTCTCTGGTACTTGTTCAATTTATCCATCTTTTCACCTTCTCTAGTTTTTCCAAATGATCAAATGATCAACCCAGAGTTTCTCTTTAACCTCTCGTGTCATTCTCCACGTATCTGTTTCAGGAATCACCTCAAATTCGTAGTCGTCAATAACAGAACGTGACCTATGTGACCTTCCTTACCTTCCAAGCATGAAAATTATTTACTAAAGAATTTTCTGAACTACATTACATTGTATATTCGTCATGCTATCTTAATTTACACAGTGCGTTCATTAATGTTTCGAACTGATTGGATTTCTCTGCCACCGAATTTGAGTACATTGAAGGAGGGGTAAAAGTGGATCTGAAAAGTTAGGGGAACGGTAAGTAGCGGCATAGCGGCATGACGTCATGCCGTCCTTCTGTGTATTTTTACTCATTGTAATTTTTAGGAACTGGGGTGATGCCGTACGTACTTTTTGGAGGTAAGGGGATGCCGTCCCACGCGTTCCCCCTCACTTTTACCTTTACGTCGTAGTAGATTTTACGAAAATCGTGTTTAGGCCTAATATTGTCTCAGACCTGAAAATAGACGAAAGCACATAGACATTCCCTATGATGTAATCAAAGTGCAGAACATAAGCTTTCGAATGATACTAACAAGATATAGAGCCAATTCGCCTTATACAGAGTTGTTTTGATGTATGATTAGCATCATACTAAAGGCCTGACTACTGCAGGATAGTGATGGGTAAATTCCCGGGAAAATTCCCCAAAATGAGAATATTCCGGGAATTTATTTGCAATCACAAAAAATGCATTCTATTACTATATTATAATTTCAAAGTTAAATTTGTTTCTGTATCACAGTGTATTATTACTGTTGCCTCCAAAGGATTCTTTAAAATGTATATTCTGAGCGATATTATCTTATTTTATTAATATTTTATTATATTTAGAGAGTACTCATAAATGTATATTTACTTACAATATGTTATATACAAGTAAATATGTGGGAAAAATGGTATATAGTAAGTCCACATACTTTTACACCGCTAAACAGTTTAAATTTATATGTAAGTGCATTTTCTAAACTTGATTCTACTACTGATATTATAAACATATTAAATTTCTAAATGATATAAACAAATTAGTTTGGGTAACTACCAGAAGACACATGTCTCACCATTTTATCAACATTTGCGCATACATTTTTATGTTCACAATATTTGCAAGATACTGTCTTATCTTTATAATTTTGCATGTAACATTGCCACACGGCCTTACGACCTTTCTTCCTACCTATTTCTCCAAATGTCATGCGTTAATTCACATATAAGAGAAGTCCGAGTACCCAGGAGCGTCATTTCAGATTTTGCTTGAGGGGGGCAAAACCCCTAGATATAAGTAAAATTTTGCGTTTTTTACTCATTTACTACTACTCTATTGATAAAATCTATCTATCTATCTATATCTATATATATATATATATCTATCTATCTATATCTATATATATATATATATATATATATATATATATATATATATATCAAACTCAGCTGCCTCCCCTAAATGACGTCCCTGCGAGTACCTCTTGAGAAATTTGAGTCAGAGACATGAGACAGAGTGGCGTTTATTATTAACGGTGGTTCGGGGTATATTGATGCTACTCCACCTCTATATCTACAGAAATTCTACATTACTTTACAAACTGGTTCCTTTTCATCATTTGTAAGTTATTTGGTTGCTACTTTTTTAGTGCAAATTGAAATGGAACTTAAAAGTCATATTATTATTTATATAAAGTACAGTCAAGGAATTTTAACTTTCTTAACCTCCAAATTATTTAAAACCTAAAAGTAAATCATAATAAATAAAAATAAAGTAATTAGTCATATAGTTCTTATAATTTGGAAGATAAAGTAAAGAAATGGAAATAAATTCTTTCCCGGGAATTTATATGCCAGGGAAAAAACCCGAGAATATCCCCATTTTTTATTTTCCTTCTCACCGGGAATATTCCCGCAGCCCATCACTACTGCAGGAAACATATGTTAGTCGAACTCTTTAGTATAGCACTAATCACGCGTCAGAACGACTCTGCATAATGCCCAATATGTTTTGTGACCACACTTATATGTCAAAGTGAAAGAACTCGAATCCCTGCATTAAATTTGTGCAACCCAACCGAGTACGTCACGGGCAGTACATCAGAAAATTAAAATATTCAAGGAAGATGGTCACTTTATTGTGCGCCGCGTGAGTCAAGCTGGATTTAGAAACGGGCTGGTACTGTATTATAAGCATGTATAAAATGTAATAAATCAATAGATGGCAACGCCTGTTAATTTGTTCCTCTTGTTTAGATTTCAACACTTGTCTCAGTAGCTATAATAATCAGAAGGCGTGTAATACAATTAACCACGAGTACCGAGACCTTGGTTTTCAGAAGGAAAGAAAAGAGAAAAGTCCTACATGATCGGAATATTACGTGAAGCAGAGTTATTCAAAGAAAACAAATGATGAAGTAATAAGTAGTAAAACATAAATTTATACTTACAATACTTAAATGAGACAAATAAAAACTTAATTCGATAGAAACACCAGTCGTCTTAACTTTCACAGGCCTCGAAGTCTTGTCATAACCACATAGTAAGTCCTTTTTGAGACGACTAATTGTTGGCCTTGTAGAAGTTGTGTTTAGTTGACAGTAAAAAGATGAACCTGAAAAAAAATATTATATAATTGACAATATTTCATTTACCGGCTTATTCGATAAAGTTCAGATTAACACCTTATTGTACTGGAAACACCTATTTGTATAGAAACCATATTTTGGCATAATTTTCAATTAAACAACAAGTGAATATCGTTTCAGATTGTGGAACTATAGTTGATTTTCTGATTTTGGGTGTCCAGTATTAAAGCCTACTTTTGGATACTGATATATTTGAATGATTCTTCGCTCTTTCTTACCGTTTTTGCTGGCACCAGTCGAAAAGACAAACAGACGGAAATAACGAATAAATACAAAAGAAGTACTATAGAAGATCCGTCAGGAGATGGTTCCTGAAATTTCTTACCACATGTAGAGGAAAAATTGAATCTTTATTTCGGTGCTAATGTTACCAACCATGTTTACTCTGTTTTACACCATTAAGAAAACTGCCATTATAAATGCACTGAAAAGAACTTGACACGTGACTAGTGGCAACGTCGTTGCAAGCTGTCAAAGACCTTCTCTTGCTGGCTCCTCTATAGCTAGCAAGTAAAGAATTCAAACTACAAGAGGAAGAGGAAAGGAGTGTCAGTTTAGAATCATAGCGCTAATGGGAAGTTTTAATAATGATTTAACACAGTCCAGCATATCGTAGGTCATCAATACCTATAATACATAAGCGAATTGTCAGAAATGAATTCTACTTAAAATAAATATCAACAAAATAAATACAAATAAAGATGAAATAACACGAAATTTCATCGCAGTTTGTGATAAACGGATAATTTAGCAGATTTTATCACAAAAATGAGTTACAATTTTTGTAATTTGAGTCCTTAAGAGGCCTAATCTGTGCGAAATTAAAATACCGCTAATTTTACAGTAATTATGTGATATCTTCAAGTAGCTAAAACAGCGTTTCCCAACCGCTGTGCCGCGGCACACTGGTGTGCCGCGAATGGACCGCTGGTGTGCCGCGAGGAAATTGAAACAAAATTATTAATTCTATAGTAACCAAATTGCAAAACAAAGGCAACAAATGTATATTTTTGCATTTACTTTACTATGAATTTCTACCATGGAAAAAATACCGTAATTTTAATATATTATTCTACATCTATTACTGTGTAGCAGACAGTATTTTGGCTCGTACACGTTTCCACAGTTAGCTGCTATGTTACGCTTCAATTGAGAGTTATACTAACACCGAGAAACGGAAGCACTTGTACGGTACGCGTCAAGTGAACGTTCGTAGAACACTCATTCGCACGTGAATGACAGAACAACATTTTGTTCAACAGATGTGTTTTGACTTCGACGCATATCAAGCTGTGTGATTGCAATAATATGCACCGGTTTTGGTTAAAACAGCAAAGTTAAAAGTACAAGACATTTGTTTGTTCGTTCGTTATGTAGTGATCTTCGCTCTTAGTGAAAAGTTGGATACAGTTTTCAAAAAAGAAAACGTATTTTTAAAAATCTGAGTTCTATATTTCATTGCAATTGTTTTCTATTTTAAAATTAGAATAAAAAATATGCAAAATGAATTAGCATAGGGGAAAACCAGTGATCGAGCTTTCATCTCTGTGAGGAGATCAGTAATCACAGAAAAAAATTACCATGGTATTTTATATTTGCAAATAATAATAATAATAATAATAATAATAATAATAATAATAATAATAATAATAATAATAATAATATCTATGAGTGTGCCGCGAGAATTCAAGTTACACCCTAGTGTGCCGCAAGGTTGGGAAACGCTGAGCTAAAAGATAATCAAAATGTGGAACATGAGCGTCCTACCTAGACACAGGGGCGTCATTTAGGAGGCAGGAGGGGGAATTGCCCGCCAAGAGTTTGAGGAATACATATACTGTAATCGATTGTCTGCTAATATACTAGTCTCTTATGTCGGTGGTGCTCTTGACTCCCTCAAGAGAAGTCTGAAATGACGCATCTGCCTAGACAACATTAATTTACATGAGGGACCGTTATCACGAGTTACCTAGTAGCTTCCCGTTTGCAGCCATTTAGAAACGCGAAAATAAATGCCGAATTTGTAAATGGCTGGAAATCCAAAGCAGATAAGTGAGTCGTGTTAACGGCATCTCGTACTAAAACACAACACACTGAGCAAGGCTATGTGATAATATGTTGAAAAAAAAAAACAATCACGTAACAGTTTCGACACAATAACTGTGTCTTCATCAGACTTCCTCTCCTTCTGGCTGCTTGAGAGTTGGTTGCCTCTTATATAGGCCTACTCTCCGGGGATCAACTTTTAATTAGGCTCCGTCCTTTCATTTAAAAATTTTACAGTGTTACTTTTTAATGAAGGGGCGGAGCCTAATTAGAAGTTGATACCCGGAGAGTATATAAGAAGTGACCAACTCCTAAGCAGCCAGAAGGAGTGGAAGTCTGATGAAGACATAGTTATTGTGTCGAAACTATTACATGCTTTTTTTTAACATATTATAACATATCCTTGCTTAGTGTGTTGTGTTTTAGTACAAAATAGAAACAAGGCCTGATAGAATAGTTAACAGTATTTCATGTAAAATAATATTGTCTAGGGCTCTTTTGTTCCACATTTTGATTATCTTTTATCTACTTGAAGATGTCACATAATTACTGTAAAATAAGCTGTATTTTAATTTCGTCGTGATGGGACCTCTTACGCAAATACCGAGCTCATGGAAGACGAGACCCAAGGACAACCGCAGGATTTGTTTTCCAAAGGGAGCAAAAGGCCAATTCCAATGGGGATAGCCGAAAGAATGATTGCAAGGGGGCTAAAGACCGATTCCATAGGGGTAAGCAAAAGACTAATTACAAGGAGGCAAAAGATCGGAACCCAAGTACAGTTGCGAAGACACACACTTTGATGCACGCGTGCGCATAATACATTATTGAAAACAATAATTATTTACACACATACCTTGAATAACTACAATAAATAACCTATAATACTATACTGTTTAATATAAATATATGAAGTACTATAGCATGTGAGACAAATTAGTATTTCCAAGAACTGAACACTCTTTTAAAATCTAGTGGAGCAATTGCCTCCTCCTTGTTCCTTGCTGAGGGCGACGCTCGGAACCACGACCAGAATTTTGTTTCGGGGGGCTATGCACAACACGTGAATAAGCACACATATTTTTCCTTTTGGGTGCCGACAAATTTTAATGAAGTTGTGCATATAACTAATTTATTTCGGGGGGGGGTGGCTTGAGCGCAATAGCCACCCTCTAAGTACGCCACTGTTGATACGAAGGAACCAACGAAAGGACAGACGAATAGACATCCAGATATCACAGTTTTGGCATTTAAGTGCCATGAAATGATCAAATCCGTTGAAATTTCGAACTCGATTTTTTCTTATTATCATCATTTCACCATTGTTCCTTTTCTTCTATCGTGACTCAAATGAAAAATAAAAATTGAAATACTGTAATGTTATGTTTATGCTACAAGCTCTTGCTTTACTAATGCTTTAGTGGTTCTATTATTTTTGGAAATAATAGCTAGAGATAAATTGCTAAAAATATCCATTGTGAACTCACCAGCAGATTCTGCAGTAGTTATGTAGTTTAATTTTATAAACGAAAGAATTGTCATCAGAAATACGAAAACGTCCATAATGAAGTTGTATACCTCTATATCCCACTCCGTTAAGCGTCCACTGTATGCACTTAGAAATATAGATATTTGTAACAGACACGCCCACCAGAAACATTCGTATATTATATTTCATTCAGCTGACTCTTCTCAGTTCGTCTATAATGTATTGGCTCATACCGCTGAAGATCTTACCGATCACATTACGAGATAATATTCCTATTCTGTATAATTTATTCATAAGTTGATTGTCCATATAAAACACAAAACTAATGTAATAGACTAATGTCTGTTTAGATTAAAAATGTGTGTATTCAATTTTTAATTCTACTTTTAACAATCCTGTCTATAATAAATTACTAAATTTCAGTATTGTCGTATCATACATCCCCAGTTGAATATTTTCATTAAACATAATTAAGTTTAATTTATTAAAACGAGCATAAGGCATTTTACCATCTGAAACAGTAGCTCTATGATTTGTGTGTGTTTGTTTGTTTAGAGATAACTTTTGTAAAATTTGTCCGATTCTAATGAAAGTTTCTTTCAAGCTTAGGAAATAAGGTTGTTACTTTGGGTAAAAATTAAATTAATAAAGAACAAAAGGGCAACAGGGAATGATTTCATGAACAATTTCAGAAGAAAATCGATAAAATAGAGCATAAGGTTTCCTAATCATTGTCTTTGAGGTTCCTAATCACAATTTCAATTCTTGGGGTTGAAATCGGTCAAGAGAAAGGGATGAATTTACTATTTCACTAAAAAGAAAAAATCAACGAATTTCTTAAAAATTATGTTACCATGAATTATTGCATGTATTTTATTGGAAAGGAATAAAATTAAATTAAATTTTTAGTTGTACGTTCCACAGTTATGTTCTGTGGGCTCAGAAGGATGATTAATGAAAGTGAATTATTATTTTTTTTAAAAAATTGTGTGGTAGGAGAAAAAAAAAGGAAGAAACGAGAGAACTCTGAGCAAACCTACTGACACGATATTTGGCCAGCACAAACATACAGTGGCGGATCTTGCCCGGGGCCTGGGAGGTCTAACTTCCGCTCAGTTTTTTGAGTGACAAAAATGATTGACGCTATTACTTATATATATGTTACTTATGTATATGAACAAGTTTATAGTAAGCGTTTCTTTTATTCTTCATTGGACACTTCTAGGATAACATTAATAGTCCTGAGTTGTATGCTTATATTCAACATTTATTTTTTCCCGATAATTTCTAACTTGAATGTTAATTACAATTTTTTTTGCCACAGAAAGCTCAATGTCTTGTGACTAATATGTTCAGCTACCAAACCCGTGAATGCCTACAATTTATTAATTGCTAAATTGTACTTAATGTCTAACTGTAACTAGTGAAAGGAATGGTTCGTTTTTTTTAATTTTTAGTTTTGTTAACGAATTGGGTAAACAGATTTAAAATTAAAATGATTTGCTTAAACTCATGATATACTTATCTGAGTCTGGGTTGTGGTTTTTACCTCTAAATCCGCCACTGATAGCCTGAGATCGAATTAGAAACCCCTCTCTCCAGAAGAGAGCACTCTACTATCACATTACTGAGCCATGTACCCATACTTTTTAAAACTAAGAATTGTCCCACTTGCTTAATGTTGAAATTAATAATTGGTAAGAGTCTGAATTCACCCCAATCTCGGTTCGATCCCAGCTCGCGGCAAGTGGACTTTTCTGTAGACAGATACCGTGTGCGTGGGTTTTCTCGGGGTTCTGATTCCTCCGACTTTATTTGTTCCACCATTGCAATCATTTCTCATCATCACAGTCTTTTTTTTAGCGTAACCTGCATAGGCGTGGGACGTAAAACTGAAAGATTTCATTTCACTACAATGTCCTAAAAGAAGAAGGAAAAAATTATATGAAAACTTTCAGTTTAACATCCCACGATTATGTCCTTTAGGCTAAGAACGATGGATGATTAACACGAGTGATGATAGAAGAATTGGTGGAATGAGAGTGTGGGAGAAAAAGGAATATCCCGAGAAAACCCACGGACACGATGTTGTCTGCCACAAACTTACTTGGCCAGGAATCAAACCACGAACCTCACGAGAAGAACCACGGTGACCCCAGAGGCAGGGGCGGATCCCGGACAGACTTCTGGGGGGGGATTGTAATACTGCTACTTAGAGCTACTTTTAAGAGCTCCAAACTCTAGGATGGGTTTTATTTATATATATAAAATAAGAAAGTCTCCTCTTCTGGGGGAGGCAACCGCCCCGATCGCCCCACTGGATCCGCCACTGCCCAGAGGAAAAAAACAAACATGTTTACTAATTATAAACCTTTATAGAGAAAAATATAAACAGTTTACATAGAACATGGCATATTCTTTTCTTAAAGCCTCCCAATGAAGTCTGGTGAATTCAATCAACCTACTTTTAATATAGTTATATATACACACAAATTATCTATCTATCTATCTATCTATCTATCTATCTATCTATCTATCTATCTATCTATCTATCTATCTATCTATTGTTATATAAAGATTAATTTATGTCTTAGTAGAAGTGACTATTATTTGGTTGCTTTGGTGGATCTCGTACACTACCAAAGCTATATGAGAAGTAGGCCTATAGCTTAACGTGAGCTTGTTTGGAGTTGAAATCTTTCAAACATATAGGACGAAACTATCCCTAAATTTAAGAATATATTTCAGGATAACTTTCTAACCAAAATAAATAAATAAAATAAAGAAAAGAGAAAAAGAAAGTAATAGAACATGGTGTTCTTTGCTTGAAGGTGATATTGGTCAAGGGTAAAATGGTGATTTATTGTCTAATTTAGAAAAAAGGAAAGAAAATGTATCTTCTCGTTTCTATTATGTATGGTTGTGTGTGTTTAGAACAAAGGAAGAAAGTACGAGAGAAATCGGAACAATAATTTTATTTATTTATTTAGAGAAATGAACATTACAGATAAAGATACCCATTTACAGTATTCACAAAAACAGATAAACATACCAACAGTAGAACAAACAGACAAAATGAGCTTTTAATCATCGATTCTGGCACTTAAAGAATTTACTACTTTTTTAAATTTAGTGAAGGGCAATCTGAATATATCAATACTTGGATCAACCTCACACAATTTGTTGTAGAAGTCACTCATGCTCCAAATAGGTGACCTTTTTTATCATATTTGTTCTTAATGTTCTACAGTGAAATAACTGTTTTTGGACGTCTTCTAACGTTGGGAACTTTAAATTTCAGAAGTTCAAGTAATTGCAACACTTGGATTTTGTTGTTTAAAATTTTATATAGAAGGTAAAGTAATCGAACTTTTCTTCTGCGCTGTCAAGGGATACAATGTTCAGTTGTTTAATTAAACATTGTCATGTTTCAAATTTAGGATATGTGCCTGTTTCCTTGAAAACTAAGTACCTTGCGAATTTTGATTGTATCATTTCTATTTTGCGGCTATACTTTTTACTTGTAGGGTTCCAGATTTCGGCAGCGCATTCTAGTTTCGATTTAAAGATTGCGTTATATATCGTTTTTAATGTGTCTTGTTTCTTGAAATTTCTTCCAGTTCTTATCGTACACCCCAGGTTTCTATAAGCTTCGCTGATTTTTTTTAACGTGGTTGGAAAACGTTACATTTGTGTCAAAGGTGACCTCGAGGTCTTCAAACTCTTCGATCCTTTTGATATTGACGTTACCAATCCAATATTTAAACTTTAGAGATGTGTTCTTACGCGATTATGACATTATAAAACGTTTATTTACATTGAGGGTCAGATCATTGAGTTGACACCATTTGGAAACAGCATAGATATCATTTTATAGAGATACCGAGTCATTGAAATTACTAATACATCTTCCGAATTTTAGGTCATCTGCATATAGTAGCCTGAATGAATTTTGCAGGCTATTGGGAATATCATTAATTAAAATTAAAAATAAAAGTGGGCCAAGATTTGAGCGCTGAGGGACCCCTGAGAGCACTGAGTAATCGTCAGTTTGTATACCTCGGTACGATACCCTTTGGCGACGATCTTTAAGATAGGAAGAAAAGAAATCTAGCGCCGAATCTGAGAGGTTGAAACATTTCAGTTTGCTTAAGAGGACATCATGGTTAACCTGATCGAAAACTTTATTTAAGTATAGTACTTTCAAACCCAATGAACCCTTTATAATAACCCTTTATAATGAGTTGAAACCTCTTGTTTTATTGTGGCTTCCGTTTTTACTAAGCATGTTCGCTCAAGGAGTTTTGTTACGTAACCCAAGAAGAACATGGGAACCCGAGCTTGAAGTAAAACGCGTAACACAAGTAGCTATCCTTAAAATCAAAAAGAGTAGGAAATGCATATGAATAGGACAGGACATGAAGCAGTTTAATGCCAATGTAACATAAAATAAATTTGAAAGTGCACACAAAGTAAGGTGACCAGATGTCCCGCTTTTCATAAAGTCGTCCGATGTCCCGAGAAAATTCAAATCGGGCACAAAATGTCTCCTTTTTGTTTCTTAAGCACCCCGTTTGTGGTTGGTATTTACATAATATATTTTTTACCTGTTCTTAAAACCCCAAAGTTGACTCTTCATTAGGAAACATTTCGAAATGTTGTAAAATAGTTTCATACTTTTCGAACAGTTGGCTCCGCAGAAAATTCTATGTAGATTATTTTGGTGAATCATCAAATTATGCCAGTTTGCCAGTGCCCCTCTTTCTTCTTCTCTAATGTAAAGACTTACACTTTCTAGTGCTTTTCTTATAGATTAATATGATTACAACATGATAATGATGTACATATTGCTTGCTATTTCGGTGCTATAATCTGTAAAGTCTACGGAAGAACTATCTTATATTTCACAATAGGATGCATAAGTAGTCAAAATATGTCGGGATCTTATTTCTTACATGTATAATAATGTATAAATAAGAAATATAAAGTGTGATTTTAATCCCGTCATACTTCATAAGGAACCGTGATGAAAAGGCAATCTACAAAGTGATCATACATGTGACACAGTGTTGTATCTTCTATATGAAGTGTTTCTCCATTATCCTCGTTTATACCTATAATACCCACCGCCGTTGACACACTTGCTCCCCATGGACGAACCTTCACGCTACCGTGAGGCCGCTGCTGTGTTCCTGCCCTGACTCGGTTAGATAGCATTCGTACTTTTACTGACTATCTAGCATAAGTTCGTTCGTGGTTGTAGCACTGTCGTTTATGTGGCATATGTTCACCCGCTATATTTATATTCAGCCTTTCCAAAGTTAACCTGCACCCATTAATATAAATCATTCCTTAAGAAACACTTTCTAAGGCAATAAGAGAGAATTTCCAACGAAGAGAAGTTAATATTTCATGACTATAAGTATGCTCCCATAAAATGGGATGACACATGGTTAATTCTACCTCTAGTATGATGACTGCATAAGTAATTTCGTAAGATATTACTTTTTTAATAAATTAATATATTTCATTCTTAAATTTTCCAAATTTTGGCACTCAAAATCATCAATCTGATTCGTAATTTTCTTCAAAGTTATAGGAGAATTAATACCTATAATTAATGAATAGTAATCTTTGGAAAATAAGTTAGTGATATTAGTTAATTCTTTGGCTTTAATTCTTCTTTAAGAGCATTCTTTAAAGAGTTGATTACTGTGGAAACATGCCAATATCGTGAAAGTATTACTCGTAATTAACTGGCAACTATGAGTCTTGATAAATAGCCTGTGTAACCTTGAGCGCATCACATGAACAAGCTTGAACTTGTTTGAAGAGAAATAAATCTTTAATCTGTCTTCGATCGTCTAGAGGATAATAAACCAAATATACAAATTTTACATTAGTAAACACGTAGGTGATTAGTTGAATTAAGAGAGAGTACGCTTTGTTGATAATTTTAACATAAGGTCTTAATAAACGAAAAATATAAGTAATTCTACTCAACATATTATTAGCATTAATTCTTCGAGTGACAATAATTACGGCTGACTAGTGATTGAACGTAATTGAAAAGCATTTTGAATTCTAGAATTAGATCCGTGGAGTTATGACCCATCAAGAGTAAGAAATATTCAAACACACAACCCTAAAGTTGGCGGAAATAGATCAGTTGGGACAACAATTTTGGATCATGGAACTGATGAGAGCATTTAATATGATGCCAATATAACGTAATAGCATGAATAATATTATGTATAAAGGCTCTTGCGTTTAAAAAAAATGAGCCGTGAACTTTCTGAGAATATTAGCTTAATATCTTTATTATATTTCGTAATAAATATATTTCCGTTTCCAGGAAAGATAACGGTAAATAAAAAAATCACAGTTTAACAATTGTGTCGTCAGATGGTGTGATAGTACTCAATTTGGCATTTATTCCGAAGTTGGGCGTCCGCTTTCGTCAAGTTTTTTCGCTGTTATCTCCTTTCCACACTCTGCAATTTGTTATTAGGTTCATTAATCCGTGCTCTTCACAAACTTTTAAAGGATTTTGCTCGTTATCAACGTATTGCTTCACAAATGTTAAAACTGCTAGTTCATTGCCCTTGTACATTCGCCATGTTGATAACATAAATGCTCGTTTCTTTCCCACAATGCAACTGTTTGGTTACCTTGCGCCAAGTAGTTCCCTCCGCTCGCCGTATAGTCCCATATTTATAACCGTTTATATATAACAAATAAACAGATTTTTCGAGACTCTTATATATTATCAAGCACACAAACGATCAAATTATCCATATCTTTCCTGTAAATTTTAAAAATTTCACTGGAAACGGACGCCCAACTTTGGAATTTAACCCCTAAATTTCACGTATTCTTAAAAATAGAAAAAAATATATAGGCATATCAGTCTTCAAATCTTGTATAGGATAGATATTATGGGGGCCCGAAGAAATTTTTTAGGGGACCCATTCCATAGTTGCTATATTAGGTCTGGTACTTAATATACGTGGTTTGCTATATTATGTATATATTTTCTTGAGCCAGGGGGACCCGGGCCCTCTGCCCTCCTTTGGGCACCCATGATAGATATCACTTGTACTTGACGTCTCCATTAAAGCATAATCAATCAACTACGGTATACGTACTGTAGTCAGGAGGCGTCCTTTGAGCATGGCATGGAACAATGTTTCCCCTGAATTTGAGAAATACGTTTTAATAAATAAATAAATAAATAAATTGTTTACTAACAAAAACAGTGGGACTCTATTGTTGGTTGACAATCACCTTTCCACCCCCTGGCAGAATCTGAGATGACGCTACTGACTGGAGCGTACGTCAATGTTGGTATAGACCCTATGTAATGCATAAGTGCTGGAATTATCCATCCGTCTGGCTGCGTCAGGTATCAGAACAAAAATGGTCAGATATATCAAAAAGAGATTTCTTGCAATAGATTCAGCGTCCAAAAAGCAGGTTCAATCTGCTCCCTTAACTCTCTGATTAAACTGGAAGTAGTAATAAACCATATCCAGTTTTAATATTGATCGCTAAGGACAAAAACGGGAATAGACAGCGACAAACTTTTTTTTAAGCTTGGTTTTAGCTTAGAGTGGGTGATTAAGAGTCATAACATAGGATTTTTTATTACATTTTATGCATTGTTCCGCTGCGTTCAAGAGGCAAGTGTACATTGTACTTAGGTTTGCTGGGAAAGAATGAAACCAAAGATAAGAGGCGAAACGGTTATGTGTTGTATTCTTCCGGATTAGTTTTGCTCATAGCTTCTATATATTCATTCCAACTAGGGCTTGATGTTTCTTTTAGCGTGTATTCCAACACCCAGGATATATAAACAAATCGAGTATCTTTGATATTTGTAGTTGCAGAAGAAATGAAATGAAATGAAATCTTTGAGTTTTACGTTCCACGGTTATGCTGGCTAGGCTAAAGGAGACGGTAATGATGAGAAATGAATTTAATGGGGAATGAAGAAAGTGGGAGGAACCGTGAGAACCCCGAGGAAACTCACGCACACGGTATTTGTCCACCACAAAGTTCACTTGGCGCGAGCTGGGATCGAACCAGGGACCCCATTCACCAGAAGTGAACGCTCTACCACTGAGCCACCGCAGCCCCATTAGTTGCAGGAGAGTTGCACTGATATCTCCATGTGAACAATTTGAAAATTGGAGAAGAGACATCAAACTTAGATGTAGAATGATGTCACCACTAATGATTCAAACCAGTGGCGTATTCACGATTTTGTTTCGGGGGGGAGGGGCTTGGCTAACTATGTTCCTCGAAATGTGAAAATTCTGCAAGATATTTAATTTATTGTAATATAGAAAATACAATTTCGGGGTGGCTTAAGCCCAGAGCCCCCTTAAATACGCTACTGATTCAAACTGTTGTGCCATCTACTGAACAAACGGAATAAGTTCAGGGTCACAATAAATTATTGTACGTGATCACTGCTAGCTCAACGTAAACTTTACTGCAACCTTTGGTTTTAGAGGTAACAACAATGATTTTGAGCTCGGTGGAAAACACTTGAAATGGCAAATAACGATAAATTAACGATTGCCTATATGTTAATTCCTCTCAGTTTTATGCACCGTTAAATATTAAGACACAAATTGAGAATACACATTCGTTTTACTTTAAGGTGTCATATTTAAAGGTGGCGATAGTTTATGACGAATGGTAATTATAAATAAGAATATCTAATTATTATCTGTCAAATGAAGTAAGAATGAAGTTTCTATTTTAAAATATCGACAAGAATTGACGTTTTAGAATTGAAGGAATAAATTCTGCCAGTAACCATCCTGATGATGTCATATCTCGGTTTTCCCGAGCGAGATCTTTGGAACTTCGGATATGTTACTTAGGAGAACAGTCTGAACATTTCCAGCTTGTTGTTATAAGATTCTGGCTTTGATCCATTTTTGTTTTAATTACACTGGTCTATTACTCTTCTGGTTATTTCTTCTTTCTGTCTTCGATTTTGACCCACTAGTTTTGATTATTTTCTATTAGAATATTGAAGAAGACTACTTTTTCAATATATTTTACAGGCTGTTAAATATCATAGCATAAAGTCGTATGAGCGACTCACATTTTCTTTTACTTCACCGTAGTATACTGGAAGATTTTCTAGCAGGATACTGGGAATACTGGAAATATCGAAGTGAACTCCAGTAGACGCTCTGTTAGAGCAAAACCGATAAGATATATTGAGAAGTGTTCTTCCGGAATCAATTGAACATCCTAGGAAAACTTTAAGTTAGACCCTAATTCCTCTATATCAACCTGAAGTGATTCTATGGTTTCTGGTTTCAACCTGCTCATAATAGTACAAAATGGTAATAGATAGGAAGAAATAGTTTTCTAATGTGGAGTTAATACTGTAAGAATAAGTTTCCTCTCCGATGTTATTCCTCTATTGAAATCGGAAGCAGTGGAAGTCCGTGATTTTAAATTTGAATGCTGATCACCATAATAAAAATTATTGTAGATAATGAAGAATAAGATTTTGATATGGATTAAACATCACAAGAAAAGTTTCCTTTCCAGATTTGACTTCTCTATTGCAACCGGAAATCGTACAAATATACTATTACTTCCAGTTTTAATGTTAATTATAATAGTGCAAAAAACATTAATAGAAGGCGACAAACGATTTTTATATGCATTCAGTAACTGAAAAATAGATTTCATCTTAGCTTTATTCTTCTACTGAAACCGGAAGTAGTAAGAAATAGTAGAACTGTCGGTTTCAATTTTGATTCTTAAATAGACCTAGTAGTTGTAAGAGATAGCAAGAAACTGTTTTTGGTATGGATTCAGCGTCAGATGAACAGATTCAATTTCTCACATTATCTTTCTACTGTAGCTGGAAATTATAAATCTGTTTCTACCTGTATATTGAATTCGCATCGTTTATAAGTTTACCACAGTTTCAGAACGGTGAAAAGAAACCCACTTAGTTTTTACATGCATTTATGTGATTACTTGCTCCTATAGGCCCGTAACTAAAATTTTAAGACATGGAGGCCAAGATTATTTTTGGGAGCAGTGACTTCAATTCATCTTATATTCATACATATCAACAAACAACTAAAAGTTCAGGGGGCCGTTCTAGCTACAGACCTGCTTTACTGTTGACGTCATTATTAAACATATTACATAAGTAGACGTAGTATTCCATATTTATTTACTTAAACTGAACAGAAAATTATATAATAGTAAAAATGTCTACATTTCTTCTAGATACCATTAAAACTAGGGATGTGCACGAGTTGAAACATGTCTCGAATCTCGTCTCGACTCTAAAGCAAGATGAAATTCGAGTCGACACGCCCTTTTTCTTCGTTATGAGTCTAGACAAATGTCTGTCTCTTCTAGGAAGTTCGAGTTATAACTAGAGAGGTCGTAAATATCTCGAAAATCTTTACGTAAATTTTAAAATTATTTCGAAAAAAATATTCACAAAGAAACAACTATCTGTCTTGAAACCAATACCTGCATTTATTACTTTAAAACACATAGAATGCGTAAACTTAATAGTTAACCGGGCTCGCCCCCCAGAAGAAATTGTACTTCGGAAGATCGAAAACCCAATAGAATTTGCAGAATAGTTACCGCAAAATTTGAAACTATATTTGAAATGTCGCTTTTACTTGCCCTCCCTTGGAAACCACAACATGGGCGCCCTTGGTACCAACCTTTAATTTTCAAGTCATTTCAGTTAATTAAAGCTATATAATAATTGTATGTCGTGATATGTGATGGTATTCTAATACACTGATCACCAGTTGAATTAGAGACAGCAGGAAAGTTGCAGAAACCGCTCAGCAGAGGCTCACCAGTGCATGTGAATGAAATACATCGAGCATTTACTGCTGACGTGTGCTTCCTCTCTCGGTATACGTGTCACTGCAGTGTGTGATGGGCAAGACGAAGGACTTGAGTGCATTTGACCGTAGTTAAATCATAGGGACCAGACGACTTGGAGGCTCGATTTCGGAAGTGGTTGCGGCACTCTGATTTTCAAAGGCAAGTGTGTCATAAATGTATCGTGAGTACCAGGCAACCGGTAAAACCGCACTCGCACGGGCAAACTGCTGCGTTCAGGAGCGTGCCGACAACAGGGGGGCGCCGACTGGCCCACATCGAAACAGCCGATAGACGGCTACAGTGCGTCAAATCGCGGATAGGTTCAATGCAGGACAACAACGCCCTATTAGTAGTCGCATAAACCACAACCACCTACTCGCCATAGGATACAGAAGCCATCAGCCCATGCGAGTACCTCTTCTAACCGAACAACACAGGAAACAACATCTAACATGGACAAAGGATCACCGCCACTGGACCGTGGAAATGTGGAAAAATGTTGCCTGGACAGATGAGTCACGTTTTACATTGTTACATGCCGATGAACAGGTGCGGGTGTGTCGTCAAACGCGCAAGGCAATGGATCCATGTTGCCAGCAAGTAACTGTGCAGGCCGGTGGTGGTGGTATTCTCATTTGGGGCTTGTTTACGTGGACTGAAATGGGTTCCCTAACACTTGTGACACGGTCCCTCACAGGTGAACGCTACTGCGATCTTCTAGATGACCATGTTCTGCCATTTGCTCGGTGGCAACGTCTGGATGGTGACCTCATCTTTCAGCAGGACAATACGCCGGACCACCACTCTAGGATTGCAGCAAACTGGTTTGATGAGCACTCCTCTGATCTAGCAATACTTCTTTGGCCTTTACGGTCACCGGACCTCAATCCCTCGAACACCTCTGGGACGCCATGAAACAACACCTTCGGGCTGTGGACCCTCCTCTGACCAACCTGTGCGCTCTGTGGGAGATTTTGCAGCAGATAAGGATTGAGATGTCACAACAACATTTCAGGCGCCTCGTGGAGTCCATGCCGCGGCTGTAACCGCCATTATCAGAGCGAAAGGTAGTACTACACGGTATTAGGTAGGTGTCTCTAATTCAACTGGTGATCAGTGTATGATATACTTAATACTTAAAGATCTATTCAGATATCTAGTTTATATAAAATTATTGCGATAAAACGAACTTCATAAATTATCTGAGTGAGCAATTGGCAATCTATAGTAATGTAACATACTAGTTGTAGTTATTGTCTTTTCGTTCCCATGAAAGCAATATGCTTTCATTATAACTTCCCCAACTATTTGAGGCTTTAATGTGTTGCAACATATCATGACGTATGGAAAATGTATATGTACTCGTAACATTTGTTGTATATCACATATTATTATATGTATATAAGATTATTTTACATACTATATTACAATAAATGGATGGACCGCTTAGATGCCAAGTGGCCTAAACCCAAAAATGAAAAAAAAAATGGTGTTTATGTTCACTTCTATAGACAGGTACCTTTTAAAAAATTATTTATAGAGTAAATTATAAAACTATAAAATACATACTTATTGTTTTGGCTTCCAAGATAACAGAAATAAAGGTTATTCTTGTGGGATTGAACTTTAACTCTCACTCATGGAAAATCCAATTTTACCATCTAAGCGTGCATTGTAAATATATGACCTCCTCACTTTACTCTAATATAATGGTTTGTTCAGAAGGCTGGGGATGTTACTTCCTCTCAAATGAAATGAAATGAAATGAAATCTTTAAGTTTTATGTTTTACGATTGTGACGATGAGGCTAAAGTAGACGGTGATGATGAGAAATGAATGAGATGGTAGAATGAAGAAAGTGGGAGGAAACGGGAGAACCCCGAGAAAACCCAAGCACACGGTGTTCGTCCACCACAAAGCTTACTTGGCGCAAGCTGGGATTGAAGCAAGGACCCCATGCACCAGAGGTGAACGCTCTACCCCTCTGCCACCGCATCCTCTCAAATGAAAACTTGAAAAAAAGTTTTAAAAAGGGGGACAGCGGAACCATAGAAGCCCATAAAGTAAACTTCCATTTAAATACATACGTACTTTACTCACTTTTCACAATTGATTACATTCTCCATGAAAATAAAAAATCCAGTTTCATGATACTTTTCACAGAGTCATTAATTGGTTTATCATTTGAGTAAACCAAAAGAACTGTTGTGGTCGTATAATAATTCACAAACTATTGCCTCAGTTGAGTTGAAAAATTTCTAAACACTGCTGCGAAAAAGGGATCTCCCATCTGTTTGTAGAGTCTGAGGTGAAAGTAAATTGCGGGGCTAATGATGTATAAATGGTATTTCCATATCCAGCATGAATAAATTATTTTGTGCCAACTTTATCTTTTTCATATCAATGACAATGATATCCTTTTGTGAGTGAAGTCCATGACATTAATAGTATGTAACTGTAAAAATGGAAAAAGCTAGTAAGATTAATTAAGGTATGTTTAAATGAATCCCAAAGTAAAGTCTGTTTAGGAAAATTTTTGTCCACGAGGTTTCCCGTCGAGAATGGCCTGAAACAAGGAGATGCGTTGTCGCCATTATTATTCAACTTTGTCCTGGAATACGATATAAGGAAAATCAAAGCAACCAGGGCCTAAAGTTGAAAGGTGTACACCAGGTTATGGCGTGTGCTGATGTAACTTTAGTAGGGGATGATAGGAAAACAACAGAAAGAAATGTAGAGGTCTTATTATACATATTAAAATATTAAATAATACTTTTGATAAAGTGGATACTTTCAAATATCTAGGATCAATATTAACAGACAAAAATCATGTTCACGAAGAAATTAAATGTCGACTAAAAGCAGGGAATTTGTGTTACTATTCAGTTCAAAATCTCTTGTCGCGAATTCTGTCGAGGAATTTGAAACTTAAAATAAATAAAACGATAATCATGCCTGTTGTTCTGTATGGTCACGAAACATGGTCGTTTACTCTGAGAGAAGAACATAGACTGAAAATGTTTGAGAACAAGATCCTGAGACGAATATTCGGACCCAAGAGGAACGGGAATGGGGAATGGCGGAAACTCTATAACGAGGAACTACATAATTTATACGGTTTACCAAACATTGTTAGGGTCATCAAGTCTAGGAGGCTTAGGTGGGCAGGTCATGTAGCTAGAATGGAAGAAAGTAGAAACGCTTTCAAAGTCTTGACTGGAAGACCAATCGGAAAACGACTATTATCAAGACCTAGGCGCAGATGGGATGGTAATATTTAGATCGATCTCGCAGAAATAGGAATACAAAGTAGAAACTGGATCCAGTTGGCTAAGTATAGAAGTCACTGGAGAGCTTTTGTAAACGCGGCATTGAACCTCCTTGTTCCATAAGCCATAGAGTTAGTTAGTTGTAAAAATGACTTGCAGAATGATGGATCATCATCTAAATATTTTCAATTCCAACAATGCATTAGAAATAATAAAATTGTAACTTTTCCTGAAAAGCGTTACTATTTCTTTCTATAGTGCGGGACCTGGACTCACCATTTCTAGATATCTAGCTAGTCCGAGCCTCACTGAAGTTAACGAGGCCGAGCAGTTAGCAGCTCTAGCATAGTGAGGATAATGAGCTCGAGAGCGAGCCCAAGCGAGAACTAGTACGAATATTGGCTAGTGGTTAGTGCGATCCTTATTGACATTAGCGAACACAAGCCCCATTGAGAATTGCGAGCATAAGCCCGAGTAAGTCCCCGTTGTAAAATGATCATCTTTGCTTCTTCCTTTTTCTTTCTTTATTTTTCCTACTTAAGTGCGTAAAGTTTATAAACAGCAGAAGTGCTAGAAAGACCTTAATCAGCATGAGCTCCTATAGATCGCAAAGGCGTACATTTTAGTTACTTCAATCATGGATACTCAAAAGGAAGTGGAAAAACTTTACTTCCAAACTCCTCCCCAATCCTGGCATTGAGCAAAGAGGTCATAACATTAAATTTACAATTTTGTTGATTAGAAAACTTGCGTTTTCATCCCTGGCTTAAACAACACTGCGAATTTTAGAAGACACGTGTATATTAAATTTATTGAAAATGGAGAAATAAATTTTCATACTTTAAATTTCGCAATGTTTTGAAAAGTGTAAAGGAAATGGAGGCGTGACTAATGAGTACCAAAGCATCAAAATTTCACAAGGCAATTTTGTCAATAAAATATTTCTTGACTTCAAAATCAGGAAGCTCCAAAACCAGGAAAAATATCACGTCATCAACTTGTTTTGTCTTGTCCTTGTGTCAGTTACTTTCTGTCATAACATATGAGATTTGCTGTACGTTAAGCAGAATGTTGCAAATTTTCTATATTTTTAATTTTTTAAATTTATATATTTTACCTCGTCTCGATATTCGAGACGAGTCGAGATAGGTATCTATATTTTTGAATCGAGACAGTCAAATCTCGACTCGACTCTACTACACATCTTCAGTATTTACCAACAAATACTATCCGTGTATGATGATGGTAGAATAAATATAGAAAGAATAAAAGACGACATGAGGACGACAATTCTAATTGTGATAACACCTCTTGTTGCCTATAAATTTTACTAGATTGATCGTGTCTGTTCAAGCTCAATTATAGAACATAATTAATCTTAATTTAACATTGAGATTTTGAATTCTGAATTTAATATTACATCTTATAGGTCAGTGAACTGCCATGGATTCAAATGAAAATATAACATCCCTTTCATCTACAATGCAGGAGTTGGCAGCTACTGAAAATCAGCTTGATCGAAATTTGGAGAAGGCCAAAATTGAGTTGGATGAATATAGAAATGAATATTTGAAAAGTAAGTAGTCTTATTTCGTGTAGTAGAAAATAAGAAAATTTAATTTAAAAATAAAAGTTTACTATTATATTGGGAGTCTAATTGAGAAGTTAGCCCCAAATAAGAGCACATACCGTTATATGCTCCTTTTATGGAGAACACTTTAGATGGTCCACCGCATTATGCAGTGGCAATCTGTGTAAAATCTTTGAAATGTTTCAATATTTGAATCCGGTATCCCTGTTTGTTTGAATAAATTGCCCTTTCAATATGTGGGAAAAGTATATGACCTGTTTATGCTACGCACTATCCATTCTGCCAGTGCCGAAGCACCAGCTGTCAAAAGTGTAAAATTGGCAGATATAAGGTCACTAGTCTATGTCACTATTCAAGTTCCTTTACCATGAGAACATTGACTAAATAGAAGTACTACTTGAGAAAAGTGCGTATATATGCATTAAGACTTATATAGTATTTTAAGGACATTAGTGTTCTTCAACTCACTTTCCAATCTTATTACAAACCCGAAATTTCTGTAAGCTTCTTTAACAATTTGATTCAGATTAGTGTTGAACGAAAGATCTAATCTTATTGACACACCAAGATTAGTTATACGATCAGGTTTGTGCAGTTGAATGCTATTTATCAGGTTGTCTAAAAAATTATTACGTATTTGAATGTCAAAATTATGAACACATTTGCTGTGACTTCCGGTAGAGGTTCAAGTCTACGGCAGCAGCTCGAAGCGCACGATACTCTTTCAATCCCACTAAATGCTCAGAATAACTTTCCTGGGTGTCAGTGTGATTTTTGTTAGAGACTGTGGAGCTTCTTGAATCGATCACGATCTTTTTCGCACATTGTTGTCGTGCGAAGTGTTTCTTCCAGACATGTTTTCGGGGGGTCACTGCCCTCTGGAGCTCTGAGAGTGACCCCCAGAGGAGATCAAAATAATACGTCTATAATATAATAATAAATAGAGTAGTACCAGCAGTGCGCCCCCGGAACACTAAGTGTGCCCCTCCGAAACATTTTTTCTGAAAGAAGGACTGGTCGTAGGTTATCCACTTTTCATTACTTATGATCAATCGCTCCAGAATTTGTCGAGTTATTTACGTTTCAGTGTGGATTCGCATATAAAAAGCCGATCAAATAAATGATTTTGAGTCAAATCTTGTGGCACCCAAACGTGGAGGCTTTTCCCCCTCTTTTTTTGTTGTCAGATTTCTGCAAATTGTTTAACACTGTTTAGTGATGGATGTTTAGGTCATTGGTAGAGCAACCCACATTATGCTTTATTTTTTGTTTAATTATGCTTTATTTTTTCCAAATTATGCTTTATTGTTAATTTCAATCATTGTTTCACATTAATTGTGTATAGTGTATAATATTTACTATACATTAAATATTCTAAATATCTTGGTTTATTTATTAATATTTTATGCAACCAGTTTCTTTCATATTTAATTAACTTTTTACTTAATGCACTGAAAAGAGAGATGTTTTACTCGAGTCACATTTTTCTATCACTTGTGTGCGCCTTAGAGGTGCATATACAGAGGAAGGCAAAGTAAAAAATACCGCCAAAAGTACAGAAAGTGCTCAAGTTCAAGAAGTACACATAACAATATAGTGTGGTATTCTTGTGTACTATTCATTGTTGGCGGAAAGTTTTCCTCTTTTGCTTTTTTTCTTTTCTCCCCATCAAAGGATTACACCGAAAAGTTTACAGGAATAAAAATAAGCTTTTCATTGTTGCATTGTTAAGTTCTCAATGATTTTGCATTATAAATATTGGTTTTAAAAAAAATATTAAAATATGCTTTTAAAATTAGTTTCTTCTGGACCCTTAGACAAGCACAACCATGTTCAAGGTACCAACCATATGTGTAAATTGCTTTTATGTTTTTCATGCTCTTTATGCTTTTGGGTTGCCCTAGTCATTGGTAATGTCATGACTGCTTACATGCCAGTCTCGCTCAGCTGGAATATCATTCAGTTTTGCTGTGATTGGTCGCTTACTGAACATCCAAATTTCCAGAACGAAGCCAACTGAACTATTTTTTGATAATGTGGAAAATTTTCTTCACCGGTCTGCGCAGCATTTGGGCCTTTATCGAAATAAAATTGTAAAATGGAGCACACACACAGAACCACAGACGCGTTAGTTGACACAAAAAATGCATAACTTTTGTGACTCCAGCAAAACGTTTAGATGCATAATTTTTAAGGATGCAACTAAATGCATAATGAAAACTGTGTTAATTGATGCACTTGTGTGCATAAAATTTATTATGCAGATAAACGTTTTGCTGAAATCACAAAATGTTATGCATTTTTTTGTCTCCTACTGAAGCATTTACATGCATTAATTGAAACAATGGTTGGTATCGCTGGTTGCATATTCCCTAAATATACAGGATTTCCAAGGGTGTGAAAACGATTAAATAAATTTAGAACACTACAAAAAATATGTAATCGAGGCTTTTTGGGTAATGCAGGACAGAGTACAGATATTCCATATTACATGAGAGCCTCTACGGCCATTTTGGAAGTAGTCATACTGGATTTGAGTTAATTAAGTGAAATATAGACTTTACGATACACTACTATTTTTGAAATAAAGTGTGATTTTTAAAGACATTAACAAGATTGTTTTCTATATTCTTTGTTAACGAAATTTTGATCACATAGGTCTAGATACAAAAACTTGTCATTGTAAATTTATGATCATAATTTTGTTCAGGATGCAAACAAGCAGAGAGGAAACTACCATAATATCGTTACGAAATCACACCTTATTTCAACAATAGTATCGGATCGTAAAGTTCCCATTTCACTGAATTAATTAAAATCCAGTATGATACCTTCCAAAATGGTCGCAGAGGCTCTCATGTAAAGTGGAATATTTTCACTCTGTCATGCATCACACTAATAAACCTCGATTTCATAGTTTTGGTAGTGTTGTAAATTTATTCCATCGTTTTCACACCCTTGACAACCCTGTATATCAGATGTGCAATATACAATTTAGGCCACTCAATTTATGAGATCCATCTAGACTATGTCACAACCATTATGAGAAAATGAGTTACAAAAATAAGGCCTTCAAATAGTATATCTTACAAGTCAAAAAAGGAAAAGAACTCAATTTATTATACCTAGGTACATAGCATTTTTTTACAGGTTGCTCTACAAGAGCAGTTTTGCGATTTTCACTAAAGCTAAAACCCCAAATGATCTTTGGTGAAATAAAAGAAAATGGGTCAATGTTAGAAAAATTGTACCGATAGCAAATCTAGCGATGGGAAACACAAAACTTTACAGAGTAAAAAAAAAAAAAAAAAGTGGAAACTACCAACTCAGATTATAAATCAAACTTTGTATGTCTATGTTCTCTGAATCTCTCTATCGCTTTTTTATAATATATTTTAGTATACTAATTTATGCCCGTTTGGCCTTTTTCCGTTTCGCCTTATGCCCTCAAAACATTTTGCCATACAACCGATAATTATGTTATCTTAAGGCGGAAGGGAAATTCCCGTTTGGCCTTTTCCTGCTTGACCTTTTAACATACAAGAGAATTTTCACTCTGTTTCTGTAACAAAGAGGGATTTATCTTATTCTCAACTGCAACGTCTCTTCTATTTCAGACAAATTAAACTCAAATATCTTAGAACATAAATTTTATTATCACACCCGAAATAGCATATCAAGTTTCTATGTGGATATAATATGAAACAGCATCAGTATATGAAATTACATCAATTTCACTGTTCTTAAGTCTATCTTTTAGGCGGTGAATCCTGTCGTCAAACCGTCTCTACCTTAGCTTTCTAAGTGTGTTTTCTGATAACCACTTGAAGAAGTACTCGCAAATCTTTCATTTTCACGTTGCCTGTCTTTCATTAATTCAATGAAAGAATGTATGTCTAAGTGATCCCTTGATGCCTTTCTTCGTAATTTGACGTGCCACTGTCTTGCATTGTTAGTCATTTGTTCTTGGTCATTTTCAAAGTGATTCCACAAGTCACTGCAAATAGGTAAAAATACATCATTAGCACATTAAAAATTCAAAGGATTGCAGGAGAATCTACGTTGGAAAGTCGATGACAAAATTTTGGGTAAACCTAATTTATTTCTTTTGCAAAGCAAAAGAATGTGTTCTTTTGATAATTTACAAATCAGTGAATGTAGAATCTTCAATACACGCACGTCGCAAGAAAATCTATATTATACTTTACATTAGGTGTTAATGGAAAAAATGCTATACTGTAGAGTGCTCGAGATAGCTTAATTAATGATTTAATAATAAAAAACAATCATTAATTTTTTGCACTAAACGCCATCTATTTATGTAGAAAAGAAAACATACTTACAGAGAAAATAACGTATCACCATCATCCAGCCAAGTGTCTATAAGATAATCATGGAACTCCTCCTTCATAGAACGTCAGGCATCTTCTTGCAAACGTACAAACACTACATCTAAATGGGAAGTTGGTACCAGAGGCTGTGCTGCTGCATGTCGAATCCATCTTTTTACTTCAGTGTTCTCTTTGTACAATTGAGAAAGTTCTAACTGCTGAACCTTCCTCCAAACAGACTGAGAGAAGTGGAAGGAACATCCTGTGATTTTAACCAGGAAATACTTTATTTATAGCATTGATTGCTACTTTCTTAAGATCAATAGAAACTTCTTTCAATTTGAAACGCAGTCCAAATTTCTCAGCTTCTTCCATGATTATCTCCAGTAATCTTACATGTGTCTCTTGCTTTTTACTGGGCAATATGCAGAAGAGGAGAACAAATACCTGGCCGAAATATTTTCCGTGCAGGATGTACATTTGGGAGAAAAGGAGAGGTACAGTCTTAAGTGTCCCTCCATTACAATCCTGTCGTACTGACACATAATTTTCAAAGTTCCAATAGTGCCGAAAACCTTTTGAAGATAGAAAGACTAGAATAAACAACACAGACATTCTAAAGAAAATGCTTTAATATTAATATTCTTACTCCTATTACTATTGTCATAACAGATTTTCACGATTAAAAAAAAAAAAGAAAAAAAAGAAAAAAAAGAAACAAGAAGAACGTAAGAAATGATAAACTATTTTCTTGATTACTAAAATATAACTTACAAGAATTCTACTGGTGTCATCGCCTTCATCCCCCAATAAAAGTTTTTGCCGTCCTGCGTTTCGCTCCACGATCCTTCCACATTCAATTTATTCAATCTTTGCGATAGTGGTGCCCGGTTCATGCTCGTACGTTATATAGAGAGTGTTTAACGGCACCAAAAATAGAGACAACAGATGCAGTTTCACCACAGTAATTTTCCTTAGCAATCTTCTTCCTGGAGAGAAGAAAATAAATTCATTTTAAACATCAATAGCAAAAAAAAAAAAAAAAAAAAAAAGTCGTACTTTCCCTCTAGAAAGTAAAGACAGACGGAATATTGCTTAACTACGACCGGTTAATTGTGTTACACTATAAATAAAAAAATGGACTATGTATTTGTGTGCTAGCTAGGATGCCATTTAAGAAAAGTTCCACATCTAAAGTTCTAAAATAACTTTTGGAAAAGTTGCACGAGTAAATATTAGAAACATGCAGAGAAGCTTCAGTGTCAAAATTACTTATACCTTATTACAACTATTATATATACTTACCTATACTTACCTATATGTCTTAGTAATTGTTGATATTCGTTCTTCCGCCGCTCTCTTCTTCATATGTGAGGTACAAATACAAGGCTACATGAGCAATTTTTTAAACAGTGACGCAGATAACACAAAATTCTGAATACTTGCTTTGATTATACGCTATTCTGTTCGTTCAAACGTAAATACTACTAGCATTACAAATGTTTTTCAAAATGACACTAAATTTCCCTATCATAACTTGAAAATCCCCTTCGCTGGTGTAAGGCGAAATGCAAAGGGCAAAGGGGAATTCCTGTTTCGCCTTACAATCAAATTAGCATATACTATCTTAGCATCATAGCCTGAAGTAATGAAAACAGGCACAAGGCGAAACGGGAAAAGGCCAAACGGGAAGACATCCAAAGTTTCATTTTAAAATCATCTGAAAGAATTGTTCACTTACATTTCCCTGTTTTTAATTATTAAAGATATATTTTGCAAACGGACAAATACGTGGACGTTTCGAATTAGGTACAAAAATATGAAAACTGTTCTTGTGATGTATAATTACAATATTCTAAAAAAGTTATATTTCTGGAATAAAAGTCTGTAGGTCTATAGTAATTTACCATGTTAAATTCAAATCTGAAATCAGAATTTCGCTATCAGGTTTACTTTCTCAGTAATATAGGATGTTACGTAAGTACACGACGCATGTTCTAAAAAAAAAAAAAAAAAAAAAAAAAAAACTAAAATGGAACAGTAACTAAGACGTTACTGGTTTAGCCTGTAGCATGTTTTCTAGTACGTGTGTCTCTTGTCTCTACTGACACATCATCAGTAGCCTTCTGACATGCTGAGTTACGTTTCTTTCATTTCCCATTCATGAAATTACGAATTTTAATTAAAAATGAAGTAACAGTCAGTTTAAATCTCATAATCAAATTGAATTCATTGCAAGAACATAACACTAGTGGAAAATCCTGTTAACCTCTGAAAAGTTAACCTGATAATGATACCAGAAATTACATTTGAAATTTCCTTTCCTTATTATATACTGTGTTAAAACGGCACCATTCACATTTCCCTATCATGTCCCTGAAACGGAAAGTTTGAGGGAAAAAATAAGGCTTTTGGTAAAAAAAATCCCTTTTTTCTATTTTGGGTCCCTCCGGAACACCCTGTGCTAACACACAGATCTTAAAATAAACTGAAAAATACTAAATGATGTACGAAACGTGTGTACAAAATTTCAAGCTTCTATCTTGAATAGTAAGGATGGGAGAAACAAATTACCAATCAGCTAAGAACATCCCCACAGTGGCCCAGATGACTCAAAAAGAATCGGATGTAATATAAAAATTTTCTGAGACATCCTAGGGTCATGTTTTACACTTCATTCTCATCAGAATAGAACAGTCTTTCAAACGGTACCATTCATATATTTCCGTCATGTATCTGAGGCGGGAAAAATTGCAAAAAATGGGATTTTTGTTAAAATATCCCTTTTTTAGCATTTCTGGACCCCTCCCCCCTGTGTTAACACACAGATCTCAAAATCAACTGAAAAATGTTAAGGGCATAGTGAATATCTCTACAAAATTTCAAGCTTCTATTTAGAACAGTAAGGTAAATATATATATATTAACACCTGTGCTAAGAATATCCCCACAATACCCCAAATTCCCGCAAAAACGGGAAATTTTCTAAGACATCCCTATTTACCCTAGGATCATGGTTCGTACCTCATTTTCTTCAGAATGGAAAGTACTTTCTAACGTTACCAATCACATGTCTTCATCATGTATCTGAGGCGGGAAAAAATCGATAAAGAGATTTATTAAAATATCCCTTTTTAAAACCGTTTTACCCGTTTGAACACAACTTGGGGCACCGCAAAGATCTGAAATATATCTGTAGAATACTAAGGAGTACATTGAATGTATGTGCAAAATATTGATCTTCTAGGTGCAAAAGTAAGCCCGCCAAAAAATAATATGCCCACAGTACCATAAATTCCCGTTTAAAACAAGATCTCAGGTAAAAATTTCCTGAGACATCCTTATTTACATTAGCATTATGGTTCGTACCTCATTCTCTTCAGAATAGAACAGCCTTTGAAACGTTTTCCATTCGCATGTCTCCGTCGAGTATCTGAGCGGGAAAATCGAGAAAAAGGGAATTTTTGTTATACGTGCAAAAGTAAGTAACTCAAAAAATAGTAAAAATAGGCTTAACGAAAAATTCTTTAGTTTTAAGTTATGACGTATCACACCCTATGTTTCGACCCACAAAGGCGTAAAACCATACGTAACGTGTTCTAGAACGCTTCCACTCTAGAAAAAAAGCTTTATTAGTACTTTTTAAATCGAATAATGAAAATACAACCCTAACGTATAAACATATACGATATATGTAAGGGTTAATGCCTTCTACTGTTTTTAACCTTCAATTTATTTCCTGCTCTATAGTAGGCATACCCGTGTTTTGTCAATATTTACTTCAATATCACGAAATCGGGGCTTTTGGCCCGATACTCTAACCAAAACATCACAATTACATGACCATGTGTGACTTTTAGTAGATACTCAACTATTGGTATGTGCAGGACAAGGGCGCCGTTTTCTGTGTAACTTTGGAGGGCCCTATGAAAGATATGCATTAGTAGAAAGGAAAAATGAACGACCATGTACTGTAGAAATAGGAGAACCTGCTTCAACTTAGCAATTTGGCCCCCCTCGTTAGAGGACCATTTCAACTTTGGGGGTCCCAGACCACTAACCCCCCCCAGGATCGGTGCCCTTGGTGCAGGAGTAACAACTTATGCGAGTTAAATGAAGTTTTTCTAAATAATCAACCTTCACCTAATAAGAATATTAAGTATTATTATTATTATTATTATTATTATTATTATTAATAATAATAATAATAATAATAATAACAGCGGTTCGGAGTTCACGCATGCATCGGATATATTTAATGAGAATCAAGCAGCCACTAGCATGAGTCACTTCAACATACAGTATGTACTGTAGTTAACCTAAATATTTCTTCACTCCTTTGTGGATTTTTGTAGGAAACGAGTTCCTTGTGAGAATCCCTTATGGCTTTGTCTCTATTCTTGTTGCTATTTTTGTTTTGCTAACGGTACTTTTTTTAATAACTACATACTTGCACTACCTAACACAATAATATCGTATTTTAACATACACTTACCTCCGTTTTTCTAAGCAGACTCCAGCACTAGACAAAAGAACACACACAATAACAAGTCAGAATTCGCTCCACAACAACACGAAAACCAGTCGAGCATGCGCAGTAAGTGCTGGAGACTAGCTTCAAACAAAACACGACACGTGACGCTCACATCAAGAAGAAATGCATCAGTACCGATGCAAAGATCTGCATCAATTGAGTAATCTTAAACCACAATGCGTTTATATGTCTCAAATGACCCATTTTTTATTTTCGATCGTTCTCTAGGGTTGAAAATGCTGCGCATCAGTGACAAAAACGAAATTTATACATATTAACGCGCCATTTGATGCACGTAAATGTTTCAAATTTCCTATGATGCACTTGTAATTCTGTGTGCACTTTGCGGAAAGTTCACTCATCTTCACGGCACAATATGTTACTTTGATTATAAGAATACCAACATTTCTGCACATCCACTAACTTTAACTATCAACTGTCAAATGACATTAAAACTGACCCACTGCGACTTACATACCCTGAAATTTCAAACATTAATGTTATCTCCTGCGAAAAAGGTTCACCACTTTTTAGACTATCTGATATATGATATTCAAATTCCAAATGTTTTTCTTTATTTTATAAGACATTAAAGTACACTTCTTAGTAGTTAGAGGAAGTTTATTTTGCATAAACTAGAAAGTGCATGAATAGACGTCCATTTAGACAGCCTATTCAGAAATGGTCTCAAACGTTTGTACATCGTTTGTACAGAAATGTGCAGGCGAAATTTTCGTTTGTACACAATTAGGGGCGCCGCCAGAACGAAAACAAAGTGGGGGGACTGTCTAAATGGTAGCCCCCCCACATTTTCAGATTCAATCGGAGATTGTCTCAAACGTTTGAACATCGTTTATACAGAAATGTGCAGGCGAAATTTTCGTTTGTACACAATTAGGGGCGCCGCCAGAACGAAAAAAAAGTAGGTGGCTGTCTAAATGGTAGCCCCCCCCCCCCACATTTTCAGATTCAATCGGAGATTGTCTCAATCGTTTGTACAGAAATGTGAAGGCGAAATTTCGTTTGCACACAAATGGGGCGCCGCCAAAACGATAACAAAGTATATGCTGCCTAATTGGTAACCCCTCCCCACGTCCGATTCAAAAATAAATTATCTCAATTTTTTGTACATCATTTGTACAGTAATGCGCAGGCGAAAGTTTTGTTTCTACGCTATCAGGGGCGTCGACAGAACGAACACACATGGGAGCTGTCTAAGTGGTAGCCCCACCATGTTCGATTGAACCACAAATTGTCGCGATCGTTTATACATTGTTTGTGCAAAAATGTGCAGGTAAAATTTTCGTTTGTACTAAATAATATACGGATGTGAGTATTTTTAATATTTGACCTAGAATTGAAGAAAAGGGTTGGGGATTGCAATTACTATAATTATGTATATATCTCGGGATTGCTCAAATTTAGATATATGAAAGTTGTTATTTCGACTTCACATTTCAAATGTTAAACCAGTGTATCATGGTTTAACGTTTTCTGATACTTAACCTAAAATGTAAGAAAGGGGGTTCACTAAAATGCTCACGAAATTCGCGATTTTGGATTTTGGATTAATTCTATATTAAAGACTCAGGATGAAGACAAAATATTGCGCACAGTTGCACGTTGGACCATCTGCTAGTCCTAAGATAATAATAATAATAATAATAATAATAATAATAATAATAATAATAATAATAATAATAATAATAATAATAATAATAATAATATAGTAGAAGCAATTAACTTTGAAAGTACTGGTTAGTGGAACATTAAAAAATGTGTCATATACTATGGAGTATTTACTAACAAGACAAATACAGGGGATATATACCAAAAAAGTGGAAACACCTGGTATAAAAGATTGAGCCATTTCAAACACGATTTGAGTCTGAACATGATGGTGTCGCTGTGATCACCGGCACATCCCTTGAGGTAAACAGCCTGGCCAATCGAACAGAAGGGCCAATTACAGTTCAACGACCAGTCCGTGCAGGTTATCGTGAATCATGTCTGAACTGATAGAGTTTCAAAGAGGGGAAATTATTTGTGTACGTATTGTGGGAGTTTCCGTAACGAAAGTAGCGGAATTTTTTAGTGTATCAAGAGGTACAGTCTCGAAGATCATGTTTGCCTACGAATGTTTCGGAAAAACCGTTTCAGCGAAGCACCAGCGTGGGCGCAAGTGTGCGTTGCGTGACACAAACACGCACATTGGGTAGGATTGTGACGAAGCAGATCACCATGGCGCGAAAAGTCAATGCTGAGCTGAATACTGTGCTTACAAAGCCTGTTAGTGTTAAAACAGTCAGAAGAGAACTCCACAAGTAAGGAATTTATGGCAGATTTTGCATTTCCAAACCACTCGTTACTATTGACTATGCTGCTATACGGAGACAGTGGTGCAACGCCCATAAAAACTGGACAATGGAGAGGTGGAAGACTGGCATCTGGTCGGATGAGTCTTCCTTTACATTGTTTCCAAGTGCTGGTCGAGTTTACGTGTGGAAAACGCCGGCACAAGCGTACAATACAGACTTATGTTACCAATAGTGATGATTTCGGCAGTTTTGGTGGTCCAGTGATGATTTGGGCAGCCATATGCTGGTATTCTGCCAGACTCATTATCACCTTGCATGAACATGTCACTGCCAAGGACATGTTCATTTTGAGTAACCATTTTGAGTAACCAGCTGCATTCCACGATGCAAATCTTATTTCCAGATGGTAATGCCATGCTCCAAAATGACAGAGTCCCTGCTCATACAGCTCACATCGTCCAGAACTGGTTCGATGAGCACAAATATGAAGTGTCGCAACTTCCATGGCCCCCAGAATCGCCACACATCAATATCATCGGGTCCTTGTGGTCAGTTTTGGATACCCGCTACCCACCACCGTCCTCTCTATAACAACGTTCCGCTACTTTGGCGGAAGAATGGTATAACGTCTCTTTGACAACCATACGTGTCCTGTATTTCTCCATTCCCCATCGACTACAGGGCGTTCTGCACACGGTCCTACTTGCTCTTAGTGAAGGTAATGTGCATGAAGGGAATCATTATTTTTGTCCATCCCCTGTAACTTTTATTCTTGAATTTGAAATTTAGTAAAAATGATAACAAGGTATAATGTGAAGGAAAATATACGGAACTGTAGGAAAATATATGGAAATAATATTCAATTGAATAATTGTTGCTTCAAATTTATTGTAACTTAAAAGAATGTCTTAGTGAATTTTTGCTCCATGTTCGATTAAATGAATGTACTACATTCATAGATGTACAATATGAACACAATTTAATAAATAGATAGAAATTGATATGGATAAGCAATGACGTAAATATTAAGAATAATTTTTAGCTCCCGCCGTATGAATATGGGAGCTTATAGATTCCTACCAGATGTTTTATAGGTTTGTCTATCTCTCTCTTTCTCTCTGTGTGAATGTGATGTTTTATTTCTCCGTAAATACTGATCGGATCTGAACTAAATTTCGTGTCAATAGAATATAGCTATATTTGGTACTTCCTCTGACCCTTCTATGGGTGCTGATATGTGTGTATGCGATACTCTATTTCTTGGTAATTTCAGATCTAAATCAAATTTGGTGATTAGGTAACCTATCGTCTAATTAATAAAGATCGCTATATTCTGCGAACCCTCTCTGACCTCCGAGGAGTGATGGGGGTTACATGTAAAAGTAATGTATCGGATCCGTAGTTCAGAGGGTCTGAAAAGAATAGTGATACTTCTGATGTCATTTAAATACAATTTTAGCCCCCACCGTCATGGGGGTTCAGAGGGAGGAAGAATCGAAAACAGACGATATTATTGTCGAAGGAACAGTTTCCAGGATGACTGAGATGAATAGTGACAGATTCAATGCCGTTTTAAGTTCAAGTTCAGCCGTTATCGACATAGAGTGGCATATAGAAATAATCAAATTAATGTTTAAATGGGAATAATAAGGACCAACACAGTTTGTGTTTCAGTCTTTGCAAATCGAGAGCTTCTGAGTTCGGTTCACAGACTGTCCCTCAGCTTCTACTCTTTCCAACTACAGTATTTTTAAAGTCCGTACGTGTTTCACCCACTCCACTTAATACATTTACAGTATATTGACGATTATCGGAATAGGAGATAGCGAGAACTGGTGTTTTGCAATCTAGCGTTCTAATAATAGGTACCATTTTCAATCTCAGCAATCGTTATTCAACCGGTTAACGTTGATCGCTAAACTGCATAAACAGTAATACACAGCTGTAGCCCAATCCCCTTTCTTACTTTCTAGGCTAAATATCAAAAAACGTTAAAACACGATACACTGGTTTAACATTTGAAATGAGAAGTCGAAATAACTTTCATATCTCTAACTTTGAGCAAATCCTGAGATATATACATAATTATAATAATTGCAATCCCCATTCCTTTCCTTCCATTCTAGGTCAAACATTAAAAACACTCACATCCGTATATTATTTAGTACAAACGAAAATTTTATCTGCACATTTTTGCACAAACGATGTATAAACGATCGCGACAATTTGTGATTCAATGGAACATGGTGGTGCTACCACTTAGACAGCTCCCATGTGTGTTCGTTCTGTCGACGCCCCTGATAGCGTAGAAACAAAACTTTCGCCTGCGCATTACTGTACAAAGGATGAACAAAAAATTGAGATAATTTTCTTTTGAATCGGACGTGGGGAGGGGTTACCAATTAGGCAGCATATACTTTGTTATCGTTTTGGCGGCACCCCTAATTGTGTGCAAAAGAAAATTACGCCTGCACATTTCTGTACAAAGACGTACAAACAAGTGCGACAGTTTGTCATTGAATTCGACATGGTGGGAGGTCTAAAATTTAGGCAGCCCCCAGTTTGTTTTCGTTCTGGCGGCGCCCCTAATTGTGAAAAACGAAACTTTTGCCTGCACATTTCTGTACAAACGATGTACAAACGATTGAGACCATTTCCGATTGAATCTGAAAAGGTGGGGGCTACCATTTAGACAGCCCCCCACTTTGTTTTCGTTCTGGCGGCGCCCCTAATTGTGTACAAACGAAAATTTCGCCTGCACATTTCTGTACAAACGATGTACAAACGATTGAGACCATTTCCGATTCAATCTGAAAAGGTGGGGGCTGTCTAAATGGTAGCCCCCCACTTTGTTTCGTTCTGGCGGCGCCCCTAATTGTGTACAAACGAAAATTTCGCCTGTACATTTTTATACAAACGATGTACAAACGACTGAGACCATTTCCGATTGAATCTGAAAAGCTGGGGGCTGTCTAAATGGTAGCTCCCCACTTTGTTTTCGTTCTGGTGGCGCCCCTAATTGTGTACAAACGAAAATTTCGCCTGCAAACGATTGAGACCATTTCCGATTGAATCTGCAAAGGTGGGGGGCTACCATTTAGACAGCCCCCCACTTTGTTTTCGTTCTGGCGGCGCTCCTAATTATCTACAAACGAAAATTTCGCCTGCACATTTCTGTACAAACGTCGTAGAAACGATTGAGACCATTTCCGATTGAATCTGAAAAGGTGGGGGGCTACCATTTAGACAGCCCCCTAGTTTGTTTTCGTTTTGGCGGCGCCCCTAATTGTGTACAAACGAAAATTTCGCCTGCACATTTCTGTACAAACGATGTACAAACGATTGAGACAATTTCCGCTTGAATCTGAAAAGGTGGGGGGCTACCATTTAGACAGCCCCCCACCTTGTTTTCGTTCTGGCGGCGCCCCTAATTGTGTACAAACGAAAATTTCGCCTGCACATTTCTGTACAAACGATGTTCAAACGATTGAGACCATTTCCGATTAAATCTGAAAATGTGGGGGGGCTGTCTAAATGGACGTCATGAATAGCATTTTGCAGACTGATACAGTCTCTGAACGTAGGACACGGTAAAATTTTAAATCATTTGCATTTTGCAGCCTTGTGACTTGTTAGGTAAATCATTAATATATAACAAACCCAACGAAGGTATTAAGTTGAAATCTTGCAAAAATCCGAATGAATTATAAATTCAGAAGTCAGGGCACTTCTGTAGCACACACGATGTCTGCGTTCGATAATATATACAGTAGAAATATACTTAGATATGTGAAAAATTAAAATTTACAAGCTTACTAAGAAGAATATGTCATTTATGAGATCAAACACTTGACTGACATCTGTATAAATTATGTCAACTTGATCTTATTTTCAGTTTCTGTTGCTAGTACGTGAGTGAACTCTGCAAGATTATTTACTGTTGGTTTTTCTGTTTAGAAAGCCGTATTAATTGTATGAAATAATTGAATAAACATGTGATTTTTTTTGAATAATAGTTTCAAATATCTTCGCTGGTACGTAGATTATTCTTACTAATCTCTACGTAGCTTCTTATATCAGTATTATGTTCTTTACCCAACAGAATTGGACAATATCAGCAACTTTTCATTTAGTTGGAAAGAGAGAGCTAGTTAGTGACATTGAATATTGCCTGTATAAATATTGTAGTCGTGGAAGTATAATATATCGTGGGATTTTGTCAGGTCCTGGAGAGATCTGAGACCTAAGCCTTTTTATAGTATATATGGCTTGTTTCAGCTTAATATGAGTAAATATAATCTGTTTAAGCACATCAGAGTTAACATGATGTGATAAAGGTTCAAGATCATACCCAGATTTGTTACACAAGACCTAAAAGTATTGTATAAATGCATTAACATTTTTTTTTTTAAATTGGTTTTTAATTTACGTTTCTTGAAAGTTAAAGTATTGCTATCGGAATTGCGTTTTCTCTTTTTTAAGTGAAGTCCAAAGTACAAGAGACTTCTAGATTTAGAATAACACTGGATTCGCAATCATTTCTAAATCTATTATGATCGCTTGAAATTTGCCGTTTGGCTATATCCCTAATTTATTTAATTGATGGGTAATGTCCTCAATCCTTTGTCTCATGTTTCTTTATGCTCTTTGGTCTTTATTAATGTGATTATTTTAGGCGTAAACCGAATAGGATACTTCTGATTAACTTTCTCACGTGGAACACGTTTGTTAGAATATCATATAAATATCATATAAGGTTATCATAAAAATATATCTGGAATTAAAATATACACTTCTATAGTGTTAAGCACTTTAGAATCAACACAAACTATATGAACAAAAACTTAGAAATTATGTTTCTTTCAGATCAGCAGAAAGTTGATGATCTTGAAAGGGAGAATGCAATACTAGAAGGAAAAGTAAATGCTGCAGATGAACGTATTTTTACACTGGATAAGAGAATCAGAGAAGTTACTGGAGAGAATCAGGTATATTTACCATCAAAACAATAGCTACAGTCAGAAATTTCATGATTCCAATTAAATATTTGGTCTAATTTCCACAATGTGAATCAAAAAAAGTAGTAACGCCTTTTTATGCGTTTTTCTCTATTAAACGTACTATACGTAAAGAGCAGAAGACAAGCCATAATTTAATAATTTTACATAGACTTGCATGCTACTTGTCTTATAATATTTCATCCATGTTTCCTTAATTTGGTATATTGTTATTAAAGAATATTCCTTTAGATTAAATGCTTGCAATGTTTAAGAATGTATTTTATTTAAATAATGTTTGTTTTTAATCTCTTCTCTTTCTCATTATTTTGATGCATAAAGGAATAAAATAATTATCTGATAAACGATTTTCTAAGATCATTAGAATAGAGATTTATACCGAGGGTATATGAGGCAGAGCCTACTGTCTAAAGTGGAGTCCAGACACTACTCGGGTTTGTGTTGGAGGAGATGCCCCCACGAGGAATCAAACCTGAAATTACACGACAGAAAGTATGCGTCCATGAAGCATCACAATTAAATATAACTTTGTCAGTGTCGGAAATCTTGTTACGCAGACGCTTAAAATTGGGAACTATTCGTAACATTGACATTGCAATGTATTATTAGCATGAGAATTAAAGAAAGGAATTACGATCTTTAAATCGTTGGCATCCTCAGTACTTTCTACGTTCAATTCACTTCTTAAAGTTTCTTTCTCTGACCAAATTGTTGCAAGATATGTTTATTTTCTTTATTCAAGAATCTTGATTATGTTTGGAGTTAGTAAAATATAAGTTTCAAAATATATCTAAAGTATGATCTTGAAATTTCAAATCAAAAGTATAAAGCATTTGTTTTAACTACATAAGAAACAAATGTAATACTTGTGATCTGTGCTTCTTTGCAGGCTCTTGCTCTCGAATTAGATAAGTTAGGAATAGAAGAAACTCAAGCTGAAATTACTGCGGAAAATGATTCTATTCGGAGAAAAGTATGGTACGAACGTATGCAGGAGCATAAAGAACTCGTGGACGAATTAAAAAGAAAGAAATCTGAGGCAGCTAGAAATAAGGAAGCATTACGTACGTAAAAATTATCATTTTGTAGAATGTTAATTGAGAAAATTAGTGAAAATTGCTGATGAGCTCGAAATATCGGTATTACAAGTATTTTCAGTTAGGAGAAATGACTCAGTCTAAAATATTTTCATTGTGCATTATATAGCTGAGTCAGTATACACATCATTATGTCGTGGGTGGCAAGAAAATAAGTGTACACTACTATCATAAATTTAGATTGAAGCTCTAGTCATCATAGAGGATTTAGAAGAATCAAGTCATATATATATATATATATATTTAATATTACCAAACGGTAAAGATAATCTAAGATATTATATATTTGAATTGATGATTGCGAAAAGAACCTGACTCCGTGTTGTATAGTTTTGAGATACTAAAGAAAAACTATTTACATCTTTTCCAGGCCATGCTTTTGCACTCAACTTTATCTATATCTATGTCTATCTATTTACAAAACAAGTTGTAAAATCTTTGACTTTGGTCTTTTCTGTATAGAAAGTTGTGTATACCCCAGGGAATCGGAAAATGTTCACAAACCAATTTCGCAAAAAATTGTTATGCAATCAACGATTCATTTCTTCTTATGAGAATAAACTTTTGTATTAAATCTGTTCTTTTCCTCTTCTGGTTCATGTGAAGTAATATTTTTAAAACTTTGTTTTCTGTTTAGCTTGCGACATTTATAATGGTTTTACACATTAATTTAGTGGTATGCGTGGTATTACTTCCAAAGGTCGGAAGATGGAATAGAAACTATGCTAAATGTAAATATTTTAGCTAATAAATAATTGTTAATTTGTAAAGCACAAATATTTAAATGTCTTACGCATTCTACGTATTCTAATAACAGAAATAAGAAATATGTAATTATGACAGCACAGAAATATTAAGAGCTAAGATAAATTCGATTAAAACAATAGAAAATTAAAGATTTTGCTTTCTCTTCCACTAACTCTACACAATTCCATCTAAACTCGAACCAGAGTACATTCGTGGTAAAGTGGTTAACATATTGATTTATAACACACCATTTTCTTTGGTTATGTCTTAACATCAAAATAAATAAATATATCCTGGTTGAACGAAGCCAATTATAACAAACCAAATATTACGGTCATTGAAAAAAAATTAATTCATTGAAAAAAAATCAATTCAAACATGCGCAACAAATTTATCAAAAGAATTCAGATTCTTGTTGAGTGGCTAATCGAAATGAAAGACGACTCGACGTCATTAACTTAAATTGAATGAGGAAAAAAAATAGTATCAAACTTACATATGCTTAACTCTATGAGCAGTATTCGAAATTATAAAATTGAAATTTGGTCGTGATTGTTTATTTGTGCCAATCAGTCAACAGTTACATTGTAATTATCAGGAGCAAGAGAATAAAGTTTGTTAAGTATTTGCCTACATCGCAGTATGTTCAAACACTTACGATATTATGTTATTACATTGACTTAATATAAACATTGTATCAATTCTCAAATTCTGATATCTTTATGATACATATTCAGTTCGTGATCATTCAAGAACTAATGATCCATACGCTCTAGTCACTCATTTAACATGACATTATTATTACTAAGATTATTCCTAAATAGACGTTCACTATTTATAACCCTGTTATTCGTTTGAATGAAGCGACAACATAAGCCCTACATGACTGCTACTACATTCTCATTGCACTCTAGGACAAGTAAGTAGCATATATCAACCATACGTAACACTTCTACAAAAAAAAAACCTACTATTAATGAGATGCGATATTTACAAATGAAGAAAGAAAAAAATGTTCTACTTCTACTTCTCTACGACAGGGGAGAGATTGGAACGTCATTATCAACATTATTATCACTTTTGACTTCACAACATAATGTCATTAATTCTCTAGAGCAATGAACACATGATAAATTTCAGATTGTGTGTAAGAACGACAAATTGAATAGCCGTAAGTACGTATATGTTTATCAATAAAGTTGAACATCAGTCAGCTATGTTGACTTCCGATGAGGCAAATATGTAAGAAATTCCATAACGCGTTAATGGCACCTTTAAACTAAATTTGTGCCCAAGACAGAGTCTTGCACGGAAGCATATTCGAACAAGATTTTAAATATATATAAAAAACTACAACTGGAGGTTAGCTGAAATCTGCACAGATCAGGTATGCACTCGCATATCATGAGACAACAGCCATGAAAACGGTACATTTACTATCCTAATTTACCAAAACCCTTTCACATTTAAAATCCAAGATATATATACGAAATCACGTTCAGAATATAATTTCTTAACCTACATAAAGCCTAACCTACGCAATTGTAAATTGTCAAAATATATCGCGAGACAAGATAACATGACATTATTTAACATAAACACACAGGTTCAATCTACCTAACCTAAACAAGCAATTGAAATATATTACCCAACATATATCGGGAGACAGAATCAAAAGACATTATTTAACAGCAAGCACACAAGTTCAATTTACCTCACCTAAACAAGCAATTGAAATATATATTTCCCGAAATATATCGCAAGACAACACAAAAGTACATTATTTAACAGTAAGCACACAATCTGATTTCCTAACCTAACAATCAAGATAGATGTATATTATGGGATATGTTCAATTTAAATCTTACCTAACCTAAGCAACCTAAACACATTATTTAATGAGGCACACGTTCAAAATGACATCTTAGAGTGAAAATATTACTTAATCTAACAATAAAGAAAACCGTATCAATTCTCACATGGAAAATATTAGAGGCACAATAATATCAAGCGGTGCGCTTAAAGTAAAGTTCACCAACAATTTTCAATTTTGATCACATATGCTTATGACATCTTATTTTTATTTGAGTGGAAACGAGATGAGCTGTCTAAACGCGTAACGCCTTTCGTTTTAACTACACATATTTATTTCGAAGCACTCCATTTGGTGAATTAGTGGTTCTGTTTATGATCGGAACAAAAAGAAAATAAAAAAATAAAATGGATGGATATTACCCAATTAGTCGAGGTTCCTACAAAATAGTCCTCTCGGTCCTTGTCACCTGGATCCCTGGCTTCACAGGACAGAATAGGTTAGCAATAGGTTAGCAAACCTATTTATTTACACGTTGAAACTGATCTCCTCGGGTATTAGTCCCACGTCCTATTAAATATGGAACCCTGGTCCTATTAGCCGACGAAATGAACTCCAACAACCCTACTTCCTGCCCATTACTTTCTATCACTCGTAATGGCGGAAGTAATACTCGATGGCTTTAGCCAAAACTTGTTTTATGAATTTTTCACTTCGGTCAGACTCCTCAGTGTTCCTTTTCTTCCAAATAGTTCAGGTTAACACCAATTAACAATTTATACTAGGTTGACTTCGAAAGTTTATACTTTTGATTACGAAATTTCTAAGTTTGAGGAGCTGACCTAAGCCATCGTTCTTTTACACTGTAAAACGGCGTTTCACTGCGTCATCATACTCGCGTCACCAGACCTTAATAATAGCGGTTTTAATATTGCATAGTCGACTACGAACAAAAACAAATTTATATTCCTTCTGTTATTATACAAAACCCTAGATAAATAAGCAGTCGTTTTACCTATTAAATAACATCTCCTGAGTATTGGAAGTAATCATGTAATGAAGTTTTTAAAACTCACCTAGTTAGTTCTTGCAATTATTTACGTTGCTATAACAATGATTTTCTCCAATTTGGTTGCAGCATCGCCATTTTGACGATGTTAGGTTCACGTATAGCGATTCAAATGCCCTCTTGCGGTCGTAACCGAAATGATCGCTATGTTCTTAACAAAAGAACGACGGAAAGCAACAGAGTGAAATAGCATGAGAAGTTAAATTTTCTTCCAATCGTAGTTTTGGATTGATATTTCTATAAGGTAAAGTAAATTGAAATAGAGTAAAAGTGTAAATTAAATTTCACTATATTAAGCTATAACATGAGTGGAATTATTACAGTAACGCGAAACAATTGTAGAAAGAAACAGTTCGAAATTTTCGTGGTAAATTATTGGTGTGTTTGCGTATCTCATATGTGTTTTGCATATCGCATATAAAACTAATCACCTTTTGTGCCATTTATTTCATTGGCAACGAAACAAATTAACATCAAAACGAATCTTTGGAAGCACTAGGGTGCAGTGTTACAATACACGAACCAACTTTAACGCTGCATAAACAACCGGTAAACATTACAATACTGGTAAACATTACAATACGGGAGCCAACTCAAATAGAATGTAAACAACCGGTAATCGGTCTGTTACATTTTTCCCGGCGGCTTTAAGAAAAAAATTTTTTTACTACTTAAAACTAACATTTTAAAATTATTTTTTTAATTTTTTTAAATTTTTTTATGACTATTTAAAGTCTTTTAACAATTCTTCTCTCTTTTCTGGAGAGCAATTGAACAATTTTACATTTGATAAATTTTGAGTCGGCACTTCTCTCCCCTCCAAATCTTTTAAAGAAACGGAGTTATGATGTATTTTCGTCACAACAAAAGGCCCTGTGAATACAGGCATGTACTTATGTGTGACCTTCTTAAATGCATCCGATTGAAAATGGGTTTTAACCATCACCAAGTCCATTTCCTTAATTTCAATCACATTATTTTGCGACTTCCGTTTCCGTCTGGATAACAAACGGGGTTCCACCTGAATATGCCGTTTAGATTTTTCTACTGTTTTCAATTCAGAAGGCCATGGAAATTTTTCTCTAAATCTATCAGCAGCCGAGAAAGAAATGAACACCTCAGCAGGCGTACATCCAATGGTACTATTATAAGAATAATTTAGTAAATCTTGTGCCACCTTTAGCACTGTTTTCCACTTAATATGGTTATGGCTGCACAATAATCGAATAATTCGATTGAGTTCTCGATGCGAACGTTCCACGATGCCATTCCCAGAAGGGTTGTATGGCGAGACCAAAATGTGTTGAATTTGGTGATCATTGCAGTAAGTCTTCCACGCGTTCGAAAGGAACTGCGGGCCCTGGTCGGATATTATAAAATTCGTATGAGGGAAGAGGTAAAAATATTCCTTTTCTAGCGTCCGAACAATCTCAGCAGTTGTGGCAGTTTTTAACGGTAAATAGCACAGAAACCTTGAATAGACGTATACAATTGAAAGAATATAATAGAATCCATAGCTACATGTCAATTTCCCCACGAGATTGATGCACAACTTGGTATGTATCTTATCTGCCTCAATATGCAGATTCTCACGTGCAATGATTCTATTGGAGAACTTCGTTCGGGCACACAATTCACAATTATTGATGAAATTTTGGAACGTACGTTTTTGTCCTTTCCAGAAAAACAATTCTTGAACTAATTTCAAACATTTACTAACACCAAAATGCCCCGTTTCATGAACCTTCCTAATCGTTCTCTCAATTAATAACTCTGGGATTACTAGCAGCCAACGTTTCGTTTTTAAATTTTGAATATAGACCAAATTATTTACTAGACGAATTCGAGAGTCGACACTGTCTGACATTTTCGCTTTTAATTCGTTACAGTACTTATCACCCTCTTGCATTTGCAGTAACTCATTTACAGTGAACCACGTACTCTCATCATAACAAACAAAATTAACATGGTATTCTTCAGGTTCGGCAGGGAGTTCCGGAGTATTGCGACTCAATATGTCGGCTATTTTATTGTCCACCCCCTTTATGTGCTCGAACCGAAGATCGAACCTCTGTAACTTTAACAAAATTTTTGTGGTTCGGGGATCTAAGTTCTGTAAAGTAAAAGCGTATGTCACTGCGCTGTTGTCACAATGGACCGTAACTTTTCTACCTAAAATATAGTACGAGAAATGTTCGCATAAAAACAATACTGCTAGCAACTCCAATTGGAAGATCGAATAGGAAACTTCATATAACTTTAATTTTCTACTTGCATATCCGATAACGAGAAGCTCTCCAGTATCATCATACTGAGCCAGATAGCCAGCCAAAATTTCTAGCGACGCGTCTGAAAATAAGTGGAACGGTTGATCGAAATTAGGTTGACTGAGCGCTGGAGGCTCACTAACAATTCTCTCAATTGTTGGAATCTATTCAATAATTCCTCAGTTAGACAATATTTCTTGTCTTTCTTTAACAAATCGAAAAATGGCGCTGTTAGAGCGGCGAACTGAGGAATGAATTTTCTTCGCCAAGAAAGAATGCCTAAGAAGGACCGAAGTTTCTTCTTAGTTTTCGGTATCGGAAAGTACTTTATCGCTTCGTTTTGTTTGGGATTCGGCTTTAATTCCTTCCCATTCACAATGTGTCCCAAAAATAAAATTTCGGACTTGACGAACTGACATTTCTTAAAATTTAGCGCAAAATTTCCAAAAGTTAGAATTTTCAAAGAGTTGTTCTAAATGAATAAAATGTTCATCAAAAGTAGAACTAAAGCACATCACAAATCGTAAAGAGAAGTGAACCTATTAATAGTTCAAAGGTACACTGGACACAAGTCGAGCTTAGCCGCACGAAAAAGAATTTTAAAAAAATTCCAAATATTATAAATGAAGAGATTCAGTTCAGCTCTTGTGTTCAGGATACATTTTATTTATATTTCGATTCGCGGTACTTCCTTCAGAACAAAGTACGTCGATAAATTTTAAACAAGGCAGTACAAAATCATTTCGTCTCGGAACGAATGCATTTTAATTTCAAAATATTATTTCGAGGAGAGAAGTTCAGTCGAGCAATTATCGCTTTCCTTTAATACCAACTGCTCAATCTGTTTTCCCGAATTAAGACCAAAGTAGCTAACAAAATGGGAAACTTTATTGTTATTATCATTATTATTACTAACCAGCTTCGCTGCAACAAAAGAATACGGCGATATACGAAGATGTGATCGTAGTCCCTATTAGTACGTTTGAAAAAGACAGAGGAATTACTGGACACAAAAGGAATTAATTGACAGGTAGGTTATACTGTTAGATTATACATTTCTGATACTGCGTACTATACTGATACGTAAACAAATCCTGAATATTCAAAGTTAGTCTTAATAAACCCTTTTCAAAAGAAAATATCCTTTTCCGCGAGTTTAACCAAGTTTTTTTTTTAAGCTGAAATTATCATTCCCACTGACTAAACAAATTTGACTCAACTTGCCGTTCTTTTACACAATTTCAGTTCTTCGGTTCAATAAAGCCACTAAAAGAGAAGTTTCTAGATCAAGATTCTAAATTCCCATTTTGCTATTGAATATATATATAATCTTTTACCTCCTACATTATTCACAAAACATCATGAACACAAATTAAACTACTAGAAACACAACAAAAGGAAAACAAAACAAAAGTCAGGGTTACAAATTCAGTTGTAGGAGGAGCTAATACAGGCGGTGATATCTTTGCCTGTCTTATCCTACGGAGTGCTTCTAGCCACTTGCAACAATGTTTTCCGATTAACGTACGTCTCCGCCCCTGGCTAGAGCAATTCACTATTAACCACCTAAACAGCTTTGATCTGTTTACATTAGCATCTGCGCTGGGTATCCCATTAGGGTTTCTTACATCTTTTCTCCCTTTTCGAAATCTATCCATCCTTTCGTCATCAATATCAAAAGGAGTATCAACATTGTCACTACTTAGCATATGAAGCTTTATATTCTTCACTCGACTACCATTCGCTATCCTATCATACTTCTTTCTTTCACAATAAGCATACCCGAAAGAGCTATCATTAGCCTTATCATGCATTATCTGGGGCTCACATAACAAATATTTATTCGCACATATCCTACTACTAAATACTAAATCTAAATCTAAATCTACGTCTACATCTACTTCATCATAATCCTCAGTCTCATTAGTTACATCATTATTAATAACATTTAAATGAGAACTAAGTTCAGGCGCTTCTAATGCAGCCATATCATTTTGTGAATTATTATTTATCTTATCTAAGACATTATAACAATTATTATGTGCTAATTGTAAATCTGTGTCTTCAACACTATCAGGTTCACGTAACCCCATAGCTCTGATTTCTAGTTTAGTAGTAGCGAGTTCCATTACTTCATCATTCTTAACCGTTGATACTGGTGACATTTCTGTTCGAAAAACTAACATATTAGACGATAATTCATTTTTCAGCGCTTTAATCTCATATGAATATTCATGCTTAAGAGCTTTCACCTCAGAAATTACTTCACTGAATAACTCATCCATAGTACTGACTATGCGTTGTTGGCATGGAACACAAACCCAGCATGAATCTACTTTAATACTTTGTTCAACTCCGGGCTGTGATAGTTTCAAACAGTCAAAGTGAACTTCCTTGCTACAATTCGCACATGCCATCGTTTTTACGTTACTTCGATCTAGGTTTTCTTTACAATAAACACAAACTTGAAATTCCTGATCGTCACTGACAGAATCACTTAACATCATCTATTTACATCATATTAATTGGGTCCCGCGTTTAGCAACTCATCATCGTTATATCCACTCATTATTTAGCTCTCATCTCGGTTAGCACACAAAACAGAATACTTTATCAAGTAAACAAATATCCTGAAGCTGAAGTCGCCAATTTATAACACACCATTTTCTTTGGTTATGTCTTAACATCAAAATAAATAAATATATCCTGGTGGAACGAAGCCAATTATAACAAACCAAATATTACGGTCATTGAAAAAAATAATTCATTGAAAAAATAATCAATTCAAACATGCGCAACAAATTTATCAAAAGATTTCAGATTCTTGTTAAGTGGCTAATCGAAATGAAAGACGACTCGACGTCATTAACTTAAATTGAATGAGGAAAAAAAAATAGTATCAAACTTACATATGCTTAACTCTATGAGCAGTATTCGAAATTATAAAATTGAAATTTGGTCGTGATTGTTTATTTGTGCCAATCAGTCAACAGTTACATTGTAATTATCAGGAGCGCCTACATCGCAGTATGTTCAAACACTTACGATATTATGTTATTACATTGACTTAATATAAACATTGTATCAATTCTCAAATTCTGATATCTTTATGATACATATTCAGTTCGTGATCATTCAAGAACTAATGATCCATACGCTCTAGTCACTCATTTAACAACATGACATTATTATTACTAAGATTATTCCTAAATAGACGTTCACTATTTATAACCCTGTTATTCGTTTGAATGAAGCGACAACATAAGCCCTACATGACTGCTACTACATTCTCATTGCACTCTAGGACAAGTAAGTAGCATATATCAACCATACGTAACACTTCTACAAAAAAAACTACTATTAATGAGATGCGATATTTACAAATGAAGAAAGAAAAAAAATGTTCTACTTCTACTTCTCTACGACAGGGGAGAGATTGGAACGTCATTATCAACATTATTATCACTTTTGACTTCACAACATAATGTCATTAATTCTCTAGAGCAATGAACACATGATAAATTTCAGATTGTGTGTAAGAACGACAAATTGAATAGCCGTAAGTACGTATATGTTTATCAATAAAGTTGAACATCAGTCAGCTATGTTGACTTCCGATGAGGCAAATATGTAAGAAATTCCATAACGCGTTAATGGCACCTTTAAACTAAATAGGCACTAGAGTGAAAATATTACTTAATCTAACAATAAAGAAAACCGTATCAATTCTCACATGGAAAATATTAGAGGCACATTAATATCAAGCGGTGCGCTTAAAGTAAAGTTCACCAACAATTTTCAATTTTGATCACATATGCTTATGACATCTTTTTTTTTATTGAGTGGAAACGAGATGAGCTGTCTAAACGCGTAACGCCTTTCGTTTTAACTACACATATTTATTTTGAAGCACTCTATTTGGTGAATTAGTGGTTCTGTTTATGATCGGAACAAAAAGAAAATAAAAAAATAAAATGGATGGATATTACCCAATTAGTCGAGGTTCCTACAAAATAGTCCTCTCGGTCCTTGTCACCTGGATCCCTGGCTTCACAGGACAGAATAGGTTAGCAATAGGTTAGCAAACCTATTTATTTACACGTTGAAACTGATCTCCTCGGGTATTAGTCCCACGTCCTATTAAATATGGGACCCTAGTCCTATTAGCCGACGAAATGAACTCCAACAACCCTACTTTCTGCCCATTACTTTCTATCACTCGTAATGGCGGAAGTAATACTCGATGGCTTTAGCCAAAACTTGTTTTATGAATTTTTCACTTCGGTCAGACTCCTCAGTGTTCCTTTTCTTCCAAATAGTTCAGGTTAACACCAATTAACAATTTATATTAGGTTGACTTCGAAAGTTTATACTTTTGATTACGAAATTTCTAAGTTTGAGGAGCTGACCTAAGCCATCGTTCTTTTACACTGTAAAACGGCGTTTCACTGCGTCATCATACTCGCGTCACCAGACCTTAATAATAGCGGTTTTAATATTGCATAGTCGACTACGAACAAAAACAAATTTATATTCCTTCTGTTATTATACAAAACCCTAGATAAATAAGCAGTCGTTTTACCTATTAAATAACATCTCCTGAGTATTGGAAGTAATCATGTAATGAAGTTTTTAAAACTCACCTAGTTAGTTCTTGCAATTATTTACGTTGCTATAACAATGATTTTCTCCAATTTGGTTGCAGCATCGCCATTTTGACGATGTTAGGTTCACGTATAGCGATTCAAATGCCCTCTTGCGGTCGTAACCGAAATGATCGCTATGTTCTTAACAAAAGAACGACGGAAAGCAACAGAGTGAAATAGCATGAGAAGTTAAATTTTCTTCCAATCGTAGTTTTGAATTGATATTTCTATAAGGTAAAGTAAATTGAAATAGAGTAAAAGTGTAAATTAAATTTCACTATATTAAGCTATAACATGAGTGGAATTATTACAGTAACGCGAAACAATTGTAGAAAGAAACAGTTCGAAATTTTCGTGGTAAATTATTGGTGTGTTTGCGTATCTCATATGTGTTTTGCATATCGCATATAAAACTAATCACCTTTTGTGCCATTTATTTCATTGGCAACGAAACAAATTAACATCAAAACGAATCTTTGGAAGCACTAGGGTGCAGTGTTACAATACACGAGCCAACTTTAACGCTGCATAAACAACCGGTAAACATTACAATACGGGTAAACATTACAATACGGGAGCCAACTCAAATAGAATGTAAACAACCGGTAATCGGTCTGTTACAGCTTTTAGGCTTCTTTTACATTGACGCGATGATTTGCCGTCTTCGTTCGCGGCAGTTTGCCAGGTGAGAAATGTACCCTTTTCATATTACTCGTCGTTTTGCCGTGGATGAATAATATGCGAGCAAAGTTGCTGTGCAACTGAAGAAACAAAACCTTGTGACTCTTGTCGTGTTGTTGTGGTTGCAATGAACAGGCGAAAAAAGTGTCTTCTACTCGCCTTGTTAAGACAGACAGAAAAAAAAAGTTCAGAGACACATATGGGTTCACCCTTTTTTAGAGAAGTGGTATCTTGAAGGAGATTTTTGTATATTGTTTCCACAATTGATAGATTTGAGCAAAATAGAGGCCAGATTCTTGATATTTAAAATACCATCCCGGTATTCACATGTTGTGACTGGGAAAGCCCTTTCAGGATAGTCGGTGGTTGAGATCTATCCCAGAATCTCAAGTCAACATTCAACCACTGAGTCCAAGGCTGACCTTTAGGCATTATTATTATTATTATTATTATTATTATTATTATTATTATTATTATTATTATTATTATTATTATTATTATAGTATTTCGGGTTTATTATTTTGTTGTAAGAGTTCCGACTATTGAGTCAAGTCTCTTTAAAGTAATACTCTAGTCCCTGAATTCAAATTACTATTCAAGAAATTACAACCATAGAAGTGTTAAAGATAATTATAAAATGTATAAAGTACGGTATATTTATCAAATATCACATCATGAATTCTCTCTTGCTTTGCGAAAGTACATCAAGGTATTATTACTAAATATGTAATATTGCTGAAATATTTGATAGTGTATATTTCAATTTTGGGGCACCACAAATTTATAGAATTACAAGCTCATTTGCCCAGTGCAGTCCGGACATTTATTTCTCCCAATCTTCTATTAAATAGAAAAAAATCAATTTATATTGTTTTGGACTCTTTTTAATCAACGACTTATGGATTCCCACTTCGGTTTTCGATTATTTTTACATGTCATCTTTTCCCATATATTGTATGTAACAAGTTTGGTTAAAATTACTCCAGGTGTCCTGGGCTAGAACATAACCACATACACAGACACATTCCACACACACACATACTTTCTTTCAAAGTCTGTTCATATATATATATATATATATATATATATATATATATATATATATATGTATGTATGTATGTATGTAAAACATACACATCCATATTATCGCAGCCACTCTCTACTCTTTCCTGGCAACACTTGATCCCCCTTCCCAACACCCATCCAGCAGATCGCCGCCTATGTGAAGAACTCCATTGCTTGTAATGTCCCGCTTGGCTATACACGGTGGTCGCACCGGATTTTAGCAGGGAGATACGGCTGTTTTTGCTCGCCGTGTGAATGGACAGCAACCGCCGCGCATACGTGAAGAGCTCCATTGCTTGCAATGTCTTTCTACCCTGTCCGGCAATTGGCCGTCGCCTTTCACGGGAGTTCGCCGGATAATGAGAAAGGGCTCTTAGCGTTTCGGAATCTGAGTTAACTATCCATTAAAGAGTATATAATTTTAATATCAAGTTAAATTTTAATTTCACCCCTAGTGTATACTTAGTGCTGAAAAGACACGATATAAGTCCGAACAAACAAATTTCAGAGGTAATTTAGATATTGTGAAATTTCACATGCAACAAGTGAGTTTCATTTCACATTGAGGAACTGTGTTAGATTTCCGAACTATAGGAACTAAATATCCTAACCAGGAATGATAGATTTGTCAGTTGTGGTTTTAATGGGCGGTTAAGGGGGAAGTGAAACTTTGGGTTGGAATGCTGAAGCTATTTAAAGAAAAGAAAAGAATGAAAAAAGAAAAGAAAAAGAAAAAAAGAAATAGGAAATGAACGAAGTATTATGGGTGTCACTATTCATCATTGGTGATCGGGTTGAATAGGACCACTAAATTTTCTTGCCACTGATTTAATATATTTGGAAAATATGTTTATTTATTAAGACAGCAGACATGTGTTATGAAAAAATAATAGTGCGGAGAAGAAACAGCTTTCCTTTATGAATTATTTAAGTACAAATCCATCATTAGTTACTCTTATTGTGACACATTAGATTAAAAATAATATCACATGATAACATTGTATGCATGGAATAATGTGTTATCACAGAAAAATATTGTAAGACAAATAGAGTAAGTTTTCTTTCAGGATTTTATGCAGGAAGACATTAGTAATGTGTACTCGGAACACAGTACATTACAAAATAATATAAGAAATTATATTATTCTCATGCAATTAAAAGTCACTTGGGACCCAAAGATTACAATTGAGTCTAAAGGTGCACTTGTATATAAGAAATAGAGGCAATCATGGATCGCCCATATTGAACATTATCTTCTCTGCCCCAACTCACCGTACAGGAATCACGATTTACATTTCACACATGATATCGAATCGCCGACGGATGAACAACTGGGATGGTAATATAAAATACAACAAAATCCACAAATATTGTCATCATGTTTATGTTCTTTTGAGTCCTGCTTTCTTTTTATGGCCTCCTTTCGAATTTCCAGTAGCCCGTAGAACATCCAGACCTGTGGCAAAGCATGGTTAATGGTCAGTCTTGAAAAGTTTCGTCCGTACTTGATCAATGAATTCCGGTGATGTTCTTACCTCTGCTTGCTGTATGTAAGTGTTCTTTTTAACTCTCTGTGAAGTGGATACCAAACCACGGAACGATGTAAAACTTTTTTTGTTTCTTGGAAGAGAAGCTGTAGTGGGGGAGTCGGTTTGAACAGGTGAGGACCAATCATGACTGAATGATAGTACATCTTGTTCGTCTATTACAGTGAGTGCTGGAAAATGCATAATCAGGAACAATGTCTGGTGTCTAAGTGAGATCTCCTTAGAAGAATCTCCTTAGACGTATAGTTATAGTGATCTATTTGTCTTATAGTGACATTTAAACTACATTGAAGAAGTATGATAACGCGCCAAAATCCAATTACTTACTGTAGTGTATATATAACACTATACACCACAGCATATAGAGAGATTAGGGAATATGTAAAAAAAATCAAATGTATATTAATATTTCGTTTCTGTTCTCTAAATTTTTCGAAGTAGCTATTGGGAAAAGGATTTAAAATAGGGATTCTTTGTTTTACAATATGTTCAAACTTCCCTATTTTAATATTTTTTGTGGTAGTTTGAGAAAATAATTATACAAAGGCTACATGAAATGGATGGTGTTATGCATCAATTGACCAAGTGCCATTTTGCGATTATCGAGATTTTTACATCAGTGAGTAGGAAACAATGTAAATAATGTAAAAAATGGTTTGAAACCCTACTATTTGATTAAATGTTCAGGAAAAGCTATTCGACCAAGTGCAAAGTACTGGATCGTAATGGGAACATGTTTTTATTTCCTTCAATATCTCAGAACCGTGTTTTGGCGCTTGGTCAATTGATGCATAACACCGTCCAATTATGAATACACAAGAAACAATAGTTCAAAGAGTGTGAAGGTAAGAGTTTTGATAAATTATTAAAATACAAGTAATTTCAAATAAAGCAGTAACTATTCGATTCACAGTGTTAAGAATTTGTAATTATTCATTATTGCTATAATAATGATTTGTTTAGTTATTGTTACATTACAAACCTTTAAACCTGCTTTTTTTCTGGCGGTACAGATCGATACGCAATACTGGGACTTTTTCTGAAGTTTTTTAAAAAATGTAATTTATGTAGTCACTTCGTTATTTTTGTATTTATTATGTGCAGTTTTCAATTTAAATCGACTTGAAGACTGGAACAAGAATACATTATATTAATTTAAAAGATAATAGATAAACAGATAGAAATATTTGGTAAATTCTTCTACTTGTTTAAATTTTGGGCTTGCCTTTGCAGCCAATTAGAATTCAAAATAACATATTCATGATGAGTACCTGTACTTTTTACTCAGAAAAAACAAACTAACACTATTTTAATCTAAGTCATAATTTGTTAGTAAGTTACTTCTGAAGTATCTAAAGGGTCGGGTTGGGAAAACAGTCCATTCATTTAATTTGAAAAATATTTCTTTAGTTTAACGTCCTATTGTTACGGCTTGAAGGTTAACGGAAATCGATAAACGAAATGAATTGCGATGTAGTAATTGGGAGAAAAAGAGAAAAACTGAGACACAGTCGTATCAATCGTAAGTTCATATACTGTAGTCTAAGATTGAAACTATAGCCGTTCCTAGGAGAATTTTAAAGGTTTTATTACTTTCAATTGTGAAACTGAAACAAATAAAGGCTTGTATTATTTCATTACTTTCCCTCATCCTAACAAGGGACCATTCCGATATGGTGAATTCAATTGCTGAAAATGATTGCTAGCACTGCACACACAAAAAGGAAGAGGTTGTTTAGTGGCAGACCGGCCAAGTACGAAGATAGAACGTAGAAAATATCTAGAAATGCCATGTTAATTTTGAAACGAGTAGAGGGATTGAGATTAAATGTTGGATATGAGGAATTCATATACAGCTCCACTGAATAGGCGTAATGTGAATCATGGTGGACGTCTGAAAACCCGCCATATTGGACTTAGCGCAAGAAGAATATACAGGAAAGGGGTTATGTGACATGGCTCTTGATGCACACTGAAATTAATAGTTGTCAATTCAGTTTGAGACCTCTGTAATAGGAGGCGTTTCACGCTATGGCAATCAATACTGTCGTAAAGATGACGTGAATGAGGAACTGAGAACCTGTAGTACGGTCCATGAGCACGTAGTATATACGAGGGAAGAAAGGGATAGAATCGAATTCTGGAACATCGAGACGAATGTTTGCAACTTGTAACAGAATGAGAAGTAGTACCATTGGATGAATGCTGGGGTAGTACCTTGCACAGACACCTGTCCCATTCAGGGTTCTGATATATTAATGACCCCTTCCAACAAAACGTGCCGGTTGTAACACTGGTGACTCATCTCAAAACCAGTTACATACAATTGACAGGTAAAACACTGTTAACACTACGCCTATTCAGTGGAGCTGTACATGTATTCCTCATATCCAAAATTTGACCTCAATCCCTCTACTCGTTTCAAAATTAACATGGCATTTATAGACATTTTCTACGTTCTATCTTCATACTTTGCCCTCACTTATCTTCCATCCTGTATACGGTCTGCCACTAAAACCCCTCTTTTTCTCTGTTTCTTTTGGTGCTGAATCCAGTGCTAGCAATCATTTTCAGTAATTGAATTCACTAAATCGGAATAGTCCCTTGTAAGTATTAAAATATTATTATTGTTGAAACTGCACTATTTTGGTTAATCAATCCATTCATTTATACGAGGAAACATTCTTTGAAATGAACGAGCACCGATAGTTGATCGGTTTAATTCCATTCGATTTTCAAATTGTACTTGCCCTACGAAAAGCCATGCCATCAACATCGATTATGTTCTGTGCGACTACCAGCACTATGGACTATCGCCCAACATCGTCGTTTTCACTGTCAAAAAGTACACTGGAGCACAGGCTTTGGAATTCCACCCCACTCCTCCCTGTAGGTTTTCTATAGGCAGGTGAGGTGCATTCTAGATGTTTTAACAGTCCAGAGACACATAAATAAATGGGGCTGACGTCAGGGCTTTCCATAGAAATCATAAAAGGAATTTCCACTTCCTGTTTCATATCCATGATAAAACCGAACAGATAATCTGGAAGTATGGATGAACACTTTATCAATGTTGATCCGCATTTGGTTCTTGGTGGTTCCATACATACGAGAGATAGATTGGGATCATGATGAATTCCTCGAGTAGACACCATTCATCTTTAAGTTGTTGTTTACCTTCCGTACCTTCAATTTCCCCTCATAACCGTATCTGGCGACAACCATGATTTTCTACGGATAACTTTCTCTGTACTACCGGCAAAACTTAGAACGTCTCTTCTGCTTAATCCTGCCCTTATGTACGCTTACCGACATAACGATAAATATAGTGGCTGACTTTGAGCTGCACCAAATTTAATCACTGTGCCATATCTTATTCTGGCCTGCCAGTCAATCAATTCCATGAAGCACCGCCATATCTCTGGTCCAGTGCAGTGGTTACCAACCTGGAGGAGCGGGAGCGTGAAGAGCAAGCAAGAGGGCACAACTACTGAGAGAAATAAACAATACTCGTAATTATTACAAATGTTGTAACAAAAAGGCGTTAACTTTATTACCGTACAAACACAAAGTAAGAACTAGGGCTGCATATAAGAAAACTGGGGAAAATAATACTGCACTACAATAGTATGCAGAACTTTTGCTAGAAATAAATGTAAATTGGTAAGAACTATTATTATTATTATTATTATTATTATTATTATTATTATTATTATTATTATTAGTAGTAGTAGTAGTAGTAGTAGTAGTAGTAGTAGTAGTAGTAGTAGTAGTAGTAGTAGTAGTAGTAGTAGCAGCAGCAGCAACAGCAGTAAAGTTTAGAAAAATTAATGCTGTATCTGAAATCGCAAAAGAAGTCAGACGAGCGACCGGCAAGGAACAAGGGGACGTGATTCACGCCACGTAAAGTTTGCAATATTCACGAACTGGGGCGCAAAGTAAATAAGGTTGAGAACCATTTATCTAGTGGCCACAGCCGCCTTTCTCACACCTTTAGTACAATGGCAAATCGGTCAGATACCAACTGATCAACTTTCTTCATTACAGTTGTTCTGTATTGAAGATTTTTTCCTCCAGTTTATTTAAATGTCCCTTGCTATTAAAAACAAATTTGTATTATACATAAATTTAATGTTACTTGAATTAAATTTGAGTTATAAATATTCGAATTATAAACCACAAAATTAAATTTTCACAAAGAAGGGATATTTCAATAGACTTCAAGAATAAATCAGTCTTCTTCTTTCTCTCTGTCTTTCCTAATTATGTGAAGATGATGTTTCTGCTAAGTATTCTCCATAAAAATCCTGTCTCGGAATTCTTTCCCTGTTAAATCTTTCTCCCTGAAGACATTCTTAACCATATCCATTCATTTCCTTCTTGATCTCCCTTTACCTCTCTTCCCACCCACTTCCATTTTCATTTCTCTTCTGACCATGTAGTTTTTAGATCTTCTGATTGCATTGGCATACTTCTTGGATCTTCTTAGATAGCTCTATAACCTTAATTATTCTTATTCTATCACTAAAATAAAATGATTAAAATCAACATTTATTTCAAAGGAAAGAGATTTCCCCGTATAAATCAATGGACTGAGAAGTCAAAAGATTGGGGAGATAGCCTTATTGTGAGTATAAAGTTTTTAACGCAAAAGGGGGTGTAGAGGCACAAATATAGTTTTTTTTTCTTAAAAGAACCTCGAATTTGATGATAAAGCGTCTCTTTTTATCCTCTTTTCCTCAGCTAGAAGGTCATGGTATTTTATGACATGTTGAATGTGTTCATTAACTATAAATAATCACAAAGATGATCTTTAATTTCTTCTAATTCAAAAAAACGCAAGTCGGGATATAAACTATATATGTGATATCACAAATTTTTTTAGTACAAATAATTTACTTTCTCTGTCCATGGACGTCATTTGTGGAGGGTAAGGGCAATTGTCTCCTTGTGAGTTTGAGAAACATATGCTTTTTAATAAATTGCATATTTAAGTAGTAATAAAAAACGTGAAAATCTTATGTCGGTGAACAATCTCGCCCCCCGCCCCCGGCAAAACCTGCGGTAACACTACTGTTTCTGTCTGGTGTGAATCTTAAATTTTCACTTTAATTTCTACGTATTCGTTTCTGTATGGATCTCACTTTGTTTTATGCAACTAATTCTTGCTTTCAATTAAATAGGCAAAGCTGTGGAAGAGAAGAAGTTAACATTGATTGAGAGGAGAAAGATAATGAAAAATGATCTAGAGAAAAAGAAACAGGAGCTAACAAACCTAGAAGAAAATGTGGAGCAAATTGAGCGCGAGAACATGCTACTAGAGGTAGTAAATTTACGTACATTAAGCGTATCGGGTGGCACACGAAAAACCGGCCCTTTCTACCATATACATTATGCACATACATTATTACCTCTATATACATTATATATATATATATATATATATATATATATATATATATATATATATATATATATATATATATATATATATATATATATATATATATATATTGTTTACAGATTGAAATTGATCTTGTTCGTCAATATACTTACTAAAAGATGAGTAATCTGGTAGATGGGCCGGTTCTTCTTGCGCCATCCTATATTTATATGTATATTTGCTAATCAGACTTAGGAAACAAATGCGTCACTACATCGTTTTAGGAGAAGTAATTTCCACCAGTTTTAATGCCATGACACCCGAGGAGCTTATTTTCAAAAATGAATGTTTCCACAATTCCTAAGTTTACGGTAGAACGAAAAAGAGTTTGACTTGAAAGCGCTTCTGGAAATTTAGGAAATAAAAACCACACCAAAAATATACCTTCATTGCGGCCAGCTTGCTGGAAAAAAGACTATTCGCTCACACATACGTGTACAATTCTGCAAAGAGCAAGAAAGAATCTTAAACAAAATCAATCCCATTTATTGCCCACAGAATAATTTATCAATTTTTTTTATCAACAAACGCAATACAGCTATTGCGGTTTAGTTTTCAATTTTAATTGTATTTCAATTTGCAGGTTTTGTTGGATTTGTATTTTTCTGGTATTTCAATGTGAGTTTCATATTGTACCTCTTTCATTTAAATTTATTTTTAAACAAGTCTGCATCTGTTGAAAATGTTTAGTAGATCTTATTTTGTTGTTCTTAACAGTATCTATAAAAATAAAAATATGCCTATCAGAACAAAATTCAAAATAATATTTAAAAATATTTTCCTGTACTAGATTCTACTTATATTTATCTCTTCCTCTTATCTTCCCGACCCCAATTAAAGCCTCTCGCGACACTCTAAGAGTCGCGACCCCCAGGTTGAGAAACTCTGCTCTATGATATTCAATAACCATCTGGTAGACGAATTACTTTATAATAAATTTTACTGTGTAGAAAATAAACATCATAGAAGCGTAGAATCTATGAAAAATGATTTAAAATAACCACAAGTTTACTTACGAAGGCCATCATGAATACGCATAGTGAAAGAAATCATATACTAAACTTTCCTCGCCTAATGTGCAACTCACTTGTCAGCATTACTATGGCACAAGCTTCTATCGATGCACGTTCTTGCTTCCACATGGCGCATTGCTTAACCTTACCTGACACCTGATTAGATGCAAACTAAGTAGTGAGCAACTTGAACGAAAGTGCTGATGGCTCCTGTAGGTAGGATTATGTGTCAGTAATTGAAAAATGTTTAGTAACAGTGACAACGCCTACTTTGACCCATGAGGAAGGTAGAAGAAAGCAAGGGTGCCCATGTTGTGGTTTCCAAGGGGGGGGGGGGCAAATATAAGCGAGGTTTCAAATATAGTTTCAAATTTTGCTATAACTAATGCAAAAATTCTATTGGGCTTTCGATATTCCCAAGTACGATTTTCTCTTAGGGGGGCGAGCGCCCCACCTTGCCCCCAATGGGCGCCCTTGGAAGAAAGACTTTTGCTGTGATCAGTTTCTTTTTAGTGTGTTTAGGTAGATAAACCTATCTATATTAATATTAATTACTTGTGTAGTCTCCAGTTGCATACTTCCACTATTTTGTGTATAAATTCGAAACTAGTAGATAATTTTGAGTAGTTACATTAACACCGGAAAAAATAATTTTATTTATTTGAAAGAAAACTCTGATAAAATTGGCCTGATTTTTCTAACCTGGTAGATACTATACATATGCAATAAGAACGATAGTATTTGTGGCCTTCTGGTGACCAAAATTAAGTTCTGGTTTTTAACAATATTACGTTATTTTCATAAGTAGTAACACATGTACTGATCTGACAAGTATTGTCTAGTATGTTAGTATAAAATAAAATGAACACTCAGGGTAAAGTGTCGTAGAAAGGCTGTTTCGTGTTCTTTACTGGTAGAGGACTATGCATGCGATGGTCTATGAAAAGAACGTGGTAATTGCGAAAAGAACGAGCTCGTTGCAACAGTTCGTAACTTGCGAAAGGAGTGGTCAAGTATTGCCCAGAATGTGATATGGGTTAAATCGGTTGTGAACATTGGAAACATTATAGTACGACGTTGGTAAGTTCAGTTAGTGGAAATAACGGAGTCTGAATGAGTACCTATCATGGGCATGGGAAAATCAGGTGGTCGTTCCGCAGAATTGCAGAATACTCTGTGCAACTATGCTTTCGCTTTTGGTCTGAGGAAGGGACATAATCCACATGTCAGCCCTTTTCTGGAGGCAGCAACATAAGAAGGATTCTAACAGGTGATATAACAATTTGCACGACACGATCAGATGTATCCGATTCAGACCAATATGTGTCAGCTAGGAGCGTCTGCAGCCGTTTACTCGACACGAGACCAGATATGAATGCTGTTCGCCAGATTTCCCCTCATGCAGCGCCACTATGCAACCCTTCTACAATGATGTCGTGTTGGAGGAATGAATGGTGCATTGTTGTGTTTAATGATGAGAGTCCTCTTTGTCTCGGAACTAGTATGGTAGTTCGTGGGTGCAACATTTGTCAATCAAGTGACACTTCTCATAGTTTACAGGAAAGCAAAACACAAGACCAATGCCAGATAATATGATGTGATTAGTCATAACCAAAGTTACCGTTCCCCTTTAATATTCTTTCGTTCAAAACGCCATACTACTCGTTCTATTTCTATTCTGACATCACAAGAGAAATGTGCTCTTAGAACAAGGCAGTGCTCGTCCACTCCACGTTTGTGTAACTCATGTTCCATCTCCCTTGGCTTGCACAATTACCAAACCTTTTCCCCATTGAGCATGTGCGAGACTCGATTGGAGGGTGACTGGTCTGCAACCTCAGCGACAAACATCTGTCACTAGGTGGAAGAAACGTGGTATGCCATTTGCCATGATGACTTCTAAGCACTTTGATCATGTCATGAGTGCAGGCCTGCATTAAAGCTAGTACGCTAGGAGACATGATCTTTTCATACACCCGCTACATTCTGCTCATTGGTGACAATATACCCATATAGAATAATGTGTCGATAATATTTCATACTTGTGGACCATGGTTTCTGGGTGCCCATTTTCAATCTTTAAAGTGGAAACTGCAAATGGAAATATAACATCTACCGTACTTTATATAACAACTGCAGTGAAGTAGTTCGCTGGCCTGTTTCGGCTGAAATTAGAAACGTGAAGTCAGCTCATAGGAATTGCATTTTGCCAGCGTAGAACTACTTCAACTTCTCTCTTCGAGCACTTATTCACGTTGGATAGTGCCGAATCCTGCCAGGGTCTCCTTGCTTTTTTGGAAATTTTCTTAAATCATGACATTCATTTTGTATTGACTCTGACCATGCGTTACTGAAACAAATCGTCAGACGTGTGTTCGTCAAATGTGCTGATGAGAAATCGCCCCAATCTGAGTATTTTTTAACATGCTTGCAAGTATCACCAAAAATTATTGTCATACGTTTCAGATAACTAACAGTGTGTAAACTTCAATAAAGCAAATCAGAAAAGGAAATAAAAAGAAAACTTCTTCTCACTGTCTTATGCATAACTCAGAGGTAGTTCTTAGTCCGAATTTCATTTGCGAACTTTCTGTAACTTAGACTGCTTTTTTTAAAAACTTTTTTCATATGAATTTTTGTGAGATGTATGAATATTATCCTACATTGAAGATCAAAGTTTTAATTCTGCTTAAACACTACTCTAGAACTACAAAAAGATATTTGAGGTTAAAAATAGGCTTTGCACAACTTTATTGATATAATTTTAGTCGCATAAAATTTGATGTACTAAATATCGTTTTTTCTTTATTACACAGAAACGGAATCATGCTTTACTTCTCAGATTAAAGAGGCAAGTGCAAGATGCTCGAAGCAGAAAACACCAGACAATGTTGAAACTAGAACAATTGAAGAAAGAACGAGACAAGTTCAAGAACCAGTAAAAATGGGCAATGTTTTCAAAGAACCTGGTTTATAATTTTACATTGATACACTATTATATATTTAAAAGTAATCAGCTTATGACATATTGTATATATAAGCTGTGTTCCACCTAGTTAAGACAAGATATTTATTAAATTTCCGTGCTTCATGTTGTAAAATCTTTAAAGTTGCTTTTGATTATAAAATGCTACACACAAGTTAGTGTCAATGGAATGTCTAAGAGTTGTGATTCTTCTAGTGATAGTAATTTTAGTTTGAGAACATTTTTTTATAAAATGTTATTTTAATTTTAAAATTGTCAGGTTTAGTGTTTTGAAAAAAAATAAGCACTACTGCTTATTTAATTAATTTTTGGGATTTGACTGTAGCGTAGTCTAGCATTCGAGACGTGATTAGACTAAATATTAAGTAATGTAGCCGAAATAAGGGAGGAAAATGTACTTTAACGTTTGATTACCATGTATATCATATTCACAAAAAAGTTTGAGTTTTGTTATGTATGTATACGTTAACAACAAGATGTCTTCTAATATTTGTCATGGATTCTGTCTAATATAAAATATAAATTATTTTAAATAATTAAATATTAATTCTTTCTTTCATTCATTAGATCTCCTATAGTAGTCCCGTACTAGAGTTCCAATCGTGTTACATATTTGCTTCTCGTATATTGAATCTAATCATGTGTTTCCCGACTGCTTTTAGAATTTCCTCTGGTATGTAAGATTCAACTAATGAAAACATTGCAGCATATTTATCTCTTGTAATTCAAAGATTTGTAGCATTTCTATAACTAAATATACAATTCGATTAAGAAATCTAATCTATTTAGGGATGTAATGGGGCGTATATGGGAGTATACGGCGTATACCAACCTAAAATGTTTATAGTCCAGCGTACACTCACCTTAAATTTACGAAAGCAAAAGTGTATATGGGGGGTGCGTATACGCTATATGTTTGAAAACGGTCAAGCGTATACTCCTACCAAAAGTTTTAACATTACATCACTCAATCTACCCTTCCAATTTTTAAATTCTCTATCGTTGGAACCAATTTTCTGCTATAAGTGGGGAAAATTTACAGTCACGATTTTTGGCTCCTTTAGTAACCTGAATTATATACCAGAACTTTGTCTTCTTTTCTCCATCTTTCTATCTGCAATGACTTATTTAAGCTGACAAGATATTCAACCCGTTTTCGGGGCGGGAGACACGGGCTCGATTCCCGGTGGCAGCTTAACCGGTTTAAATTCCACTACTGATGTAAGTCTTCGTCTTTTATACCCTCGGTGCCGAAAGGGTCGCTATACCGAAATCAATCAACTAACCAACAAAATATTCAACCAGTTCTTCTTAAAGACCTTTAATACAGCCCATATCATTCATCGCTGTGTGTATACATTTAAACTATCAATTATTATTGGCATATTTCGTAGCGCCATAAAAAAATCAATTTTCTCGTAAACTACTCACGAGAAATTACTCTCAAGTATGTCGCTTTGTTATCTCAACGCAATCTATGAATTTAGGAGTTTCATGTAATAAGGGCGTAAGCGAGTTTACGCTCTTTTTGCATCAAACGCATTTGTGGCTTTTGCCATGCTTGTTTAGCCTCCTGGTAACATTTCAATTCAATATCGGAATAAAATGCTGCATATTACATTGTTTTATTAAATTTTCAGCATCGTTTTTCTCCAACTGCATGTATCAGACTTATTGCCCTTATTGCATCAAACTCCTCGATTGATGTGTCTTGAGTTATAGTTAAACATAAATTAAAATAAAAGGGTGCATGTTGATTTTGGGATATATTTTATTTACTATGTTGTGTATTATTTGTGCGGTAAAAAAATATATGTCTTTCGTGGGACATTATATTTTGCCCTTACTATTACAATGAAATCGGTACCTACATACCACTTCGCTGTTTAATTAAAGTTTTAGAACTTTCAAAGATGCAATGCCTAATAAAGTCGTTAAATATTACCTTTCTTTTTGCAAACGTGAAAGTAATAAAAAGGGACTAGACAACTGTCACTTTTTTGTTTATAATTTAACCAAAATCTGTTATACTTGTATTTATAGAGTAGGCTAACAGAAGTGGTTGTTTTCCAAGGCTCAAAACTAGTATAAACATTTTACTAAAAAGAAAAATAAAATGAAATCTTTGTTTTACGTCCCACGGTTATGCTGGCTAGGCGGTGATGATGAGGAATGAATGAAATGGTGGAATGAAGAAAGTGGAAGGAAAAGGGAGAACCACGAGAAAATCCACGCACACTGTGTTTGTCCACTACAAAGCTCACTACCTGGGATCGAAACAAGAACCCATCCCCAGAGATGGACGCTCTATCACTCAGCAAACGCAGCCCTTTTTATTAAAAAGAAGAAGTATATCTTTATTTTTCCAGCTTTCGTTTTCTCATTTTGTAGGAGACAACACACCAGATCGTTTTCAGCAATGTGATTCAAATATTGCAATCCAAAGTACACATGGGCTTGAGCTATCATATTCTAAGTTTGTTGGTATGCTATGTATACCATGCACGTGTATAACGCGTGATATATAATCCATCCATTTTACAGTGGGTGTGAACCATTATCTGTTAATTTGTTACTCTTGCTGACAACTGACATAGTAATCAAAGTTTAATATGCGTTCTTTCGTATCGACTCTAAGATATTTTTTCTTAACTATTTATATACATCTGGATGAAATATATGCTACTGGTAAGTTTAAAATATTTTCACTTCCACATTAAAAAAAATGATATATTCTTATTGAATAATATCAAGTATAATTTAATGTTTCGGATCTCAGAGTTTATGATTAAACAAAGTATATACATGATAGTTAACATTAAATATTGGCCACTTATAAGATAAAGAATAATAACACCCATAGTTAAGAAAATTTAGATATTCTGCCCACCAACATTTCTTAGGTATAAATCTAATAAAGCAGCATCTATCTACCATGTCTCCTACTTTTTTATTACAATATTTTTATCACGAACAAAACACATTGATTCCAATGAAACAATATAATAATAATGTGCTTCCCGTAAAGGAAATTTTGCTTTCTATAACGAGACATCGAGTTAGCTAAGGATAGAAATCAGTGGAGAGCTTTTGTGAACGCGGCATTGAACCTCCGGGTTCCATGGGCCATAGAGTTAGTTAGTTAGTTATAACGAGACATACAAAAAGTAAGTGATAATACCTCATAAATAAATAATTATAACTTATTGTGTATTCTATAGGTAAATTGTGTTATCAAATTATTTGGTATGAATATGACTAATAACGCATTATTTGACATCTAAATTAGGTAGATAACAAAAATGGAGTATTAAAACAACATTGTCTAGTATGCTTAGGGACAACAGATGGCAGGACTTTTACTCATGTAAAAGTCAGAAAATTTAACTATTTTCGTGAAGGATTAGAAGAATATAATTCATTGTTCATTACTTGGTATAAATGTCAAACAGACCTTGTATAAAAATAACAACCAATACAAATTGTCATTGCCAGTTACTAGATATTTCTGATACCGTATGGTCTTGGTGTTCAAATAAGACATTAATAGTGGAAGACAAATTGAGTTGTTTTAACGCTATATTTTTGTTGATCTGTAATTTAAACATCGGATCGCGTATCACGAACATATACGTGTATCTTAAAATTATCTAAAACTATTAAAATAAAAAATGAATACATACTTGCACTCGGGATTCACCAAACCGTTAACCCTAGCAGAAAAAAAACAATTGTATTTCACCGTAGACGACCAAAACAGACAAACAAAAATGTCCACTCAAAATTCGAGATAATTAAGGCAGAATGTGAAACATAATTCTACAAAGAAGAGGATTACCATCTATCAGCATTATGCGAACATATCCATATTTTAGGAGTAAAAATTTCCGTTCTCATTTTTTTAAATTTTCTCATTTGTCAGCATTTTGTGAGTTCAAGAGTATTTTCAATTTTATTCCAGACATTTCACGTGTAAAGATATGTTTGAGTGTTTGTATTTAAAGAATGAATTGCCAAAAACAGGTTAGATCTACTGAAACATATGAATAGACCAAGTCAACATGATGCTGTGTGAATACTCTTTTTTTTTTTTAAATACTTTTCATAAAGTTTTAAAAGTAGAACGTGAAAATATACAATAAAACATCATTGTTACGTCGAAAGTTTATGTAACGAGTTAGCGAGATGGAATAGTGCATATGGTATCCCTTATTAAGAAATTTATATTTTCGTAAATTATTTTAATATTTATCTTGTTTACGTATTTTTCAGACACCAAAACATAAGTTAAGTATGACAATATCGTTTTGTTAAAAGGAACAAAACTACACAACAACTCTGAAAAATACCTAGTATCACACAACAACAAGGGTGTATATAGGCATTTGTTGTCAGTTAAAAACTATAACTATAAATATTCTTCCTTAAATTCATAGTAACTATTTGGTTATTTTGCACCAAAAACTTATCTTTCTCTTGTTGTTCACTTTTAAAAAGAGAAGAAGAAGAAGAAATTTGATATAAGTATAAATTTCAATGTTTGAATATCTCAGCTAGCTCTGCGCAACTGTATATCATCATTTTAGCAAACATTAAGAATAACATTAACAATAATATTGGATAAACTTTAGGCGTAGTATATGCAATTTTAGATAATGTACCAGACATTAGGGACCTTTATCCGTATTAAATAGGATGTATAACATTCAGCATTATCAATTATAGTAAAAATAGCAGATTATTAATCCAATAATAAAACTCAAATCAACGTATAGAATTTCAGAAAAGTAAATTTTAGACAACTTTAATTTGAATTTCAACAGATTGACTGGCCATTCATTAGCTGTTCTTCTGATTGTGGTAACAGAGAAATTTTATAATATAATTTGCAGCGAAAAGAATTAGAAAAATGGAAATAAAAACTTGCCATTAAACAACATAAACAGAATGTAGCTTATCGCTATCAATAATTTACGATACTACTAGAAGAAATTAGAATAGGATCTAAGGATCTAAATTTAATAAATTCACAGCAAACACACACACACACACACACACACACACTCAAACACCTTGTAAAATGATCATTATCAGCTGTGGACATTTTTTAGAAAACAGTTAGTATCGTTTCACAGTGTAAAACTAAGACTTCAAAATTATACAATTCAATATTCAAACTTGAAGTAGTGCGTGTATAACTACTGGTTGCAAAAGAGTAATAAGATCGAAGGTATAATCTGTTCCTTTGAAGCTGAATCCATATCAAAAAGCTATTACTTGCTATCCTCTACTGTTTTTGTCCTATGGCAATAAAAGTTAAATAATACTTTTAATAAAGTAGATACTTTCAAATATTTAGGATCAATATTAACAGACGAAAATCATATTCACGAAGAAATTAAATGTCGACTAAAAGCAGGGAATTCGTGTTACTATTCGGTTCAAAATCTCTTGTCGTCGCGAATTCTGTCGAGGAATTTGAAGCTTAAAATATATAAAACGATAATCATGCCTGTTGTTCTGTATGGTTGCGAAACATGGTCGCTTACTCTGAGGGAAGAACATAGACTGAAAGTATTTGAGAACAGGATCCTGAGAAGAATATTTGGACCCAAGAGTAACGAGAATGGGGAATGGCGAAAGCTTCATAACGAGGAACTACATAGTTTATACGGTTTACCCAACATTGTTAGGGTCGTCAAGTCTAGGAGGCTTAGGTGGGCAGGTCATGTAGCTAGAATGGAAGAAAGTAGAAACGCTTTCAAAGTCTTGACTGGTAGACCCACCGGAAAACGACCATTAGGAAGACCTAGGCGCAGATGGGAGGATAATATTAAGATGGATCTCGCAGAGATAGGAATACAAAGTAGAAACTGGATCCAATTAGCTAAGGATAGAAGTCAGTGGAGAGCTTTTGTGAACGCGGCACTGAACCTCCGGGTTCCATAGGCCATAGAGTTAGTTAGTTAGTTTAGTTTGGCAATAAAAGTTGAAACCAAAAATCGCTTGTTTAAACCACTTCCGTTTGAATAAAGGGCTAAAGGAAGATATAGAACCTATTCTTAGGATACCAAATCGATTACAAAAAGCCATTTTTCTGATGTGTTTAATTGTTTTTATTTTACAGAAATCAGTATTGAAAACAGAAGTAATAGTTAATTTGAACAACTTACGTTTTTTGTAGAATGTTGTGGATAGTCATGATGTGTTGTCTTGAGAGGATGAATCGTTTGCAAAAAGAGCTTCTTGCTATCTATTGGCGTGTTTGTTATATGGAAAGAAACGCTGAAACCGGAAATGGCTAATTTTAACCACTTTCGATTTGAATAGAACTTCAAGGAAGAAAATAAAACCTATTCTTTATACTCAGAACCGATTGCTAAAATCCGCATCTTGATAACATTTACAGTTTTTGCTCTACGGAAATCAGTATTGAAATCGGAAGTAATAGTAAATTTGAACCACTTCCGCTTTTGAATTGAGTGTTGTGAATTGTCCTGATAAGTTGTTTTGAGACACTGAATCGCTTCAGAAAACTACTTTTCCCTATCTGTTTCCATTTTCATTCTATAGCGATAAACATTGAAACCGGTTTTGAAACCGAAAGTATTAGTAAATTTGAACCACTTCCGGATTTAGTAGAGTGTTGTGGATAGTTATGATATGCTGGATTGTTTTGAGACGCAGAATCATTGGCAGAAAATCGCTTCTCACTATCTGTTACTGTTTTTTCCTTTGGCGATAAACGTTGAAGCAGAAAATAGCTAATTTGATCCACTCCCGGTTTGAATAGAGAGTTAATGGAGGATATGGAACCTATTATTATAACGCTGAATCGATTGCAAGAAACCACATCTCGATGTCTCTTACCGCCTTTGCTCTGATACCTGTCAACAGACGAACAGACATCCATTCCATAAGATTTCTGACACTTTTATGCATAACATACGTTCTCAAACAAGACCCGGCATCCTAATTATAAGATGCTAACATACAACAATTGAAAGCTAACGAACAATGAGAATATTGCAAAATCGTTTTCTAATTGAGGCCTATTCCGGAAGAAGGGCACATAGACCGTCTCCGTGAATGGAGAAAATGAGCCTTAAAGATTTTATCAGAGCATATAACAATAACATATGCTCTGATAAAATCTTTAAGGCTCATTTTCTCCATTCACGGAGACGGTCTATGTGCCCTTCTTCCGGAATAGGCCTCAATTGCTTTCAATTAATTTATAATAACAAATGTGGTATGAATAGTAGTAGTTATAGGGAGAAATTATGTGAGTAACTAGGCAAACTAAAGATCCTAGAATTGAAACAACAGATATTAAAGAGCCAATAGAAAGATTAAAAGAAAAACGCCCATAGGACCTGATGGTATTTTAGATAATCGTTTCTCAACTTTTCTGTCGCTAATACTTGTAAGGAGTGTCGTGAGATTTTTAATATCTTCTAAGATATTCCACAAAGAAATTACTTTTAGAAGAAAATAAAAATTTATCGTCAATCGACTTGATTTCACATTTGTCTTCCAAGTTTAAAGCTGGAAAGTTTGCTCTTATAGTCGTTCCATAATAAAAGTATATTGTATGTATTTTTATGTGTGCTTTTCTGCATCTAAGAAAAAAATCACATGCAGGGGTGACGCGAAAGTTTGAAACGTACTTTGGCATGCCCCAAAGACAGAAAAAAAATAGGATATGAAGCAGATAAAAAAAAGGAATGTGAAGATTTTTTTTATTTTCCCTTGACTTCATATTTGTTATTATAACTTGTGAATTTACAATAATTCAACCCCGTAAATTCACAATGTAAGAGTTTGTCCTACTCCTAAATCAAAAATATGAAGACTTTCAAAATTTTAGTAGCGTGTCGATATTGAATACTTTTCCGTAAACTTTGAAATCTATTCTCTATAAATGTATTGAAAATCATGTAAAACTATCAGTTTCAGACTATCAACATGGTTTTGTCTAAAGTAGGTCGACGGTGACAAATCTGTGTTGTTATCAATTTCATAAACACATTAAATACGGAGATCAAATCTGTGTTATTTTTTTATATAGATTTTGCAAAGCATTTGATAGTGTAAATCATAAAGTACTAACACTTTGAACCCGGGCCCGGTACTAGTATGCAGGCATTTGAGCTTTAGTTACGTATGGTAATAGTGTCACAAATTGCGGAGCAAACTTCAAGATTTTGTTTCAAAGGAACCATCTGCATTATAATTATGTTTTTAATTGCTGAAGCAACATTGTTTAAATTCACCGGCACACGCGGTATCATGGCATTTAAGCACTCTAGCTGAAACCTGAAAGTGTTTATTAGAAAAACTTCACCAATGTACAGTTAATCAGACTTTTTAAGTCTTATTTGAGGAACCGAAGGCAGTTTGTTGTATGCAATATAATGGATACAAATCAACCGAGTACTTTCAACTACCCAGTGTTCCAATTTGGAACTACTACAATTTGTAATATTTATAAACGATCTACCTGAGTACATAACAAATCATAGAAATTGTCATATACTGATAACTAAATCTTTTAAATCCATCCTATCTATAAATCACTGTCATGAACAGCAAGAGACAGTAATAAAGTGGTGCCAAAATAACTTACTAGATGTAGATATTAGTAAATGTAAAAATAATGAATTTTAGAATGTCTAAAAAGCACTGTAATTTAATTTACGATACTGACCTACCAGTAACGTCAGATAAGAGATTTACAAGGAAAGAGAGGGAGATTATATATCGAAGTGGTTTATACACCAATAGAAAGCACTAATGACGCCTATTACGAAACTGGAATAAAAATTTTCCGAATGCATATACTGTGCGAGTTATATGAATATACAAACCCCCTTACCTTTTGCAATTTTCGAGTTGGACCCCACCTGGGACCCTGTGGGTGGCCCTGGGACAACACTTTTTGCTTTTATACGTTGTACTTTTAAAATGATCAAACACGTGTTTAACTATTTTGGCATTTGTCTCATCGTTTGTCTCATTGTGTAACTCGCACAGTATATGCATTCGGAAAATTTTTATTACAGTTTCGTAATAGGCGTCATTGGTGCTTTCTATTGGTATATAAACCATCTTCCACTTCGATATATAATCTCCCTCTCTTCCCTTGTTAAAGTATAATAAATGAAGCGTTCGGAAATCTTAAATTTATGCTAAGAAGTAGTAGTAGAGAGTTTAGTATACCAATCACTCTTGAAAAATTGAACAAAACCTATGATCGCTCCAAACCTGGATATGCGACCTTATATAGAACAAACACAGAAATCAACTTCCCAAAATTAGAAAAATCCAGACTAAATTTCTAAGGTACTTTATTTATAAACATACGTTTTTCAAAAAACTAAATAGAAATATCAAAACCATAACCCTTAAGCAAATAGAAACATTTATTAACATGATATTCTTGTACAAAATACTTAATAATACACTAGACTGCGGCGAAATACTTTCGAGCTTTCAAGTAAGCGTAACGCATGGAAAGCTATAAATTATTTTATTGTACAAAGACACGAACAAATATGACATGGAGAATGAATAAAACTCGAGAACGGACTAGTGATATAGATATTTATGCTGATTTCCTTACAAGGTTTAAAAGTGAAATTGTAAATATGTTGTATTGTGAAAGATAAGCACTGTAATTTGATATAGCATCTATTGTATACTATTTCAATAAATAAATAAATAAATAAATAAATAAGAAAATATTTTTCATTCTTAACATTGACATGTAAAATGAGCATACGTTTATATATATTCAAGAACAAAAACATAAATTTCAATAGTATGTACCACTACATTCCATTCAAATAGGTGACACGACTATCATATTTAACTTAATCGATTTTATAGTTAACGAAATGTTAGTAAGAAAAATGATCGACTACCGTACCTTCTAAACGACACTCATTTTGATTTATTTTAGATTCGCTTTATTGTGGATTGAATGTGACACCGAAATCTGCAACTTTTCGCTTGAAAAGACGTCTTCTCTGTGGCTATGATAAAATTTCGAGGCCCGTATTAAACAACAGTGAGGCAGTCTCTCTTGTATTTTATCTATATCCAATGATTATAACATTTGTGAGTAGTAAACGTTTACATATTCTATTAAGTTATCAATTTGTTGGTTATAAATTATCGAAGTCTTTGGCAAAAACTCGACACATTTACTTTGAATATATATCTAACTTCTCAATTTGAAAAAGTGTGCTGATACTCATAGGTTTGAGAACTAATATGCGAGTATATTCTTGTTTTTACGTTTTTTTGAAAAAAAAAACGTAATTATAAAATATGTTTGGACTAGCAATTCTTTGAGCACACTATTCCGAGTTATCCAAAGGCAAAATACCGTTTCTGTTGGAAAAACCGATGTGAGAAAGTCTTGATTCCTGTTTAAATAAATGCTTCAAATTTACGGATACGGTAAAAGCTTATACCCTGTAATATGGAAAAGCTAAAAATTCCATCTCTTCTATATTTTTCATTTAAATATTCTAAAGATCTTATTTGAGCAAAGTCGTATTACAAGAGTAAGAAAAAAATAAAAGAATATACTCATATTAAAAACTCTGAAGTTTGGCCCTATTATCTCATAGGCCACAGGTAACCTTATTTACTTAGAAAATTACCTCTATTTTAGTTTGTCTAGGGATATTAATTTACTACAAGGTTCATAATTCAAGTTTGTGTATAAATAAAAAAGTTCTGTGGTTTCTCTCTAACTTCTTTTTTGAGGTATTTCTTGCTAATATATATATATATATATATATATATATATATATGGTATATATATATGGCCGTTTTCCTACTTGTTATCTTACATTTTGAGCCAGGATTCCCATTCTCCAGAAACTTCGTTAACTCCGTTTCGCTTACAGGAAAATGATTCTCTATATTAATATCTCTAATTTATCTCTAATGCTAAAACACACTAACAAATTTGGGTTGTGGACAAGGCGTTCTCTTTCAGGATGATATACTATGTCCTTAATTTGTATAGGGGCATCTCATTCGTAGGACACCTGGTGTACTCTCTCTGTTTGTGGAATTGTCATTTAATCAGAAAGAACCACTAAAGGATACACTAACTAAATTGAGTTTAAAAGGATAAGATAAACATAGGGTAAGGTTTTAATTTCTATGAGTTTTTCGATCCATTACGCAAGATCAGGATGTATATAGGATAAAAATATAGCTACAGCCATGTTTTCTTTCTCTTGAGAGTAGAACCAAAAACATTCTCTATCAGAAAGGCTCTAAAAACTTAACTTCCTTGGGGAACAATCAAATCCTGATAGTATAACTCAATAACATAAAGCCTACCATTGATCTCTTAATAGGACCAGAGAATCTAAACTATTACTCTCAAAAACATAGCATTCAGTGTCCATAAGCGAAGTAGAGCTTGAAATCATTAACATTCATAATCAAATCTAAATATAATATCATCTACAAGATAATGCATATCCTTATCGCGTGGGAAATATATCCTAATAATACTATCTTACTCGTTTACAGTCATCATCCAGACTTCTTAGGAGAGTTCTTAAGTCAAAATCTAACCTCAAACCCGACTCAAACTGGCAAGTCTCCCTTTAATGGAGCAAGTCTCTTTCTGTTCCCTACATCGAGGTTCACTCTCCCAGGGAATAAGCAAAACTTTGTCTTTTATATGGAATTACCATTTCTTATACAGGATAAGAGAAAAAGAATCTGACGTCAAACGTCCAAAATGTATTCCAAAGCAGACTATGTATAAAATATACAGAAAAGAGAAAGTTCTATATAGAAACCAGCTATTCTCTCTTCGCCCCTCTGTGGAGCTTCAGGTGACATTCCCACCTGATTAGTAACTCCCATTAATCAACTCAGGGTTTCAATCTCTCTAATGATTTGTCACGTAGAAAATTTGAATATGTAAGTTTAATTGAAAAGCTTAAATAACAAGATTACGTACAAATACACAAATACTTATAATGATAACAATAATATAAGCTTAATACTAGCTAAACTACACCAGATCTAGTTCTCTTTCTTATATTAAACATATACATAAGGGTAATAAGTAATTACTAGAGCAACTTAAAAGCATAAAAAGCATAACAACAATTTAAACATATGGTTCGTACCTTGAACGTGGTTATGGTTGTCTAAGGGTCCAGAAGAAACTAATTTTAAAAGCATGATAAAGCATAATGTTAGAAAATAAAGCATAATTTAAAATATATAGCACAATTCTTAAAAAAAAAATCTCTTTAACTACAAGTTTAACATACTGTATTAATATTTTTTAAAATCAATATTTGCAATCAAAATCATTGAGAACGTAACAATGCAATAAGGAAAAGCTTATTTCTTTTTATTTCTGTAAACTTTTTGGTGTAATTCTTTGATGTGGAGAAAAAAAAACAATGAGAAGAAGAAAACTTCCGCCAACACTGAATAGTATACAAGAACTCCACACTATATTGTTATGTGTACCTCTTGAACTTGAGAACTTTCTATACTTTTTGGTGGCATATTTTACTGTCCCTTTCTTATATGCACCTCTAATGCACCACAAGTGAAAAAAGAAACTGACTCGAGTAAAGCATCTCTTTACAGTGCAAAGAGTAAAAGTTCATTAAATATGAAAGAAACTGGTTGCATAAAATATTAATAAAGAGATCAAGATATTTAGAATATTTAATGTGTAGTAAATATTATACATTATACACGATTAGTGTAAAACAGTGATTCAAATTAATAATAAAGGATAATTTGGAAAGAAATAAAGCATAATTAAACAAAAAAATAAAGTATAATGTGGGTTGCTCAAGTAATTATCAAAACTTTTATGTAAATATATTTTATTAGACTTATTAAAACAACAGAAACCAGCAGTGGCTCAACATTAGGTACTCATAGAACTCATACGCGAAGAAAAACTACGGGAGAGGAACGAAGGGTTGCCCAACAAACGAGATGGGACAGAGCTCATCCAATAGAAAAAGATGAACTTTCGAAGACTAGAATCACTTTCAGAACAACTTTTTCAACGCGAAATAACCTTAGCTCTTGTCTTGTAAATGTTGAGGGAATAAAATAATCTGTTAAAGTGTATTCGCAATTGCTTGATTCAGATGTTATAACTAGGAGAGTTTTCTTTGTATGTTTATTGATTTAGAAGAACCAGTTCTGTATGAAAATTTCGATCAAAGAGGTTCATGTAGTGAAGAATAATAAATAAATGTTGAATAAGTGAATAATAAAGTTGAAGTGATCGGTGATTGGTTTATTCTAGAAGTTACTACGTTATTAGATTATATTAAGATTATCTAAGATTAGAGTTGACTAAAGTAAATTACTGTAAGATTAAGCTCTGGCTAGTTCTGTCGTTTTCTTGTTTTGTAACTAACCTAATGTTTTCATTGATTGCGCCTCGTAACAGAAACACTTGGACCAGTTTAAATTCACGCTTCCAGATAGTCAGAAAAAGTAGGTAGGATGGCTTCGTTCTCTTCACTGAAACCTTTCGGTGCTGGAGTTAATAAAGTACAGTCATACTTGTAATGTTTCCAACAACTATCAAAAGTTTTCCTATAATAGGAAAACAATACCAATTTTTTCTCGGAGATAGGACCAAAAGTTTATGAAAAGCTAAGCCATTTATGTGCACTAGATAGATATCTCATATGATCAGGGCCCGATTAAGGGAGGGGCTTAGGGGGGCTATAGCCCCGGGTCTCCAAATGGACGGAGGTTTCCACTCTGGTCAAAATCTCTACTGGCTATCTAAAAAGAATTATGAAGATACAACCATTATCATAAAATAAAATATGACCAAAAATATTAAACATATTCTCTTAACTTTCCTCCTGTACTTTCACAGAAATCTACTAGGTGAAGGGCCACATATTTTTTCTAACCCCGGGCCTCCATATGGGTTAATCCAGCCCTGCCTATGACAAAACATTTGAGTAAATAAAAGGAGTTGATGTTTTCATATTTTGAAGTGATAACTACGGAAACGTTCTGTTTTCAAGATATTAAACAAGAAAGAAATCAGCCCGTGGCACAATTTGTGTTAACGCTAAGGATGACCAGACGGAAGATTAGTGCTCTCAAACGGGTCGGGTCAGGTCAACTCGGGTCGGGTTATCGGGTCAGCTCGGGTCGGGTTGTCGGGTCGGGTCAATCGGGTCAGCTCGGGTCGGGTTATCGGGTCGGGTTGTCGGGTCAGTTCACTTTGGTCAACTGAGTTTAGGTTGAGTTTAAACTCGGCTGGAGTCGAAAGCTGCTGTTTTTCACTAGCTGCCTAATTAAAAATAGCAATTTTCAATTGATTTTATAGAAACCATAAATCTATTTTGAACACTTGCAGCTAGTGTTTTTATGATAAATGCTTATTTTTCTACTTGTGTGTACTTTAATTTTTAAATGTGGAAGATTGATTTTACCAATCGACTGTAATATTAATATCTGCGCCAATATGGAGTCTGGATTTAGAACAAAACTAGAAGTTGTTTAAGCAACGCCAAAAGAGATATTGGATATGGACGACCAAGCCCAAGCAGGGCCGCGGTGGCTCAGTGGTAGAGAATTCATCTCTGGTGCATGGTGTCCAGTAGCGTAGCTAGAGTTTTTTTCAGGGGGGGGGCAATGAAGGGCCCAAGAGGATTTTGAGGGGGACATCTCCAATATATATATATATATATATGTGTGTGTGTGTGTGTGTGTGTCTGTGTGTGTGTGTGTATTCCATCTTTATTGTTCATGATTTTACTCTTTGGAAAACAGTGAAAATATAAGAATTTAGTACCTCAAACAACTAGGATTCATTAATGCAATTGATTTCTAATATAAGTAAATAGTTATTTAATCATGGCGTTTAAAATATGTGTAGCTGGTTGACTTAAGTGGAAGCAAATACACTTTTACAGGTAAAGAAAATAACTTATAGGTTCATGCCTCTACTTGAAGAGGATCTTTCTATTCGTGTGGGCAGCAGCAAACATATCCACAACTTGTTAAAGATCTAACGATTTAGCAATTTCCTTCTCAAAATAAAGTAACACTAAGTTTTTCAACCTATCATGAGTCACTGTATTGCGTATATAAGTTATTAATCTTTTCAAAGAAGAGAATGACCTTTCACATGTAACACTAGAAACTGATATAATCACAGAGATGATAGCTAGCTTGTAGGTTTCTAGGAATGCGTTTTTGTAGACACAAAAAAGATCAACGAAATTCGTTAACGAATCAGCTTTCGTTTTCTTCTCGTCTTCATACAACTTAATTGTTAGAGCAACCCACATTATGCTTTATTTCTTGTTTAATTATGCTTTTTTAAATTATGCTTTATTGTTAATTTCAATGATTATTTTACATTAATCGTGTATAATGTATATTTATTATACATTAAATGTTCTAAATATCTTGATCTATTTATTGATATTTTTTGCAACTAGTTTCTCTCATATTTAATGAACTTTCTACTTAATTCATTGTAAAGAGATGTGCTTTGCTCGAACAAATTTTTTCTATCATCTGTGTGCGCCTTACAGGTACATATATACAGAAAGGGAAAGTAAAAGATGCCACCAAAAAGTACAGAAAGTGCTTAAGTTCAAAAAGTAAACATAACAATACAGTGAGGACGCCAGAGGGGGGCAAGGGGGCGAGCGCCCCCTAGTAACTACTTCTGCCCCCTGACTGCCACCTAGACTGCCCCCCCAGACTCGTACAATCTTTAAACATTCTTCATGTAGTATTTTATATCAGTATCATAACCAATCTCATTGACAAATTGTAGTCTACTTTCCATGAATTTACTATGTGGCAGATTAATCCTCAAGCTTTCTTCTTTGAGCGTCTGGGTATGCATGCATATTTCTGTTTTCTAATTTAGCCCCTTTTGAGGTAAATTTTAGTTATACTTCTTTCTTATGATTTTTAATAATTGTGCCTAGCGAACAATAGTAGATTTGGTCGACTTGTTTTCTTCTCATTGGATCAACTTCGATTGGAAACAAAAGAAAGGTCAAACCAGTTACGTAACTTGTTTGTATTTATCCAGGTTTGAAGTTTTCAGTTTCATATTTTGTTTTATTTAAAACTTCTTTTTTCTGAAACATTATTATCGGCTTCCAATATTCAGAGGATGTGCTTATAACAGCTTATTTTGCAACTACCAGAGCTTAATTTTTTGAAGGAGATAAGAAGAGTTGTATTTTCCCTTCCTGCAAATGATAATAATAAAATTATGGAATGAAATTGATTCCCAATAAAATGTATTGTCAGTGCTGATCTTTAGTTAGTAATTGGTTTATACTAGTGCTCCTTTACTTATTTTGTTTCAAAGTACTGACGTGACGTCTACCATATTGACTAGGAATTGCTGAAAAATTCGTAGCCCAACCCAGAAGGAGTGCACGTGGATTGGTGAAATTTTACTTCTTCTTCTCTTCCCCCGAGAGTCAATATACTACCTTGTACAGTGCTCCAGCTTTTGCAGAAAAGTTTAAAAAAATCTAGATTTCCTCGCACCACTGTTCGTAGCACTACCCCTATCAGATCTAAAATGGTGTCTTTCAAGTGTTATTTAAGTTTGGGAAATAAGTACACGTAATAGTTAGACGGAGCTAAATCTGCGGAATAAGAATGATGATCTAGACATTGAAATCCTAGATTATGCAATGTCAGTTATGTTCGCAGGGGCTTGATGGACAGGTGTATTCTCCTGAAGGAACAGAATTCCTTTCTTTTCATTTTCCGCAGCGTTGAACTTTGAATTTTTCTTTCAGTTTTGTAAGTAATGTAGAGATTCTGGATTAAATATCTGACCATTGAGGAGGTAGTCTACCACTCCATACTTATACCAGAAGAATGTTCCAAACAGTTTCTCAACGTACTTCTGCGTCTTGAACTTCTTGGGGCGATGGAGAAATGAGTGCTACTACTCCATTGACTGTTGTTCCGATTCAGGATCATAGTGGTACAACCATATTTCATCTATGGTTACTATTCGTCAGCGAAATTGATCAGCATTACGGTCAAATTGGAAGAAGACTTCTCTTAATGCCGTTACCCTTTTATTTTCCTGACATATATTTTGGGAACCCATTATGCCGAGAACTTGCGCATACCCAAGCCATTCTGAATTATGCTACCGACGAGTTCCAAAGAAATGCCCAGAATCTCTGACACAAGTTTCGCTGAGAAGGTAAAAACTGAGAAAGCGGGGTGCAGACCTCAGACTATAATAAATATATCGTGAGTTTCTTATACACTTTAAAAACTATATAAATAATAGCTTAAATTATTTTTGTCACACAAAAACTGGGGTGGCCTAGGCCCTCCGGCCCCGGGCTATATCCACCACTGGCTGAAATGCTGCAATTTTCAAGAATAATGTCACAAATTGCATCCATGATTCCAGGAAGAGTCATTGCTTTTAATCATCCTGGATGTAAAGCATAATTTGTTGAGAAATTGCTACGTTTATACTAAGCCACTTACTTCTTCACCACCATATATAACAGAGGAGAGTCCCGTGGTGTTTCACTGATTTCCTAATTACTTTACTTCGGTGACTTTCCTTGGTGGAACAAAAATGTTATAACAGTAAGGATCTGGGTGTTCGTGAAATTATCTGTTTGGGCACATATAATCACTTCAGAGGCCTGAGAAACAATAAGAATTTCATTATTAATATGAAAATTTATATTTGTACATACAGAGATATTTGGTCTAGGAATTAATTCGTGCGGGTGGACAAGAGATGGCGCAACGAACGGAGCGTCCCACAGTTCCGTGTATCCACACATTGTTGCAAACCCCTGTCATCGCGTATCGTTCGTAGTATAGGGCAGTGGATTAAAGCGTCAACAACACCAGTTTGTAGTTAAGTGAACATGGCGCAATTTGTGCCTGATAAAGTGTTTTTGCGGGGTGTCCTGCTGCATTACTTTAACATGCAGAAAAGTGCGACTGAAAGTCATCGTATTTTGGTGGAAGTGTATGGTGACCATGCTCTAGCTGAGCGAACGTTTCAGAAGTGGTTTGCACGGTTTAGAAGTGGTGATTTCGGCTTGGCAGACCAAGAGCGAGCTGGACAGCCAAAAAAATTTCAAGACGAAGAATTGACAGCATTGCTCGAGCAGGATTCGTGTCAAACGCAGGAACAACTTGCAGCAGCATTAGGCGTTGATCAAACAACAGTCTCCAAACCCTTGAAAGCCATGGGAATGATTCAAAAGATGTCACATTGGGTTCCACATGAATTGAAAGACAGAGACGTTGAAAGACGAAAAACCATTTGCGAATTGCTGCTTCAACGATAGAGCAGAAAGGGTTTCTGCATCGAATTATTACGGGTGATGAGAAGTGGATCCATTACGAGAACCCTAAACGAAAAAAGGCCTGTGTGAAACCAGGTGAACCAGGTCCATCACAACCAAAACGAGATATTCACTGTGCAAAGGTTATGCTGTGCATATGGTGGGATATGAAAGGTGTGGCGTACTATGAGCTGCTGCAACCGGGTGAAACTATGAATGGAGAACGTTATCGACGACAATTAATGCGTTTGAAGCAAGCTCTGGTCAGAACACGACCAGAATGGGAGAACAGACATGATAAAGTTATTGTTCAACATGATAACGCTCGCCCACATGTCGCAAAACCGGTCAAAACCTATTTAGAAAATGTCGGATGGGAAGTTTTACCCCACCCGCCGTATTCACCAGACGTTGTTCCTTCGGACTACTACTTGTTCGATTGCATGAACAACGATTTGATTGGACAGCGGTTTACTTCTTCAGAAGATATCGAAACATGGGTCTCTGACTGGATCGCTTCCAAGGATGAGGACTTCTTTCGCCACGGAATCCGTACATTGCCTGACAGATGGGCGAAAGTGGTGGCTAGCGATGGACAATATTTTTCTTAAGGTATTTATGTATTTTGTGTTTGTACTACAGCTTCAATGTGTGCGTACCAACCGCACGAATTAATTCCTAGACCAAATATGTTTTTCTAAACTACGGTTTCATTTTTCTACCTAGTACCTACACTCCTTCTGGATTGGACTACATTTTCAGCAGCTCCTCGTAAATTCTCTCTCTGTCTATATATATATCGGTGTTACATTTGGACGAATAGAAATTGTTATAGAAATGTCCTTACTGGGTCAAGATATATCAAACTGCCTCGAAACATCACCGTTTGTCTGTGTATTTTAGTAAACACTTAATTTGTTATATATAAATGATACCACAACTCAGTGAGAGTGAAAAATGTGGCGTAACGGGCGTTACAGCAATTGGACATGCACTTTCAGATGCATGTAAAGTTAAGCCAAACTCTGCGAATGTCCAGCTCAAAATTTGTTTCCAATTATGTGTGCACTTGTCTGAAAGTATGATGTTGTGAATATTACAATCAGAAATTCCATAAGTGTAATGGCTTTTATTTTAAAAAATGTTCAATACCGTAACGGGTGTTACACAGTGCGAATGAACTTAAATCAACTTCACTTTTAATGAACATATTATGTAAAGAATAAAATATTACAATATTAATATATAAAAAATTACATATGTAGTACAATGTAGGAAATAAGAACACAAAATAATAAACATATAAATCAGAAGAATGTAGGAAGTTTCAGTATTAAATATGTAGGTCTGTTGATATACTGATCATCAACAAAAGTCTATTCTTCTTATGCTTCAGTGACATTAATGGGGCATTTACACTTAGTCGATTAAGTCGCACGACTAAATCGACTCGCTGCATTTGCCACTAAATCGAAGCAACTAGGCCGAATCAGATTGATGGATGTGTTCAATTATTTCAAACGCAGAAAATAGAACGTCTTTTAATTCAGTTGCCAGTCGATTAGTCTCCTTCGATCAACAAGCGATTAAGTTGAAGTCCCGTTTACACGATCGATTAAGTTGAAAGTGACGTCAATTCAACTGAATCGAACGCAAATCGACTAAGTGTAAACGCCCCATAACTCTGGAACTAAACTGCTACACAACTTTACGTTATTCTTTAATTTTCATAATCGGATTTGGCAGTTTACCAATCACGTCTTGAAAATGAATCATATTATGCCCCGGAAAATCCGCGCCCGTGGCGAGAGTATACGACGGCGGCCCCATACATAGTAGTGAGGTCGACAGACCAGCCGCGAAGCGACAGTATGGTTGGGGCAAACCGTAAGAAACTTTTCCAAAATAAACCCTGCTTTTCCTTGATTTTGAGGATTTTTATTATTATTTTCCTTCCATTTTATCTATGTGCACATGTATTTTCCTAACATGAGTAACATTATAGGACCAATTTCTCAAACAGGAAGAGGATTTAAGTGCATACTAATTTGTACTGATATGTGAAGTATTTTTCTCTCTTTTTCTTTCTTTTTCTTTTCCTACCGAATTTTTCGCCCCCTTACTTCGGCGCCCGGGGCCGTCACCCCACTAAGCCCCCCTTACGGCACGTCACTAGTATACTTTCTAAACTTCGGCACAGTTCGAATTCCTTTTCGGCACAAGATTTCAAGAACGTAACTCTAATATCACCATTTTCGTCCGAAAGTCCTTGACGGATTCCAACTTCACGATAGTCTTTGTTACTTATTTCATCTTTCATTGCCAGCAAGACAACATTCCAACACAAACATCTTCTTTCCGCAAAGGGCTGTTCACAACTTAATTCGGAGTCTGTGTAGTGTAGTGTAGGGTTTTTCCGGTTTCTTGATGAAAATCTGTCGCGCTGCAGCCTCTAATGATTTGCTAAACGAAGACTTCCAATAGCAGCGTATGGGGCTTCTGATAAAGAAGTAGACTTCTAGTATGTTATGAGTACTTAATTGAAATACGGCCCTTTTATGTTATTTAACCACTACCTTGAGTGTGTGACTTAACGGGGAGATAAGAGGGAGTCCCCTATCCCACGATATCTCCTAGATGTTATTTTCTTTGGAGTGCACTTCATCACCTCCGGTTCAATGTCCCTTAATTCGCATACTGTTCACCCTTACCATAATTCATGTCTTCAGAAGAGGACCCTCTATAACTTTACTAACTTCAAATTCCCTCTTTAGAGTCTTAGAGCTAGTCTAGGTGTACAAAATATCACTGTCAAACAAAGCTACTAATTCACGTGTAACACCCGTTACATTGGCAATGTAACACCCGTTACGCAGTTTTTGCCTATTAAATTATAAATATAATGATATTCATTTTCTTATTGTATTGCCCATTTGCTCATTTTTACTTTTGCAAAAGATAGACTATTTCTGACTTTTAGTACAAGTTGTATAGAAAAAAATATATCTTTTTTGTAACGGGCGTTACATAATTACATTGGTACCAAAAGTAGTCAAATAGAAGACTACTTAATATACTAACAGCTTTAAAACTTCTGAGTTTCAGTTCCTAAGGTGTACGTGCTTGTGTACACCGCAGTGAAACTGAATCAAATGCTTATCATGTGTTGTTTAGGGGTGTCCAATATTGTTGGTAAATTCCCCCTTCGACTGGTTTCGTACAGCATGGAGTTTCAATCGCTCAAGAAGACAAAAACTAAAACTTTTTAACAAGAAATCGATCTGCATAGTAAATTTTGAACTTTTCTGGTCATTTTTATATAAATAACGAGCAAAATATATTTAAAACGATTTTCTGTCCTTAGGCTCACATTTACGTGGAATGGCCGATATATATATGTAGAGAGAGAGAGAGAGAGACGTAGCATATAGCCGAATGTGTTACTTGTAGCATACGCGAAAGTAATTCAATTTATGTTTTAGGCTTCAAAAGTTTCATTGAAAAATATTTCATGTGCAGACGTTACTTATTTGTTAGTTACAAATTTTATTTGAAATAGGTTTAATTTATAATCATATAGATCTAACATAAAAACAGCAACGAAATACACAATGTAATGTAAAATACAGTAAGTCAAACGTAATAAATATGTCATTTTTGGTATAGCAAATAGCCGCCCCCCCGAAAATGTATCTGCCCCTCCTTTGCCCCCCTAAGAACTTAAAGCTGGCGTCGTCACTGTAACAATATGGTATGGAGTTCTTGCATACTATTCATTGTTGGCGGAAAAATGTCTTCTTTTACTTTTTTCTTTTCTCCACATCAAAGGATTTCACCGAAAAGTTTACAGAAATGAAAATAAGCTTTTCATTGTTGCATTGTTATGTTCTCAATGATTTTGCATTGTAAATATTGGCTTTAAAAAATATTAACACAGTATGTTAAACTTTCAGTTAAAGAGAATTTTCCAAGAATTGTGCTATATATTTTAAATTATGCTTTATGCTTTATTTTCTAAAATTATGCTTTTAAAACTAGTTTCCCAATGTGAGTGCATTTTGGCGTTCACCCAGTGTCGTGACCATAGTGCTCTCAAACGGGTCGGGTCGAGTCGGGTCAACTTGGGTCGGGTTGTCGGGTCGGGTCAGTCGGGTCAGTTCGGGTCGGGTTGTCGGGTCAGGCTACTCGGGTCGGGTTGTCGGGTCGGGTCAGTCGGGTCAGCTCGGGTTGGGTTGTTGGGTCGGGTTATTCGGGTCGGGTTGTCGGGTCGGGTCAATCGGGTCAACTCGGGTCGGGTTGTCGGGTCGGGTTATTCGGGTCGGGTTGTCGGGTTATCGGGTCGGGTCATCGGGTCGGGTCAGTCAATTCGGGTCACGGGTCGGGTCGGGTCGGTCTTCAACCCGACCCGACTCGACCCGTTGAGAGCACTAGAACATATCAAAAAACGCTAAAACATGTCCTTAATTGTTTCAAATTAAAAGCTTAACCCTAAAAAGCATTTTGATGCCAATTGGCATAATAGTGAATCAATAAAATAATAATAATAATAATAATAATAATAATAATAATAATAATAATAATAATAATAATAATAATAATAATAATAATAATAATAATAATAATCTTCAAATGTGTACATTAGCGAATAGCGCATACCGATGCCGTGTGGCACCAATGGAGTTAAGCTTTCTACTACAAAATTTTCATCTAGGGGCATAGGTCGGACAGAGAGCGTCAAAAAGCGTATAGAAAGCACATAATGTGCAGATTTGTTACTTGTAATTTTTTTCACAAAACCTTTTTTTGTTCTCTTAACATTAAACAATGATTGTTTTACAATCTTCTATACCACACGGTTTCTGCTAATATCAACACTAAACTCTGTTTTTACTAGTGTGATACAATCATGATATCTATCCTGTAACTTGATACCTCAGAAGTAAAAACATAAAGAATCATGCGTATTTACATTTATGTACATAATGCATAAAGAAAGAAAGAATTTCAACATGACCAAAATTAATTCGTGCAATAAAGGGTTAACTACCAAATTTCATGTCTCTAACCTTCTCTGGAGACATAGTCGTCGTATTATAACAAATCCAACCTCATCATTTTTTCTTTCCTTCTAGGTGAAAATATCGAGAAACAGTGAAACATGGGTCTAATTAATTTAAATAGAAAGTATATATACCAAATTTCATGCCCTTACCCTTTAGAAATTCTGAGTTATGACAATTTTATAATAATAATTGTCAGCCCCATTATTCTCCTTTTCCCGTCGAATTTCCAAAATTCTTCCTTTGTGGTACCTTACGTCACAAATCCTATATATTTTCTAATTTCAGATTCTTAGCGTAATCGTTTGGCCTGGGCATTGATGAGTTATTCAGTCACTTACGAGCTCAATCAAGACTTCTTTATATATATATATATATATATATATATATATATATATATATATATATATATATATATATATTATATACGTTTGAACTAATCAAAATGGTTGACGTCATAGAATTCTAAGTACCTACATTAGAAAATTCTGATTACTTTGTAAATTTTTGCCCTTGGTTTTAGTTTTGAACACGTTACACGAACATTGATGAAAATGTAATTAACATAACCAAATGTTGCAAGATACTTAACTGTTAGGAATAAATAGCTTTTAGACCTATATAACTAAACAGCAAGTGTTAGTAGTACGCGTCTCACTGCTAGGAGTGTATTTATCACTATAGAAAACACGGTCTGACAGTGATCTCTTTACATATACATTACATAAATATATAATCAATATGTTCCAAGAATATTTTCAATTATTGTTGGTAACAATCGACATACTTTTCGGCTTTCGATTTAGGACAGATTTGGTAACTATCGATTTATTTTTTAAAGCAGTAAAAATAGTTATTGGCGATTTTCTCGGATACTACGCATTAGAATGTATCATTAAACATGTAATATTTTAAATCTCTATGTGATCTTTCAACTGATATATGTCTTATCCTTGTACAATATTTTAGTTAAATAGAAATTGAAAGCTGTTGTATTTTTAGGCTATATTTCATTAGTCATATCACATACTGTCCTCTTGCTTATGTCACAATAAAGAGCTTCTGTATATGTAAAGAAAAAAGAAAAACGCTGTTCAGTAGCAGATTATATCTTGTTGTTTATGCGCTCCTAACGGTGACACAGTGCTATTAACAATGATACAGATACTCCTTACAGCTACACACTTATTACTTGTAATAATAATCGCGTCGTTTAAAACCGTGTTCTGCAAGGTATTCCTGTATATCTAAATCATTGTGCTGTAACGAAGACGCAAGAAGTGTTATTATTAATCTTAATTTATATTGCTACACAGGAGGACAGCTATAACACTGTTACTATTGAAGGCTTCACATATATGGTGAGTAATTTTTTGACTTCTACATTTTTGTGAGAACATTATGCACTGACTAGTCAAAACATTATCAATATCTGCCTAATATCTGGTATATCGCACGCAAGCAGCAATACGGTTTCGCATGAAAGAAAGTAGGCCTTAGTAGGTCGCTGGAGGCATGGTGCACCTCATACATACCTCTCGTAAGTCGTGTAAATTCCGCGAAGGGGTACCGATGAGCTCGAACGTACCCAGAAGTGTTCAATTGTATTAAAGTTGAGAGAGTTTAGATGCCATTCCAGCAACTGTAATTCACCAGCATGCTCTTACATCTACTGGAAACAACGTTGACCTTGAGACAAGAAGCATTGTTTTGCTGAAACATATAGACCAACTAGAAATAGAAATATGACCGACATGATTGGGTGTACATGATCAATGAACTACTGATAGCTAGGAGCCGTCATGGTGTCCTTCGCATACATTACTAGGCCCATGAATCACCATGTTGAACCCAGAATCATAAATGATCTACCGTCGACTTGTCGTCACCTTACTGTGTACGTCTCGAGCAGCTGTATCTCTAGAAGAAGACGCAATCTGACACGGCCATCAACATGATTCATCAAACTATGCAACATTGTGCTATTGCTCGGCGGCCCAATGACGAGCCCATTCTAGTCGTAATCGACGGTTAACATTGATACATGTGAGGAATTCGGCTGCGGAGGCCCATATGTAACAGTGTACTGTAAACTGCATGTTCAGCACACTTGTGCTTTGTGCGTTGTTAAGGCCTATTAAATTTTGCTGATAATTGTGCGACAATTTGCGTCCTATCCTGTTTTTACCAACCTCAATAATCTACGACGTTCCACATCTTTAGTGAGGTGTGGCATCCCCATGTGTTGTAATTTGATGCTGGATTCATCGTGCTTTTCCCACCTTCGAAAGATACTAACCACTGCAGCTCGCGAATACTCAGCAAGTCTCATTGTTTCTAAAATGCTAGTTCCTAGCCGACTGACCATCACAATCCAACATTATCTCCCTCTGTCAAACCCTATATTGTCAACCTTCCCCATTCTACGCATGAGTAGCAAACTATCTGATCGAGTGAAATTCCTGTCATCGTTTAGCCCCTGTACCCCTCGCATCCTACGTCAGAACAACGTCTTTGTTTAATAAGTGACAGGTGGTCATAATGTTTTGGTTATTCAGTGTATTTCCTTTAAATCATATCATATAGATACAATGTCTGAAAGTCATGAGTAAGTCATTTCTTCCAAGCAGCATGCAATTCTAAGTAAATACTCTTCATATGATAGCTGGAGTACTGTACTTGCAATGACATATTTTGGGCCAAATGGGTGCCTAGTGGGCATTACCAGAAAGTAATATAAATAGTGACGTAAAGTTTAGACGGAAGACAGCGATTGAATTCCTCCTCAAGTAGAGAGTTTCTGTATTAAATATTCATCGTCGATTCAGAATACATATGATGATCAGGAGGGCCGTTGCGTGGGCGGGGCGTCCGGGGCGATTGCCCCGGGCGCCGCGACCAGGGGGAGCCATGACGACAAATCAACAAAATTCAAGGAATTCAAATTATGTTGGTAAATGCAATCTAAAAAAAAAAATGTTAATTTAGATATTTTAATAATGATCAGGCTACGGCTAAGTAAAATTTATTTATTTATTTCATAAGAACAACACAAAAAGCTTAATACCCAGTTATAGTGTCGTGTACATAATTATCTAACATACATTATTATACATACACAAATATACGTTGTTTAATTGTGCGGAAGTTATTGCCTGGCAATTGTTTTGAACTTGTTTTCGGACATACTAAATACATCTATTACACGAAATCGGACATACTAAATACATCTACTACATACTAAATACATCTACTACATACTAAATACACTACTAATCATTTCGTTATATGAAGCACACATTCTCCACAGAGGAGACTTACGTAGTATATTAGTTCTTCCATTTCTACAATAGAATGTCCCAGTGTTTGCTGTTCTAGTCTTACCTATTAGGACAGGTAATAATACTTCTGAAACTAATTCTGGATAGTCAATTTTACCGTTTAATAATTTATGTAAGAACAACAAATCAAACATCCATATTCTTTTTTCTAACGTTTGAAAGCTAAAATTCGTTACTGAGTCTTCATAGGGGACATACTTTGTATTGGGTAGAAACCGGTTTTCTTGTATGGAAACATTTTTAAAATTTTAAACTGGAAATTTCCTATTGCATGAGAGTATTTAGTGACATTTGGTGTTCAAACAGTAGAACAGTATTCTAATATTGACCTCACATACGAAAAATATAACGTTATAGATGTTGATTCTTTGTAGAAATCCTGTCCTATCCTATAAGTTAAACCTAGGTTTCTATATGCACTACTCGTTATTGCGTCAACGTGTTGAGCAAAGGTTAATTTGCTTTTAAATATAACTCATAGATCTTTGATAGTATTTGGGGTACACAAGGAAGTGCCACTTATTGTATAGGTAAAGTTAATTAGATTTTCTTTCCTCGTGAAAGATAGAGATTTACATTTAGACACATTTAGGACTAATTTATTCTTATCACACCATATTTGAACTATAGATCCTGTTGAAGTTTCAAGCAGTCATCAAATGAACTTATTTTGGAGTATAATTTGGGATGGTAGGCAAAAAGAACTAGAGAAGTTTTGATGCACAGGGAAATATCATTAATAACAAGAAGAAACAACAGGGGATCTAGATTAGATCCTTGAGGGATCCCAACAGAATATTGAACTTGAAAATTACCGGTAATGTAAAACATCGTCTAGGATTATTCAACTGGAACTCTCTCCAGCCCTCTCCGAGAATATATATATTTTTAATATTTGTATCGTTATTTGTGTATTCTATGCTATTACTACGTTGATATATATGAAGTTCAAAATAATCAAGAATAGCACTCGATTTCAATAATTCAAAACCTGTTTTCAATAACTTTTAAGTGTTAACTACAAAAGCCATTCACTTGTATAAAATTGACATAATACTAACTTCTTTTATCTTACATTATGATCTTACATTCCATATTTAAATCTAGAAGTACATAATAAACTGTGGTTGTTTTTCATACACAAGGGAAAGGGTGCCTGGGAATTCTCGCCCCGGGCGCTTACAACCCACGCGACGGCCCTGATGATCAATACATGTATGAAAGTAGTCCATCCAAGAAATGACCTAAATATTTTACGGAGGGAATACATGCAGACTTTGGGGATCATACCCCTACAAATCTCCTAGGCCTGTTGCTAATAACGAGATTCAGGAACTGGTTCTGAAACCGAAAGAACTATTATTGATACGTCGCCTGACGTGATTTTCTTTTATTAATACTGCTTTACTTTGGTGAAGAAGAGCCTATATCCCACTTTTCGAATCCTAAGTAACTATAGTTTTTTGTTTGATGTAGAAAACAAACCTAATTGTGACAAATACTCAAGGCTGGCGGAGTGAAACTGAACAACCGTTAGGGTTGGGTTAGGTTAGGTTAGAAATGGTTAGAAATGGGGTAAAAAACAGAAATAGCATCAATATTAATATTCTAACGTGTGTATCAAATTAACATAGGAGAACTTGATGATACAGAGGAAGACCAATATACTCCAAGATTCATTTCCGTCTCCTTTAGCCTTGCCGGCATATACGTGGGACGTAAAACTTAAATTTCCAAGATTCATTTTTGTGTAAATTTCTGTTTGGATGTTGTTAAAACAATTCGTTTTTATATTAGATTTTCTTCTTACTTTAGAATCGATTTCTTTAGACAGTAAGGTTTTTCACAAAGTTTGTAATATTTGCATTAGCAGAATTAAAACTCCACTCGTTCAAGTTGTCTTTATGTCGTTAGGTACATTTCTGTAATACTCATGTTTTGTATTAATGAGTCAAAAAAATATTGTTTTCTGATATGAAAATCCAATACAAAATGTAAGCCAAGGCGCAAAGTAAACACTCACGTTTCAGAAAATAATATTTGTATCAATTAATCCTTAAATGTTAAAACATGGTACCGGTAATCCATACAGCAGCATACAAAATTAAAAATTCGCTATATTGATTTGATACAATTATGTTAATTCTTCATGTATAGTCTTATGTGAAAAATCAGCTTTCTAACTTTTAAAATGAATTGTGCAACAGGAAACCTCTAATTTTTTAAAATAGTAAAATTGTAGGTGACCACGTTCTTGCCTCATACTCTTCAATTAATACTTTATTTTATTATCTTTACACAAAAGATTTGTAGCATAGTAGTATCGTACAAAACAACCCAACGACAGACCCGGGATCAAATCTCACCATTTTAATTACCTTTCTTCATCAAATATTATTGTTTAGGTAATTATTATTGTAATTCTATTATTGCTTTATTATTATTATTATTATTATTATTAACAATGACTCCGAACCTCATCAATTCATGGATTCACTTTTACATGAGTTGTTGTGACATAAAGTAAAATGACTTATGTGAATACTAAGTTTATACGTTACAAGAGATGTAACCCCCAATTATTTGCCGTATATTCAGTCGTGTCTGATCGTAAAAACTTAGTGTGAGGCAGGAGAGGGAAAAATCGTGACAAAATCAAATTCAAGATTTAAACGGATTCACAAATTTCATGTTTGAGATCCGGGTTCGATTCCCGGCGGGAGCTCATGTGGTTCGGATTCCACGTTAATTAGTAGGTCCACGTCTCATATAGCCTCGCTGCTGAACGGGACGTTAAACTCAAAATCAACTCAACTCAACTCACAAGTTTCATGGCTTCTACGTATATACCAATAAACTCTTTTTGAATATCCGTGCCTTCTGTACGAGAAATCTGCAATTTCATTTCGTACTTGTTAAAAACATTCTACTTTTCACAGTTAGTCGGACTTCGTGATAAATCTATCGCGAAATATCCTCACAAATTTTAATTCTATAGCAAACTTTTACAATAAAAGGTGATGCATTTTCTACTACCCTTTAAGTTTTTTGAGAGAAAAATTATACCAAAAATCAATTTTCTTGAACACGAGGTCACACGACAAATAACACACGTACTACTGTAATATTTTTGACGGTTCTTATCACTCTTGCTACAAGTGTGACGCACATATTTTAGCGTTGCAGTGCTTTTCAGCCCTGCAATACGCGATATTACGCACTGCGCGGATTCCTCAACGTTCCTATAATGTTTGGTGTTGAAACTGACAAGTTACAACGAAATAATTGATGCATATGAGCCGTGTTCTGTAAAAGTAATGTCTAATTTTCAACGTCATCAAAACTTAAGAAGGACATTACAGGGTTGACTATGTCTTGTAAATGGTAAAACAAGTATATGTAGTTTATATCAGTACATAAACTAACAAAATATATTGTCTATGGAACAGGACGTTCAATACTGCGTTCACAAAAGCTCTCGATTGACTTCTATCCCTAGCCAACTGTATCCAGTTTTTAATTTGTATTCCTATTTCTGCGAGATCCACCTTAATATTATCCCCCATCTTCGTCTGTTTTCTTAACGGTCGTTTCTGGATTGGAGTTACACTTAAAACTTTGGAAGCGTTCCCACTTTCTTCCATTCAGATTACATGACCTGCTCATCTGAGCCTCCTAGACTTGATGACCCTAATAATGAATGGTAAACTGTATAAATTGTGCAGTTCTTCGTTATGAAGTTTCCGCCATTTCCCATTCCCGTTCCTCTTGGGTCCGAATATTCGTTTCAGGATCTTATTCTCAAATACTTTCAGTTTGCGTTCTTCTCTCAGAGTAAGTGATCACGTTTCACAACAATACTGAACAACAAGCATGATTATCGTTTTATATATTTTAAACTTCAAATTTCTCGACAGAATTCGAAATGACAAAAGACTAATTTGATTTTGAACTAAATATTATCACTAATTCCGTTCATTTAGTCGACATATAATTTCTTCGTGAATATGGTCTTGGTCTGTTAATATTAATCCTAGATATTTGAAAGTATCTACTTTATCGAAAGCATTATTTGATATTTTAACGCATCCATAACTTGCAGTATTACAATCCCGACGAACTTCCATGTATTTAATTTTCTCTGCATTTATTTCTAAACCCTGTCCCTGCAAGCGTTTAATAAGACCTCTGCATTTCTTTCTACTGTTGTCCTATCAACCCCTATTAAATTTACATAATCAGCACACGCGATAACCTGGTGAATACCATTCAGCTCTACGCCCTGTTGCTATATTTGGTTTTCCTTATAGCGTATCCCAGGACAAAGTTAAATAATAATGGCGGAAAAGCATCTCCTTGTTTCACGCCACTCTCGACGTGAAAGATTGTAGACAAGAATTTAATTACCCGGACTTTACTTTGGGATTCATTTAAATATATCTTAATTAATCTAACCAGCTTTATTCGTATTTCAAATTCTGTAAGAATGTATCACAATGTTTCATTCCTGAGTCGTAGGCATTTCTAAAATCAATAAATAATTTACATAATGGATTATTGTGTTCCCATTTCTTTTCAAGTACTAGTCAAATGAAAATATCTGGTCGATAGTTGATCGATTTCGCCTAGATCTGCACTGGATACCAGTACATACCGTACTAATTGAATTTTGGTTATATTTTATAAAAGTCCTATTTAATACTATGCTATAGTTTTAATGAATATTTCTAATATACAGTCTATTTTATTTAGGATTGGATTGATCAACATTTAATGTGGAATCCTGAAGAATACGATAACGTAACATTTTTTCAAGTATCTCCTAAGGACATTTGGCTTCCTGATATCAGCGTCATTAATAGGTAATAAACTGGTTTATGTTTAATTATAGTTGTGAAACATATTTTATGATTAATATTAACTGAAACGGCACTTTAAAATAATAGTCATTGGTGTGTTAGAAAATAGGCATAATATAATTATTATTATTATAGAATACTCCCTCAATTATAAACTTATAAAGGTGACTTCATTTAATCAAGAACAGCTTTTAGTTGAATGCCTATCAAAAGAGAATCACGGCAACAAGTCGGTAAGAAAGAATAATTAAACTAACTTAGGGAACCACCGTAGCAACAGTCGGACGGTCTCGTGCATTTGACTTCGGGTAACGAGGCGCTCATTTAGTGTTCGAGTCTTTCAAAGAGCATATAATAGGCGTTTTTAACGGTAGGTGTACAAAACCTCGCGGCCGAAATATAGCGGCCAGAACTTCGCGGCTCAAAATCTCCCGTGGCCAAAATCTCGCATGTCCAAAATTTTACAGGCCAAATTTCGCCTCACTCAAAATCTCGCCTGGCCGAAACCTTGTCCAAAATCTCGCGGTAGGCCTACAGAGTCCGGCCTAATCAGAAACTTATGTGACGCAATCTCACCTAGGAAAGAGTTTCGTCAGTATAAAACCTCATCACAACAACTTCTTGATTGTACAGTGTTCTGTAAAAGTAATGTCTAATCTATAACGTTATGAAAACTTAAAAGGGACATACGATGTATTATCTATAAACCATAAAGGTAACACATAGGTAATTATATTGTAAGTAGCATACACATAGACTTTTTATTTTTTTTCTGCCCAACACTGAATTTTCATTGATATTTAAATGGAATTTATTATATTTGTTATGTCAAGTGATTTAGAAATTCACTACAGGATTGAACACATAAACTTCTAATGAAAAGAGAGTTCACTCAAACTAGTCGACTGTTTCTCAAACTATCTTAAATCTGCTTTTGTCTTTTCTGTGAAGTACGTTTCTGCTCCATGCTAGCTTTTGCGCTGAATAAGTGAAAGTTATAGTTCTTAGAATGTATAAGCGTATTTTTAGCATAAGTCACATACTATTTTACGTCAAAATAACTTATGTAAACTAGGTTGAACCCGTGGAATGATTACGGTTAGAATGATGGTTAATAATAATAATAATAATAATAATAATAATAATAATAATAATAATAATAATAATAATAATAATAATAATAATAATAATAATAATAATAATAATAATAAACGACAACAACCAATAAAATTATGTTTATAATTATCTATACAATAAAATTTGATGAAGAAAATTAATTGAGAAATTCTAACCCTATCTGCCGGTAGGTGGTTTCTTGAGTTACAATTATACCACAAATCCTTCATGTAAAGCTAACAAAATAAACTACTAGATAGGGAAGATACGTTTGCGAACCATATTTAACCTTACAATATCTCGGACCCTAACTTTCTTGCACATCTCGATACAATTTAAGGAGTTCAATAATACCGTTTACCATATTTTCTCCTTCCAAAATAGAAGTCGAACTGCGGGATTACTCAGCTTTAAGGAACGTTTTGAGATATTTTCATCGTTGAGGAAGGCTATGTAACATGTTTCTGAGTTGAAAAGGGAAATGATGAATAATTCATTCAATAACCCACCTAAAGAACGCCTATTTGTACGGACCTTAGTATCTCGTCTAGTCTTACACAAAAGCTTTTTAATTATTATAACAGTTTTTGTGCAACATCAAGTGGCTGATTGGGGTAAGAGGTTACCACATTGATCTTCCACTCAGTACGCCCAGGTTCGAATTCTACCAGATTTGAACTTTTCAACACACTTAAATTCAAATTTCAATATGTACTCTGAGTGATAATACAACGAGTACTGATAGAGCACTGTATAATATGTACTCTAACAACATATTCTCCTATGGAGGTGGGAAGACATGTTCATATGATGAGAATGATATTGAATTAGAGTGGGTCAATGAGTAAAGACAAATGTTTATAAACTTATTTCCCTCAATTGTTCTAGATTTGATATTTTAAATTTACTTCAACTATTTTCTAACTCATGTATAATCAGTGCTTTTCTTTCTTCACCGGTGACGGCGCTAGTATCGCCGATAAACAGAAATGGCGTCGGCAGTCGAAAAGGCGCAATGCGAGTGGTGGTTTGCAGAGACAAAAAGTGTTGTTCAAGTTCAGCCAAACTGGACATGTTTACCACAAGGATCCTCCATCACGCAACAATAGGGGAGGGTGCTGTTCCTATGGCCAAAATTTGGATTTGAATGTTTTCTGATAACTGTAATGCATTTTTTCGCAAACATAAATTTAGGCAAGTAGCTTGGGGTCTCTTGAAGACAAAATTTGTGACCAGTTCAAAATGTTATCGTTAAATAAGAATTACTTTTATTTTCCGAAGACCCCCCCCCCCCTGTAATTTGTATCGACGAACAGGTTGAAATTGGAAAAAATAGGCAAGAATAGGGTATAAATAACGTTTTATTTTTGTTACTAAACCGGTAGTAAAGGAAACAGATCTTTGAGCAAAAGTTATCAAGGATTATGGTCGTTAATCGCTCACATTTGTCTGAAAAATGCAATTTTCATTTTAAACCCAAGTTGAAATCGTTGAAACCAACTGAAAATGAGAGAAGAAGGGATTGACGTGCAGTGGATCCAACTTTTGGTTATGGCAGCTTCTTAAGATATCAACTCGTGGATGTCAAGGCCCGTTTAGTCATCTTTTATTTATTTACTTGTTTTGGTGATGCTCCTTTTGAAATTCCCTTCAGAAGCTTTTCTTGTTTTTCCTGATAGGCTTTCTCTAATTTCTTAATCTCTTGTGAGCTTGTCAGAATCCTTGAACTGCCGTTCTGTCACCCCCACCAATTCGTTTTTCGGGGAAGGGCCTTGGGATAACGCCTCAAAACTTCTGGCGATATCAACATGGATGCTGATGAACCTCCAGGCATGATGGTGGCTTCCGAGATATGAGGCTCCTGCTGATTTATGCCTATCACTGATCCTAAATGCTGTTTATCCTTGTTTCTCGAGGATGGTCTTGCTTCATTGTCATCTGCTACTTGTTCACGGATCTTAGTGTTGTGGCCATAGGTACAACTGATTCAATGGCCGTAGGTACAGCATTTCACCATCTTTACTTTACCGGTTGTCGGTGAACCCAAAGTGGCTTCATTGAAATAAAAATCGGGAATCAATCAACAGAGTAACTACCAATAGTTATAAGGAATTGTTGCTATTTTTGCGTGCACTGTAGGGGAGTGAAAAATTACAGTTTGTGTCCACATTTTTTTTACTTTGACCTCCCGAAAACATAAAAAAAAAATAAACAGCTATTTACCAGACCAAGATCTCGGAACACGGACACGTATGAAATGAAAGGCTCGGAACGGAAGGCTCGGACCAGTTCCCGATCATCCCCGACAACACACGACTTTTAATGAGCACTGGCCGTAGGTACAGCATCCTCCCCTATCCAGGCGTGGAAGGATCAATTTTTATTAACGGGGAGTATAGTGAAACAACACCGCGGTGGTAAATCGCGTGTGTCAGAAGAAAATGTGGAAACAATAAGACAGTGTTTCTTACGTAGCCCGAGGAAGTCAATTCACGCAGCGTGCAGGCAATTGGCAATTCCAAAGTCAACAGTGCACGATGTGGTACACAAACGATTACGTTTGCGCGCGTATAAGATGCAATTGTTGCAAGAAATTAAGCCCAACGATAAGCCACAGAGAGCAGCATTTGCTACTGAAATTCTGAACAGGATTGATTATGACCATAATTTCCTATTGAACGTTGTTTTCTCTGATGAGGCAACTTTTCACTTGTCTGGCTGTGTTAACAGACACAATGTTAGGATATGGGGATCTGAGAATCCTCATGCGTACATAAAACATTCTAGAGACTGTCCCAAATTGAATGTTTGGTGTGGTTTAACACATGATGCAGTTATAGATCCCTTCTTTTTTATGGAGCAAACCATAACAGGAAATGTGTTCTTAGACATGCTTCAACAGTTTGCTATTCCCCAGTTACAACATTTGCAACCTCAAGTGATATTCTAATTGGATGATGCCCCGTCACATTGGAGCCCACAAGTGAGGGAGTACCTTAATACTGAATTTCCTGGCAGTTGGATAGGCCGTGATGAGCCAATTAGGTGGCCTCCACGTTCTCCTGATGTTACCCTCTGGACTTATTTCTGTGGGGGTATGTGAAAGACCTTGTGTATTCTGGTGAAAAGATGAGTAACCTTGATGAACTGAAGAATCGTATTAGGAATGTTATTGCTTCAGTAACACCTCAGGTATTACAGAATACGTGGAGAGAGATTGAGTTCACGCTAGATATTGTAAGAGTTACAAATGAAGCTCACGTGGAATTACAGTGAGTTAGAATGACTTGTAAGTAAGACCAAATAAACGTTTTGAGTTCTCCTTTAAAATGCATGTTTTTTCTTTAAATTCTGTATCTTTGACCATATTAAAACTATACACTTTTAAAAACCATCAGTCCCATTCTGGACACACCCTGTACATTATAGTACACACAACGAGTTATAATATCATTGATACATGGTGTTCAACGGAGAACACGCTCAAAGTAATACACAATCATCCTAGAATAAAGAAACAGTTCGTACATCGTTTCTCTGTAGCCAGGGCTACCAACAACTTAATTCGCGGATAACTGTTCCGTGTATGTCTCGTTGCATATCTGTCCAGGCGTTGTAAAGGAAAAATTAGGTACGAAATTTAGTACTGATCATGAGTCCGCTTGATAGGAAATGACGATCAGTTCACCTGAATAATTTTGAACATTTTGTTCAGAACTGGTGGGGAAGAAGGGAATATATTATTTCACGTTTCTTCTGAATCTTTGGAAATGAAATGAAATGAAATAATTTAGTTCAACGTCCCGTGATTGTACTGTTTAGGATAAGGGAGTCGGATGATTAAGGCCAGTGAATGATGATGAAAGAATTGCTAGAATGAGAATGTGAAGGAAACGGGATTACCTCAAGAAAACTCATGAACAAAATCGTAAGGGCGAGCTGGAATTATAAGGGTCGGTCAAAAATAATGCACAACCCACTTCAGCTCGGCAAGTAAGCACTAGAGAAGTGGCATTTTGTAGGTGGAATCCCTCGTGTGGAAATGTCACTCAATATATAAACAATTTGTTACAATGCACTGCAGTCGTCTTTCTTTCCATGACACAATTACAGACGATCGTAAAGCTCTTGAGGTTGGTCATCACATTACTTTTTCACAACAATCAACTCGTCTTCTAGAAACTGTATCCCACACATATGAACCTTCAGTCGTTCAAACAGATAGAGATCCCTTGGCTCTAGCTTGAGACTGTATAAGAGTTGTATTCCTATCCACCCCAGTTGGCAAATCTTCTGAGCTGTCATGTGTGAAGCATGTTTTCTTGCGTGATGATGATGTAATTTGATGTCGCTTGCGTATAACTCTGGCCTCTGTTCGTAAGAAATCCTACAGCTTGACGAACAATGGGAATACCCAAAATTTTTAATTGAAAATGATACAATCGAAGTTCAATTATACCATCATGATAGAATGGAAATGTTCCAAAATTGATTAAAATTTATTCCACAAATAAAGTTATTTTAGTTTTGTCAGAAACAAATTCTGTCCCCTCTACTACTTTTTTAGGGAATAGGTAAATTTGGAGTGATTGCACCCAAGCATTTAAAGGTTATGGGTACTCCTGTCTGTGTGCTCCATGATCTGTGTTCTAGTGATGCTTCTGCCCTTTTGTATGAATTTCTCAATGACTGATCCGTTTGCATCGGTTGTGATAGTTTGATGGTCTCCTTGGGGTGGCTGGTTCTGGAAGTAGCAATTAGCATACTGAAACCTCTGAAGCCATCGACCTACATTACTTCGATTCATTGAGTCGTCCTCATAGACTGGCAACTATTTACTATGAATCGATATGTTGCTGAGTTATCCCCGGATTAGTTGAACAAATTCGATTTCTGCCCTTGAACATAATGTGGTGTCACATTGATCATCCATGATGGTTTACATGTAACAACAGGAAATAAAAATTAGTTATAGATTAGATAAATAATCAATGCTTCTACTTATCAAATTTCATTTTTGTGGAGCTTGTTGTTATAGAGCTACAGTGGACTGTGCTTTAATTTTTGACTGATCTTTGTACACCCATGTTCAAAATTATTGTCGCATGTCTATAAATTTGTTGCTGTAGGAATATAATTTGATAACGAATTCGCCCGGTATTTCTTACAATGTTAGTATGTGTGTAATCAGCAAAGACATATGTGTGGCAAATTTCATGTCAAAAGAGCAGTAAATAAGAACAGTAAAACGAAAATAAAACTTTCTTGTCCATTTAGCAACATTTTGTCTTACTCATTCTAATTTTCATATTTATAATTCTTTTCCTATGATTTACCACAAATATATATTTTCCGATTATACACATAGTATCAGTATTAAAAGTACCCTACAAAATCATTATCAAATTATATTCTTACAAGAAGATATTATAGATATGCGACAATCATTTTGGACATAAGTGCATGCCTCATGAACCACATATCATAAAAATACAAAGTCTTGGAAACTTTTGATATAATCAACAATTTCGATTTCCCGTAAGTTTACTTCTAGCATTGGTGAACACTTGCATGTACTGCTGGCACATTCAGCGACGATACATGTTTCAGCCATCAGCAAACATATTTTTATTAAGTAACTGAGGCACACTCTACTTTTGTAAGTTGTATAACCGAGGGCTTGACCGGCACACGTAATATGCAGTAGAGCTGTGTTGTTTGTTATACCATTGACCTTCTATGCTCTAAGTCGATATAAGTGATAATCATTGTGTTAGGGTCAAAAGTTTTAACATTTTCTTTTATATTTTAAAATATCTTTAAAAAAATAATGGGGCTGAACTTGGGATTAAATTGTATCGGAGATGTCACTATTCTTCTCACAGACCTCACAAAATATGGATTGGACATTAATATCAGTCGTTTTCGATTACTTTTACATGTTACCTCTTTCCCCATAATAATTTTTCAAATTGTAAAGTGATTTGTGTACCAAGTTTGACTGAAATTGCTCCAAGGTTCCAGAGTTGAATTTTATATATATATATATATATATATATATATATATATATATATATATATATATATATATATATATATATATATATATATATATATATATATATATATACATGAATTTTTATAGGCTATATATGGTACAGATAAATATTCAAACCTCCGTATGCAATCTATTATTAACATGGTATAATAAATCTAAATTTAATATGCCTCTTGAAGCTTGTATCGATAAACTTACATTAACTTATCCGTCGTTTACGTTCAACTATCGTGCCAATTAAAAATAATGTTTGAGTGAGATATACTATAATGAAAAGTTTATGGCGCATGATAAATCAAAACTCTCTATCCATATAGCTGTATTCATTTTTGCTCTCTCTTAAGCTTAAATTACAGTATGAAGAAATTCTAGTTTCACATACTAGTTACAAAGTATTATTTAAAAATAAAACTTTTTAAAATACTAACTCTATTTCATAGTTCTGAATTGTTAAAGTTACAACTATGTGTATATTGTATTAATTTTGTTCCATGCAGTGCTGACAAAAGAGTTATTGATCCCTTTATTTCGAGGGCATTTGCAGTCGTTAAAGCAAATGGTTTTGTAAAATGGGTTCCACCAAGTCGATATTTTGTGTATTGTAATTCAAATTTCCGGTCTTGGCCGTTCGACACACAAAGCTGCTCTTTACATCTTGAATCTTGGATCTACTATGGAGAAGAACTAAATATATGGAATGCTGTAAGTATGGCACATTTCATGCTTCTATGTAAAGATAAAAATCTTATTTAATCTATAAATTAGTCAATTTACTTTTAGAGTATATATACCGTGAGGTAAAATAAAATAACTAGGTATTTTTAATATTCTATAAAAGTATTGTAGTTTTGATTCCATGTTGAAAACAGTGACATAACAGTAGTAGAGCGTTCACCTCTGGTGCATGGGGTCCTTGGTTCGATTCCAGCTCTCGCCAAGTGAACTTTGTGGTGGACAAACACTGTGTGCGTGGGTTTTCTCTAGGTTTTCCTGTTTCTTCCCACTTTCTTCATTCCACCACTTCCTTCATTTCTCATCATCACCGTCTCCTTTAGCCTAGCTGACATAACAATGAGACATACCGTAAAACTTAAAGATTCCGTTTCATTTCATTAACATATTTATTAAGATTTCACATTTCCTGCTTCACTTAGTTCAATCGTTGATCGACGAAGCAGCACGCACAATGTAAACGAACATGGAGAACCGCTTATCTGTTTATGAGCGAGTTCTTGGACTTTGACTTGGACTGCGGCAATCTTACAGATGACAAGTAATAAGTCCAGATCTGGGCTCCGTATGTGTGGGGCTACACTAAGGAGCAGACGTACAAATCCAACTTCACGTACTGGGGTTGGAGGTAATGATTTAAAAGGTCATTACCAACATCCCAATACATTTCCTTCAAAAGGAGTATCAAGTATCTTTGGCTGTTTGAGTAACCCTTTTAATAACACAGATACTTATGTTAAGATTTAAAGTATTCTTTTGTTTTCTGAAGTAACGTAGAACATGTACATTTTTTCCTAATAAGTAACAATCAACATTACAGAGTTCATACAGTTTCTTCATACCTTGTTATTTTTTTATGCATCCTGTATATAAGGTATTTCTAAAGGTCATTTACAACACTAGAATGGTGCATCTACTAAGAAACAAACAGTAAATATTTTTTTCTGAATCACTTAGTTTCAGAGTTACTTCATGCTGAGAGCATGGGAAACTGAATTTTGAAGGTAAATACTCTTAAAACTCTTAGCCACTGAGCTGAAGCGGCATGTTACATACTCTGCGATACCACCAGATTAACAGTGTTGCCAACCCAAAATTAAGTTATTTTTTATCTGTACTGAGAAAAATCCGTTATCTGGACAGCGGTACATTGTATGTACAAATATACAGAATCCTTATTTTTACGACGAAAGTCAGTACGAAGCATGCGTTATCCATATGCAACATACTTTTATCACTTAGATGTTACATCATGCTGTTGCAGGACATATGATATCTAACGGTACTAAGAATATCACATACTGTACATATACGTATGTTGCATACGTCAGCTATATGTTGCATATGTCCATCTATATGTAAGAACCTCACCGCCTATATACAGTTCTTTCGTTCGCACGGAAAGTACGTTTATTCGGAACATTTATACGGAAAGTACATATAAAATATACTTTTTCAGTTATACATTTGCTGTACGTCAAGTCCAAAAACTACACGATGTACACATGCAACCTACGTTTTTACATACTCTACATACGTTTGTTTTTATCAGTGTACATGGCAATATACCAGATCTTACAAATCTACATGTTAAACAAAAAACTTACAATACCACATTTATTATAGTGTTACAAACTAAGGATGCTACAATATCACAAACATCACAAAACAACAAAACTTTTACAACTGTAATAATGCTAGTGAGACGGGCGGGACAATGCACATCAATAGCAGCTTAGTGTTGAATACTATGATGATACGACATATTTCGAATAGATAAGAACAACACTACAAGATATTGAAAATGTGATTTTCCAAAAGACTTTATTTCAAAAAGCTGCTTACATAAGTATCACATCCAATCATATAAGTTATTAAATAGATTTGATAATCATAATGCCGTTTACTGCAATTTCATATCTTAAACCGTTCTGGACATATGGTAAATACTGGTAAAGTTCGGAATAGATCTTAAAATTATATACTTTCGAAAACTTGTAATTGTAACTACCAAAAATTATGAAGTACGCTATTTCAAGCAGTGTAGCAACCTTAACCAATGTTTCACATTTCTCTGGAATGTTTTGAGATATCAAATTGTTGTAAACGATATTATGATATCTATGTGTAGTGAAAACTACCTATATAGTTCGATGTGATACCTAAGGAGATTTTCGAAATACAGCCTTCTGTAGTAAGTCAAATTTTCAATCCCGTGTATTTTTGTTCCTACATGTTCGAAATATAAAGATCATAGTACAAGGAGTAATAAGGAAGTAAGGTTACAAAGCCTGCAGTGAAACGTATATATATTATATCATACAACCAATACAATCAACAGATAGTACATACATTAGGTTATTTTTCGACATAGTCTCCATATCGGTTGAAGCATTTGTCGCATCGTGGGAAGAGTTTGAAGATTCCTTTCTGGTAGAGATCTTGTTCTTGCGTATTGAGCAACATTGTCACGAAGTGTTTCACCTCCTCATCTAAAGCGAACCCACGGCCTCCTAGGTGTTCTTTCAAGTGTGGGAACAGGTGAAAGTTGCTTGGAGCGAGGTCTGTTCTGTAGGGAGAATGGTTGATGAGTCCCAGCGAAACTGCTCCAACAGCGTGGTGGTCTTCTGGGATGTACGCGGGTGCACGTTGTCTTGAAGAAAGACAACGTCCTTGATTAGAAGTCCTAGCCGTAAACCTCTAACAGTTGTCGTAAACCTCTGGTGAATTTCAGCCGCAGTTACATGTTTCGCCCACAAAAATCGAATATCTGAGCGGATTTCTTCGCGAGACCAGTTTTCTGAACGAGTCTCCATTTGTGTTTACCTACAACTAGGCCCGTAGGTGGCGGGTGGCTGAAATTCTGCACAGTTGCCAACTCCATGTAGTAAAATTACCACACAATCCTCATTCCTCTATAACAGACGAAACGCCAGAAATATCTGCCTTGTAATCTTAGTTTCTGATCCTCTCTCGTATTTAACGCTAAAGAATTTCTATGTGCATCGCCCAATCCGTCTCACTTGCATCATCACTGTTGCTGAAACAGACAAAGTTTTGTTGTTTTTCAATGTTTGTGAACTATGGAATTCTTACTTTGTAACACTGAGTAATAAGTGTCGTATTGTATAATAAGTTTTTGTTTAACATGTTAATTTGATATCTTTAATAACCTGAGGCAGTGACATTTAAAAAATATATATAAAATCATAATGAGTTGATTTGGTGGTATTGGTTTAGTGGTATTAATCTAAAGTTACAAAAACGTTTCAAGATAAATGTCCAATTGTATCTTTATGTAAATATATAGTTGTTAAAGTTAATATTGTTCCAATGTTCAACTTCCACGGAAATACTACACATCCAGATGTAAGCTCGAAAGAAAGAAGCATAATATTTCCGTAATCTAGGGTTGCCATATTTCCGTAATCTACGGTTGGGATTCTAAACCGTAAATACTGAAGTGAACTTGTGTATTATAAATACTGACCTGGGGTCCTTCGGACCATTTTTTTTTTTTTTTACTAATTTCTTTGTTAAGTGACCCTTCCAATGTACTTTTCTAACGAAACTAAAGTAAAACAAATTTAGATTTTGCCTTTAATGTTTAATTAAGTTCAACAAATGTGAGTCTCGAATTGTAAAGTAAGCATTACAGTGAGATATCTATAATTGTAAGGATATCTGTAAGGCAAGTTTTCAAAAATAAATAAATAAATAAGCGATAATGGCAGATATTGTTCATACAGTTTTCTCTCTAAGAAACAAACTAAATTTTTATCATAAGAAAAGTAAAACATATTTAGGAGTCTTGGTCAATCTCTCATAAAATTTCTAATCATTTTTAAAGATTTCTACTTGAAATCATACTAACATACAAAATTGCCACTGCTTCACAATATATGAAATACAGCATGAACATTTTGAAAGAAAAAGATATTAATAATGAATCTAGCCTAAACAAAGTGCTAAGGATACCGTAATTCAATTTGCAATTATTTCTGAATATATAAAGATTAGGTGAACACATGTAAAAACATAGATTTCTTCAGCTGAACTGGACAGAATGGTCATCAAAGAAATACGCACTCATGAGATCATACATTACTATTCAAATCACCATACATTAGTATTAGTAGCTGACCCAAAATGTGTATGATTATGCCACATTGTTTACATATTTTTCACTCCCTTTAACTTTCTTTAAAAAATCTCGATTGCATAAAATCTTATCATAAAATTCTACGTTTCATATTGTATCATGTATTTTCTCCAATGCAAAAAGTGGGTGGTTTTTCGTCATTAAGACATGATTAAGCGGGGCAGAAAAATAGGACCTGAAAATCGAGTGGTACCCGCTAAAATTGGGTAATATGGCAACCCTACCGTAATCACTGTTGTAAAAGTTTAAATGTATTACGTATATGTTCAAATTGTGCCATTAACAACGATTTCGAGTAATATAATTTTTGTGTATGAGACTCAAATCTAAAAATATCCTCTTCCTTAAAGCCTGTAATGTAGGAGCCCTATTGAGGATGTTAGCTTTTCTCATGATATCTATTCCCAAACATTTAGTAAAACAACAAAATTCATGCGTTCAATACGTTAACGATTTCTGATCGCTTCAGAATTGATTCACTTTTGTTGATTATTAAACGATCTACTGTATTTTGTTTCAGTCATTTCTCACGAGCATTTTGGAGCCAATCAGAGAATGGAGTCTGGAAAATAGCTCTGACCAAGTAAACATTATCAAGCTCTCATCCCAAAATCTCACCATTCATGAAATATATATTCAATTCCTTCTTAAACGTCATGCAGCAAACCATGTGGCCACAGTTATTGCTCCTGCAATAGGTAAAACACAATTATTTTTTAATAAAATAATAATCTTTTTCGTTTAATTTCGAGGTTTTATATGTAAGTAGATAAACATTTCACTTTCTAAATATTAACAGAAGAAAAAAAAAGTTGAAAAAAGTCGGACTACGTTTTCATAGCACCATACCCACACTTGCTTGGTAGACCTGAGGAATAACGGTCTATACATTTGAACCCAGGATCTTATGAATATATTCAACTTTGTCAGCTCAATAATGAATAAACCTGAAACAGTTTCATCCCTCTTCAATGGATAACTGTCCTCACATTCGCAACTAAATTATGAATTGTCCTGAACCGATGATAACTAAATGGCTTCTCTCGAGGATGAAGAATATACAATTTGTTCTCTCCTTCTTTTCTTTTTTTAACTCAATGTGTAACAGGAAGAGTGTAGTCGATTTCAAAATTATACAAAAATAAAGCCTTGATTTCGCTATGAAAATAATACTTAACCTTTTGATTACTAGGGTCAGTCTGATATGTAAAGCTGTTAGTACCGGGTCGATTTTTAGAAAACAAGCAGGTTTCGTAGTGTTACTTCTAAATGCTCATAGTTCAGGAACTAATCTGCCTCGACAAATTAAACGAGAAGCAAGATACACATAATAGAACAAAGATTCGAAAATTGTATGACTTACACTAATTGTTCGAACCCTTGCCACGGGATAATAAACAGAGCCCAATGACCCGCAAGTACATTACAAATTGTCCATCACTTTCCTAGAAGATCATAAATACAAATGAAATATAGTCTAAATGGGGAGATGTTTTAATTTATTAAACTAGAATAGAAGGAAATGGAAGAATCCGAGAAAACCCATTGATACGATGGTTTTACGCTCTAAAGACTTGATTATTAAAGCCTTAAAATAAATTACTCCTTGTATGAAATGTGGCTGCCTTGTCTTCAAAACGCTGCCTGCAGGCACGTAGCGAGGATTCCGTAATAGGGGGGGTCCGTGACGAAATATTGCGGTTATCACGCCAGGGGCTCGATCATTCTGAACTATTTTACTGTAAACATATATTGGTTCGTTTAGCCAGGATTTCGTAATGCTGGGGGGGGGTAGCATGAAATACTCTAGTTACACACCAGGGGCTCGATCAATCAAAACTATTTTAGTGGCAACACGTATATTGGTTTGTTAGGACAATAAAATGAGGATATGCTAGTAAGTATTTCAATAACGAACTCTCTCTCGAGTAAAAGAATATTAAAAAAGTATTGAAAAAGATAAAATATTCCGAGTTTCTTAAGTTCTTCTTAGAGTCTATCTGATCGAACCGGTTTCTCGATCATCATTTGTTGTCCATAGGATTGAAGCTGGATGGAATTTGAAATGCTCCGTTACAATAATATTCATTTTCAACATGATCCCCCCCCCCACACACACACATAGTTTCCTCTACACAAAGCTCCTCATAAGAAAGAGTAACCATACGCTTGCTGTAGCTTTATATTTTTAACGCTGATTTTTCTTTTTCTCGTTTCTTATTGTTTCATCCTTCCTCAATTTTTTACATTTGTGGTTCCGAAGGGGGGGGTCCGGACCCCCCGGACCCACCCCTTGGCTACGTGCCTGCTGCCTGCTTCATGAATAATTAATTTCATATCATCTTATACTGGCTTTGTGTCAATCCAATATCACCAAGCCTGTGTTAACAGCAACACCAGCTCTATGTTAAAATTAGGATTCAAAATCACCATCGTGTTTTATTATGTATGTACTCGTATCATTGACAGTATCCAAAGGTATTAACGACATACCGTACTAGTAAAATGCGTTTCTTAAATTGCTTGGATTCTGGCAACGCTGTTGAAATCAATTTGTAGCATATTATTAATAAGCAGAGCAACCCACATTATGCTTTATTTTTTGCTTAATTATGCTTTAAATTTTTTCCAAATTATGCTTTATTGTTAATTTCAATTATTGTTTAACATAAATCGTGTATAATTAATAATATTTACTATACATTAAATATTCTAAATATCTTGGTTTATTTATTAATATTTTATGCAACCAGTTTCTTTCATATTTAATGAACTTTCTACTTATGCACTTGTAAAGATATATGCTGTACTCGAGTCAGTATTTTTTATCACTTGTGTGCGCATGAGGGGTGCATATATTCAGAAAGGAAAAGATGTCACTAAAAGTGCTCAAGCTCAAGAGATACACATGTGGAGTTCTTGTGTACTTTTTGTACGTTTCTAATCATCATACATAACTGCGCAATTACACTTAGAATAAAACTATTTTTATTCATTGTTGGCGGAAAGTTTTCTTCTCTTCCTTTTTTCTCTAGTTCCAAGGATTACACCGAAGAGTTTACAGAAATAAAAATAAGCTTTTCATTGTTGTATTGTTATGTTCTCAAAGGTTTTGCACTGTAAATATTGATTTTAAAAAATATTAATACAGTATGTTAAACTTGCAGTTAAACAGAATTTTCCAAGAATTGTGCTATATATTTTTAAATTATGCTTTATGCTTTATTTTACAAAATTATGCTTTATTATGCTTTTGAAATTAGTTTTTGCTGGACCCTTAGACAACCACAACCATGTTGAAGGTACCAACCATATGTGTAAACTGCTGTTATGCTTTTTATGCTTTTAGGTTGCCCTATTAATAAGCTAGTTACTTCTAAGAACCTGTAGTAACAGTTAAATTAGAGTATTATTACAATGTGCCAACGCTATCATACCACTTCAAATATTTTACAGTATGTGTATTGCCACAATACTACATTCCGGTCTGAGGGATGTGCCAGCAAATCATAGAGAATAAGTCCAGTGCTGTCAGGAAAATAATTAAAATAGATTTTGATACAAAATTGTGGCCTGTAACCAAAAAATGTGCTAATGTTTCTGTAATCTTAACTCAATAGTAAATACTTAGAAGATTACTAGAATTGCTAGATTAATTTACATAGAAAACAAGATCGTTGAGAAATATTAAACTCTTTATGTTGAGTGTCACTATTCATTTTAATGCAAGATACTTGTTACAATAAATTATGTTAACATGATACAATATTTTAATTTCGACACATGAAAATACTAGGTATAATACTTGTAAATATCCAGTGCAGTATTGTAGCATCTAGTATAATAAGTCTAATCTCTCCAACAGTACCAATTCTCACACTATAATTAATTACTATGAATTTATATTAATTTTTTTCTATTGAAAATCATCGAACTGTCTTCCGAAGTAATGAATGTTAAATTTGAGATATTAAAAGGATCTGATTCGTAAAATAGTTTGGAGTCATTAGAAAAATTTAAAATATATTAAACAGGAATTTTGTAGGGGCCAAAAGAGCATAAAGCTTGAGGTCTCATGCTTTCTAGAAACGCTGATTGTTTAATCGTATATCCAATGAAAGCAGTCGCAATGAATGAAGCTCAGTAATGTTAATAGAAAGATCACAAAGTCCAGGGTGGCGGATTTCGGGTTGCAATCCGTTGTCCAAAGATCTCCTAGACATGTTCAATAGGATTAAGATGTGGGGTGTACGGTGACACTTCGAAACGCGTGATATCTTGTGTTCCTCCATCTCCTGCGCCTGTATGGATGGAAATTATAGTCCATTAGACGAAATCTAGAACCACATGCACCACAGAAGAGCCACCTATATTGTAGGAGAATAACGTCCCGATAGATCGCACATGTTGCTTACCTTGCAAGAACACGTACAAAGGTGTTCGCGTCCCCATGATGCCATGATACGACAAAGAGTAAAATATCATCCAGATGCCAGTTTTGTGTCATCCTTTATGCTTCCAATTCATTTGATATCTACCCAACAAACACGCCATTCGTAACATTTCGCTACCAAGTTGACCTTGCATGTTCACGCCGCCGATGATTAATCATGCCCTTAGAGGGCTTGTGTCGGTCACGTCATTGCAATTGACAACAATTGTGTGGGGTACGATGAAGTAGTATTGATTGACATATACAAAATCACATTTTGTGCCATGGTATACGGGGATTAATAAAAGGTAAATCCATCAACACCTGGACATGAGTGTAGGTATTGCAATTAGTAATGGAGGTATATCAATACTTTCTAATGATCCTTGTATTTAATATTTGGGTCATTCAGAGCACAAGGGACTCAATTCGAATTACCAAAGTTATGAGAAAAAGAGACAAAGTTTGAACGGCACATTTAAGTACATCAAAAATTGAGCACTGTCTTCAACATTATGAGTTACAATATTTGAATATGAATCTATTAAGCTCCGAAAGGAGCTTCAGATAGAAATCTTGAAGAAGAAAAAATATGTCCATAATTACTAGAAATCGGCTTGATTCCCTTGTGCAATGAACGCACCATAGTATTCTTTTTATTAAAATATCTCTTTTGTCTTTTTAGGTCTAACAATTTTAACTTTGGCATTGTTCTGGATTGAACCTCTTTGCCTAGAAAGGTTAATAATTGGAACACTTATATTTTTGGTCGAATGTTTGTATCTGATATTTTTAGGAAGAAAATTACCTGCTAATGGAGACTCAAGTCCACTAATTGGTAAGTACAGGGTTTGTATGATAAGTAATGAGACCAGGTCTGGAAACATTGTTTTATTGATCTGATCTGTACAGGGACTTAAAAGCTTTCGAAGTACTCTCCTCTTGCGTCGATGCACTTCTGCAATCGATGTTTCCACGCTGCAAACGCCCCCTGGAAGTCAGCAGCCGGCATGTCCTTTAGAAATGTGGTCACGGCTGCTTGGATGGCTGTGACGTCTGCAAAACGGGTTCCTTTCAAGCGTGGCTTCAGCTTCGGGAAGAGGAAGAAGTCGGCCGGGCTCACATCTGGGCTGTAGGGTGGTTGTGGAAGGACTTCCACCCCAATCCGGGTCAAAAAGGAGGTCACTAAGAAGGCGGTGTGGGCAGGGGCATTGTCGTGATGCAACTTCCACCGGCTAGCGATCGCCGGTCTTTTCCGCTTGACGCTCCTGTGCAGTCTCTCAAGGACTTGTTTGTAGAAGGCGGCGTTGACGGCTTGTCCTTGGGGTACAAACTCCTTGTGGACCACCCCCACATTGTCAAAAAAACAATCAACATTGTTTTCACCTTTGACTTCGACATTCTGGCCTTCTTGGGGCGCGGGGACGCAGGAGTGTGCCACTCCGCGCTTTGACGTTTCGTTTCAGGGTCGTACTGGAACACCCACGACTCGTCACCTGTTATGACGTCATCTTCAAAGTTAGGGTCACTGTTCATGAGGTTCAACAGTTCCTGACAACAATCAACACGTCGTTGCTTTTGTTCGTCAGTCAACACTCGCGGCACCAGTTTCGCACAGATTTTTCTCATTCCCAATTGTTCCGTCACAATCTTGTGCACTGTTGTGTGGTTCATATCGAGTTCATCAGCAATCAATCTCAACGATAATCGACGGTCTGAGTTCAGGAGATCCCTCACTTTTGACACAGTTTCGTCCGTAGTCACTGTTGTCGGGCGTCCAGCCCTCTCCAGATCCTCAACGCTTTCCCGGCCGTTCCGGAACGCACTGTGCCAACGAAACACCTGGGCTTTGGATAGGGCTTCCTCTTTGTAGGCCTCCGTGATGAGAGAAAGCGTCTGAGTAGCCGTTTTCCCCAGGCGAACGCAAAATTTGATCGCATAACGCTGTTCGATGGAACCCTCCATGTTTGTTGATTTTCCGCCGTGACAAAAATGTTCACAAGGGCTTTGTCCAAGGCTTGTCTGCGCTCCACTAAGGCTCGGAGCCAACTGACGCGCGGTGCGTTGCTTTGCTCGGACCCCCCCCCTACATCCTCCATCACCGACAAACCCGCTCCAGCGACACGCGCGCCGCGGCGCGGCGAGTCTCATTACTTATCATACAGACCTTGTATATCCTTCACTTCACACTAAGTATCGGAATATATTGATATGTGTTCAATTCGTATATTTATTTTTGCAGGCAACGCTTATGACAGGAAATGATATATTTTCGATATTGATCACACTAAATATTAATATACTATTGTCCAAGAAAGTTGTACTACCACAATGCACATTGACTATTCTTCATTTCATCTCAACTGGTAGAAAGTTAAAACAAACTTTTTTCTCATATGCTCAAGCTTCATGATTATTTACTTGAAACTTGCTGTATACGATTTCTAGAATATAACATCAGATTTTTCAAGTCGCGACATCAAACATAAAAGGAGTAACTTACTTCCGTTCAGTTTGAAACTGTGGTCGTGTTGTGAGGACCAGATATACAACCAGTGTGCAGTACGTTCTCAGGCGAACACTGTATGATCATGAATGTCTCATCGCGAGTTTGTATGGCCTTCTGTATGTTTCCTATAAGTTTGTAGTATGACATTATGGCTGATGACTCCGTCAAGGATTGATCTATGCTTATTGTCATACCTCAAACGACACATATGTATCAAGCAGTAGGGCTACCAGCATGAGTTTGGAACGTTGCTAAAACAATAGCCTGAATGTTTTAATGTTTTATACACAGATGTTTCCCATGGTTGTTTCTTCATCACTGACAACAACAGCTCAGAATTTAGTCTGCTAAGTGCCGGGACATGTCTACATTTGGAAAAATGAGTGCACTAACACAAAAGTAGAGATCACATTGGCAAATGTTCCACTGGAGTACCAATCCTGTGCTTCGATCTCTCAGTTGTTTCGCCTAACCGATATACTCTCACTGACAAAGTGATTAAAATCAGTCCAACGGATATAAAACTCCACTGTGTAAAACAATTTGCGCATTTGGTAAACTGTTATCTCGTCCTAAGCGTTGAAATGAAATTATCCTTTGCATCGGACACTCTCGTCTGACACACTTCCATCGAGTGCATGTTGTCAACCATCCATATTGTAAAAGCTGTTCCGTCACTGAATATTCGGCACATTTTTCTAGAATCTCCATAATACTCAGACTTCAAGAAACATTTAGGAATACAAAAAGATCTTAGTTAAATTCTGAGAGATAATACGTTCTTTAGTGATTGTATTCTTGCTATTAAAATAGGCAACCTTCTCTAAAACTTTTCCATTTAGGTTTTACTGATTTGTTTTATTAGTATTGTAGTTACTTGTTATATGTTTTTTTTATTTTGCTATTTATTATTTTAACTTTAATATTATATCTGTTTTAATTTCATATATCTTTCGTTTTATTGTAGTATTTCTTTGATCTTACGTTAGATTTAAACTTTTTAAGAAGTTTGATTTTGACAATTGGGTTTATTTTTGGTTTTTCTTAGAATCATGCATCTACCATTAGTCGTTTCGTGACAGGGACAAATAACCTTGGTGTTGACATCCCCATTAAAAGCTGGAATCAATCAATCAACGAAACTCGCGTTGCAACAAAGTAGAATTCACTATTCAGAAGAGTGGTAATGTTTATTGATATACATATTGTAAAACCATTAACTTGGTCACTTCTGTAAGTTGGCTGCCTGCCTAACTTGGCTCTATTTTTTAAGAACTGGCAAATTCCCACAAACTATACATTACTTATTAGGAGAGCGGATTTTAAGGTGTAGCACATTTATTAAAAATGTAGTTATTATAACGTCCAAAGTTCAAAATGTATATTTCCAGACATAAGACGAACTGAAATGAACGCACTTTGTTGCACCTTTTTCGTCAATGTTGCACCTTTTTTGCTAGATTCATAAAATTTCCCTTTTTGTTACTTCTTTTAGCCTTCAGCACCTTTATTGTCCCTTTTCTCCTATTTTTTTTAATGGACAGAAATATGTTTTATTTTCAGTCTAGTTTACACATAACATTCCATAAATTTAGACGCAATCTTGTCGGATTTGCTAGGGATAAATTTGAACTGAATTTGCGAAACAATCCGGACATAAAAATCTTTGCAACGTCAACTGAACTTCCTATCCATGCGCTTACAAAATGTGTGCCATTGGTTTCCGTTGATGTCGAGGGAAGTTTCTCCACAGAAAAGGACCTCCTGAGCTCCAAGCGACAGAAACTAACATTTGAAAATATAGAAATGTTGTGCATAATCAAGACCAAAAAGTATGTGACGGTTTCTCAAGTTATATGATAAATTAGTTCTCTTTTATACAATACGAAATTGGTTTTAACAACAATTTTATTACAAGAATGTTGAATGTTGTACAAGTTTGGGATTAAATAAAACTATTTTGCAATTTATGTCCAATGTTTAAAGGCAAGACTTTAACAATATTTGTTGGTGTAATGAATAAAGAATGTTCATGTAACTGTATACTTTAGCTCTTAATAAAGATATCCTATTAACACCTTTTTTGCACCATTTTGAATGATTTTTCAGCCCCTTTTATTCCATTTTTCCTACCACGTTTTTGCACCTTAAAATCCGGTCTTTACTTATTAGTATGTAAGTTGGCCATTTGTGTATCTTGGAACTTTGCCGCATTATGACAGATTTATTCTTATATTTCAAATGTTATAGTTATCTGTTTATTTTGACCAAATAATTTAACATATTGTTCTTACTTAAATATTTCTTAATACTACTTTCATATTTGCTATATGTAACGTAGATGTGTTTAAGCTTCTTACAATTCCTAGCATAAAATGATTATTTATTCTATATTAGTTATTTTACGCAAGATTTTATATCATTGATCATAAGAGCTTTACTAGTAAATGTCTTATAAATAGCTCTGTTTTAAAATATACCACTTGCAACTTATTTTCTGTAAATTGGTAATATTTCTGTGAAACCAGAAGTGACCAGTGTATACAAATTTTACTAATTCTTTCATAGAATATATATATATATATATATTACATTTTACAATATCAAAACGTATATAGTACTATACTCTGATAAAGATAATATTAAAGTTTTGTATATATTTTTTTATCGATTTCAGTGCTCTTCTATAGAAATTCTATTCTGATAACAACAGCTCAAGTTACCGTAACAATTGTTTTAAGATTCATCTCAGCAAATAGCTTGGAATCCACAAACTTAATAAGAAATGTTTATCAATGGTTTCTAAGTACTTCCCTTGGGCAATATCAAATTTTTGGTGGAACTATTCCAAAGGTAAATATTAACTTAACATTAGTCAAAAGAAATTTTTACATAATTTTACATATTATTATTACTTGGATTATTATTATTATATATGTAATTGAACCTTTCAATTCTAGTGGAACCTATCCTTTTCCATGATTATTTAATGAGATATCTTGTTGTAATAAACACACAAATATATCATTAGTTATTCTCCTTCATCCTTCATCGTTCTCCTTTATCGTACAAATCAATGGCAATTTCGTATTCTTTGAAACCAAACACTAAATAACAAATTTTGTGCCATTTTATCCGGGAGAATTTTCAATATTCTTAGTAGTAATATTTTCTACACCCTTTTCAGTTTCTCACTTTCTTCCCAGAAACGATGCAGGAGTTGAGAATAATAATCAGGTTAATGAGATTGAAAGATGTATTGAGTAGTCAGAGTTAAATTTAAAACGACAGTGAAATCATGATGTTTCAATATTTGAGGAAATAATAATGATGTTTCTATTACACAGACACCTGATGAAGAACTGAGTGATGAAGGAACTGGAGATCAGGTGCCAGAAGCCAGTAGTGATCCCAAACGCGAATGGTTGACGATTGCAGTACTCTTCGACAGACTTTGTTTCGTCATATACTTAATTGTGTTTGCAATCCTTCTTCGAGCCATATTTTAATTTGGATATATAATTCCATGTCTTCCCACAAACTTAGGGGTTTTAAAATAAAATAGATCAGTTGTGTACTTAATAAATATTTTGAAGAGATGAGCAAGAATAATTTTATTTCAAAAATATAACTTTATATTTCTTTTATGTTCAATACATCAGTGAAGATGACAGTCCACTTGTTCTGTATTTCAAGAATAGCATAAAAGTAATTCATACTAACTTTAAATCACGGCGCAGTACTAGTGATGTGCAAATTCCCGGGAAGAGTCCCGAAAATTGGAATTTTCCGGGAATTTATGTAAATCACAAAGAAAATTGCATTCTATTACTATATTATGATTTCAAAGTTAAACTCTTTTTTTTTTATCACAGTATATCATTACTGTTGTCCCCAGAGGATTCTTTAAAATGTATATGCTGAACGGTATTATATTATTTTATAAATATTTTATTATATTTACAGAGAACGCATAAATGAATATTTACTTACAATTTGTTCTATGCAAGTAAATGTGTGGAAAAAATGTTATAGTAACTCCACATACTTTTACATCGCTAAACAGTTTAAATTTATATGTAAGTGGATTTTCTAAACGTGACTCTACTACTGATATTATAAACATATTAAATTTTGTAAATTTATAAGCAAATTATTTTTGGTAACTGTCAGAAGACATGTGTCTCACCATTTTATCAACATTTGCGCATACATATTTATGTTCATAATATTTGCAACGTACTGACATATCTTTATAATTTTGCACGTAACATTGTACACATGACCTTTCTTCCTACCTATTTCTCGAAATTTCATGCGTTAATTCACATCTAAGAGAAGTCAGAGTGCCTCTTCAGAAATTCGAGTCAGAGACAGGAGACAGATCGACGTCTATTACTAACGGTGATTCGGGGTGTATTGATAGTATTTCATTTCTATTTCTACATAATTTCTACATTACTAATTGGTTCCTTTCCATCGTTTGTAAATTAGCACTTTCTACGTTTTAGTGCAAATGTAAAATTAACTTTAAAAATCATATTATTAGTTATATAAAGTGTACTCAGCGAATTTTATTTTTTTAACCTCCAAAGTATTTAAAACCTAGAAATAAATCATAATAAATTAAAATAAAGTAATTAGTCATATGGTTCTTATAATTTCGAAGATAAGGTAAATAAATGGAAACAAATTCCTTCCCGGGAATTTATATGCTAGGGAAAAAACCTGTGAATATTCCCACTTTTTATTTTCTTTCCCACCGGGAATATTCCCACTGCCCATCACTACGCAGTACTAATAAGAAATTACCGACACAGGAGAAGAAGAAGAACGTTGTGCAGAGTTGGCAGTCATAAATGAATCCCCATAGACATAAAGAAAATTTAAGATCACGTATAATATGCAAAAGTAAAAATGTTTTACTATGATGTTGAATTAAATTGGAAGAATGAGTTTTATATTTACGATATAAAATGTAGTTAATTAACTTAACATATTTATTGCACTATACTACTGTCCCTTATTTTTTCTCTCCAAAACTGCTAAGCCCAATAAGCAGATGTTTTTCTCCTTTCTATAGTTTCAGGCTTCAAACAAAACAGCTACGACAACGCAACTCGATCTCAGCTTTATCTGAATCTGATTCGTTGACATTTATGTTGTTCATAGAACTAGCATTTCCACGTAAAACATAGGATTGGATTTGGGTGTAGCTTACCGTTCACTAGCGCGACTATATAGGAAACCTAAACCTACAGCTTAACGTAAGATCCGAACCACAGAAGGTACCCCCGAGAATGGAAAACAGAGGAAGAAGTACATCTGTATATTTATTGTCTATGTTAAGAATACGTTTGTCACATATATAAAATTATATAATGAACATTTCCGAAAAGAGGGAACCAACAGAAGTATAATCAATCTCGTACATAGAAGAACAACAAGACAATAATACATGCATTTCATACGACCAGAAAAATCAAAATAAGTCATCACACACATAACATGGGATCCTAAAATTGTTAGACAACAAGAAAAACAAATTTCGTACAAAAGAAGGAAGCAAGAGACACAGAAGCATTGAAATCCTTAATTCCTAATAGTAAAAAGTGAAGCTAATAGATGTCACTACCTGTGCTGCCTGCTTGATGCCAATAAATGTCGCTAGGCCACAGGAAACTTGCAAAGTTTAAGCTATTGTGACGATTTATTTCCAACTTAAAAACTGCTTTATTTCAATTTATTTCAAAATAGGCAGTGCCGAGCCATGGGGGTCCAAGCGGGCCAACGACCCCGGGCGCCGAAGTGAGGGAGCGCAAAATTCGGGAGTAAAAAGGAAAGGAAGGAAAAGGGAGAGAGGAAAAATTACTTGGAAAATTTTAAATCAACAGCAGTACTTTTCAATCTATTATTTAATTTGACCACAGTCAGATTTATATTTTATGGGTCCCTAGACACTTGCTAAAAGCGGCCCACCCGTCTATTTACACCCGAATCACTGGGACACCATCATATGTACAGGGCGCCGTCGTATACTCTCGCCCTAGGCTCTGATTTTCCACAGCACGGCACTGAAAATAGGATATAATAAAGTGTACAGCGGGCAGAAGGCTTGAACACAATGGCCACTAAGTATAAAGTAAGGGAGTCAAGATTTATTTAAGTTACATCTCGAGTTCCATATTTTAATAAACTCTAAATTACAATATGACATTGACATTTATTCTCCAGCACATGAAAATTGTTTTATAAATCTATCCTCTTTTTATTACCGAAGATCGTTCATTAAGATTTGTCGCGATACACTGCCGTGATAATCGTAGGAAGATGAAGTCTTCAGGAATCAAGATGCAAGTTTACAGGTCATGTAGACCAATCTTCGCTCAACTGGTACCTTTGTTTATTTAGCAGGTATAAACGTGTTGGAAGGTTGAATATGAACCAAATAAATACTGAGCGAGTATCAAGTCATCCTTTATGAAAAGCAACAAATCTACATTTTTTTCAGGAAATGATGATATATATATATATGGGATAAATGACCATCCAAGCAAATCATGAAGCTCCACAACGGAAATTAAAATCTGAGCAAACATTTGTCCAAATAGTAACTTGTACTCTCGTTGATTATAGTTGCAATTGATGAGAACACCATTAAGAAGCTGGGAGCACACTGGCTCAGTGATAGAGCTTTCTCAACCCTGGTGCTGAGTTCCCTAGTTCGATCCAAGAACATGTGAATTTGTAATGGACAACATAGTGTCCCTGGGCTTCACGTGGTCCTACGGCTTTATCCGTAATCCTCATTTGACCAATATTTCGTAAGTAGAGAACGCAACTTTATTTAAATAAATGTTTTTTTCTGCAGTGAGATAGAGGCCCTTTCTTTCGCCAAACTGTGACCATATCCTTGTAGGTCACCACAGCAAATTTTATTTGACATAAAAACGCATATTTTCCAGTTTTCCGTATGTAAATACATATTTTAAGAATTTTCATTTTAAAAACATAAAATCGCTCATTGAGACCTGCTACATCAAAAGAAAAATGCTTATTTTCCCACACATCTTTCATATTGAGTGTGTCAGGTTTGTTTTGCCTTTGAGCACGTTGACTGGATGACTTTTGGCGCCGTACTTTAATCTACACGTAAGGTTCTGTTGAATACCCAGCCACAAACCAGTTACAACATTGCAGGACTTTGAATTCATTACTTGTCTTTTCGTTTATTGTGTTCTGAGTGGTGCTTCAGGACAGTGTGTGTGTTTTCTTACTGTAAAATGCCTAAAATAAAGGAAAGTGTTTCACCTCGTTTGCAAAAGTTCTGTTTCGAATATAAAGATGTATTTTCTACTGATGACAAAGTGTTATTTTGCCAACCGTGTAGTAAATGTGTCGCGGCTGACCAACGTTCACAAATTACGCAGCATTTGGAGATCAAGAAGCATATTTCTGCTGCTTGACGTTTCAGCAAGAGATAGACATTTATCGGTCAACCAATTGCGTCTAGTAATGGTGAACCGTCAAAATTGCCCGCTTTTTCAATGGATTTGTGCAGAGCATTTGTATCCGCAGATATTCCACTGTTCAAATTACAGAAACCTGAATTACGAAAGTTTCTCGTGAAATATACGAACTCCGAACCGTTTGACGAATCAACATTGCGGAAAACTTACCTGCACAGGTGTTTAGAGCAAACTTTACAACATACTCGCTCGGAGTGTGCACATCAAAATATTTGGGTATGTATGGACGAAACTACAGACTCCAGTGGAAAAAAAAGTGGGGAACGTAATTGTAGGAGTGCTAAGTAATGATGACGTAACTATGTTGACGAAAAATTATTTGCTAGTGTGTAAAGAGCTATCTGCTGCTACACATGTAACGATAGCAAGGCTTTTCAACGAAGCAATGCAACTATTGTGGCCAGAAGGCCTAAAATTTGACAGTGTTCTTCTTCTTGTTACAGATGCTGCAGCTTACATGAAAAAAGCTGCAGTAGGCCTTGCCGTTAGCTACCTCAAAATGGTTCAATGTTACGTGTGTGGCTCATGCGTTGCATAGAATATGTGAAGAGATAAGAGTTCTTTATCCCAAGGTCGATAAACTGGTTTCAAATGAAAAGAAAGTTTTTATCAAGTCACCTAAAAGAATAGACATTTTTAATGAATAAATGTCCTGGGATTCTTCTTCCACCCGCTTCTGTAGTTACGCCATGGGGCACTTTGTTGGATGCTGTCGAGTATTATGCCCAGAACTATGAACAATTCGTATCTGTCGTAAATGATATCGACAAAGACGAACCATCATTTATAGAAATTCTGCAAGAACTGTTAAAAGATCCCTTCGTGAAACTCGAGTTAGCACTCATTTCAACAAATCTGTCCTTTCTTTCTCGTTGTATTGAAAAACTTGAATCGTCATCGAACACTGTCAGCTTCAGTGGGTGAAATCTGCATAGTACAAACAAAAACAGCAAGAACTTCCTGGAGCTAACGGACAAGTATAAATGTTTAAATTTACAGACATTTCTTTTTTTAAAAAATTAGGTTTTCAAACATTGTGTAAATAGCACGAGTTTTGGAAGGGGAAGTGGTGAAGGAAAATGTGGTCAATTTCAGTGTTAATGAAATTTCGTGTTTCAAATGTGCGAAAATTGTTTCTTGTGATGTGGAGCGATCTTTTACGCAATATAAGATGCTTTTTTAGGGATAATTGTACAATCCGCGGCAAAAAACCTGCAACATGAGGATGTAAGTTTATTGTGAAACTACGCCTAACAGCACAGGGAATGAACATCACGTCTAAGTGGAACGAATCACGCCAGGATAATCCTCAGCCTCCTCCTGTGCACACTTACTTTGGAGCAAAAGACTTCGTCATTTCACAATAAACTTATATGCTCATGTTGCAGGTTTTTTGCCGCGGATTGTACCAAATTTACAATGAAGAACTTGGAGAAAACTATGGTGGCCCACTGCAGCGCTTCCAAAGAATAGCTCGCTAGAAGGTAAGCATTTTAAAACTGAATTTAAGATGTTCACAACACATATAATATTAAAGTTTCTGTTGCGAAATATTTTTATTTTTGTCACATATTTTTCTGGTTTTATCACATATTTTCAAAACTTATAGCACATAAATAAATAAATATTTCTGAGTTTTTACTACATGAAGTTCCGTTCCCTATTCTTAAGTATTCACGTTTATTAATCATCCGTCTCCTATGGCCTACAGGGCATAGCAGTAAGGCTTAAAGCTAAAAGTTTCATTTTATTTTATTATCATGAAGCTGGAGGCTTACATATAATATCATTGCTGATTGGCAGCATGGTAAAAACACTGACAGAGTCAAAGTTAGGTCGGACGTATATTGACCAGAGAACAGGACAGCCGAACGGAGGTTCAGTATTTATTTATTTATTGTCAACACAACAGGCTATAACCCAATTACAGTGTTGTAAATTACACAATTACATGTTCATAACTCTTGATAACTCATGATAATGGCATTTCTAAATTTCTTAGGTGACATATCACATGTATCAAATTCATTGTTATTTGAACACATTCTATTATACAAAGCTGTTGACCTCCAGATTGGTGATTTCATCATTATATTCTTGATTTTTTGCAGTAATAATGACCAGTGTTTCTACGTACTTTTAATGTGGGGACATGAAAATTCAATAAAGAAACTAAATCAGGACAATCCAAAAATTTTGCGTTACTTTTTGAATGAATAATAAATCAATCATATGTCGCCTTTGTTCTAGTGTAGGAGGATTAAAGTTAGGAAGTATGGTTTTACAGCTGTCATAAGTAGGATAAATGTAAGTTTCTTTATATGTTAGAAATTTTAAAAATTTTGTCTGTATTCTTTCTAATTGCTTACGATGTTTTATGTGAGTCGGATTCCAAATAGTAGAGGCATACTCTAACTTTGAGCGAACATATGCATTGTACAACTTCTGTAATGTTGAACAGTTCTTAAACTCTTTTCCCGTTCTAACTATGAATCCTAATAGCTTGAATGCTTCACTTGTTATATTTACAATATGATTGTCAAACGTTAACTTAGAATCAAACGTAACACCAAGATCTTTAACTGAACCATGCCTATTTACTTATTTATTAATTTCATAATTAAAGTGACGAGGTGATTTGTTCCTAGTGAATGATAATACTTTGCACTTGCTTGCATTGACCCCAAGTTGATTCGAAGAGCACCAGTTACCAATATGATCTAGACCTTGCTGCAGCTTTATGTTGTCGTCGACAGAATTGATTTTAGCATATATTTTTAGATCATCGGCATAATAATTTTTCATGGTCAGGAATACAGTCAGGTAAATCATTAATAAACAAGAGAAATAACAATGGTCCTAAATTTGAACCCTGGGGGACTCCTGAGAATGCAATATATTCTTTAGATTTGCATGCATTAAAAAGAACGGATTGTTTACGATTAGATAGGTATGATGAGAAGAATTTAATCAGGGACGGAGAAAAGTGGAAAAGCTTTAATTTTTCTAGTAATATGTTATGACTAACTTTATCAAAAGCTTTTTCAAAGTCAATATAAATGACATCTACTTGACTGCCTACATCTAATGAATTCGCTATAAAATCTGTAATAATTGCAAGATTTGTTATTGTGGATCTTTGTGAAATAAAACCATGTTGTTGAATTGAGATAACCGGTTTGACGTGATTAAAGATTCGTCGATACAAGATATGCTCAAGTACTTTGGCAAAAGCAGGTAATATTGCTATGGGTCGAAAGTTGGTAATATCTTGACTATTGCCGGACTTTGGAATTGGACAAATTAAATCTGTTTTCCATTTGTCTGGGAAAGTGCTTGTTCTTAGTGATAAATTGAATGCAATTAATAGGGGATATTTAAATATATCAGCGCAACCCTTCACAATGTAGGAGGGAAGTCCGTCAGAACCAACTGCCGTTTTGGACTTAAGGTTCTTAATAGCCATTTCTATTTCCTTCAAATCTATCTGACAAATATTTAGTGCTCCTATGCTACCATATCTGTTATCTCCTAGATCTATGTTGGGATCAATTATCGTTTCTGAAGAGGAAACATACACTGACTTAAAATACTTTGCAAAAGTATTGGCTGTTTCCTCGTTACTACACAGATTATGACCCTGAAATTTTAATGATTTAGACGGTAGATGTCTTTTTCTATTTTTAATAAAATTCCACAATTCACTTGATTTCTTATAATAATATTTTCAGTATTATGTAAGAATGTTTCATAGACTAATTTGATGTCATTTTTAACTTCTTTTCTCAAACGAGCAAATTTCATGTAATAGGAAGTACTATTGCTGGATTTTAGTTGAAATTTCCTACGATAACTTGCATTAGCCTTCAATTAATTAATTATATCCTTAGTGAACTAGCGCGGAAATTTCGAGGCAGAGTTTTTCCTGCGAGGGGCGCAAGTATCGAATATTTCATAGATAATATCATATAGCCTACTCACTAGGTCATTAACATTATTGTATTCCCTTAGGCATTCCCAATCGACACACATTAAACTAGTATACAATTTCATAAAATTCGCCTTTCTAAAATTGTAGCCAAAAATTTTAAAATTATGACCTACTTTTGAACGACTTTCATGATGCACATTTATTACTATAGCGGGATGATGTTGATCTTCTGGCACTAATGGGAGTAATTCCCTGATAATTTCAACAGATTCTAGTGTAGATAAAACTAGATCTAGAGTACGACTATTATTGTTTTGTTTTTGATTAAAAGATTTCATATCATTAAAAAAACATGAAATTATGTAAATTTTGACATTTTACGGTACTATTTTCCAGATTAAATTCATTGTTTTCTATTTTTCTAATGTTAAAATCACCAACCAGGAGAACAGAACAGCCTTGGGGGACACTTACTTTTAATACGTTCAAAAAAAAAAAATATACACATCTATACTTGAATTTGGTTGGAAATAAACTACACATATAAAAATTGTTTTACCCCCAGTCGTGATTTTGACAATAACACAATGTAACAAAGTATCGTACTATATATTAAACGTTGTGACTGAGACACATAGTCAATGCACTCAGGTTTCCACCTCCTCATCTTTTCTTACCTCCCTCGGCCTCAGCTTGGCTATCCTTCTTTTGATCAATATGAGCCCGGCTTTAGAGCGAAGCCTTTGGAGAAACATATACAGCAGCAAACTTGTTCTTACTTTTTGAGGTGAGATCGTGTCAAGTAATTTAATGAATTCTTATACTTTAAGTAGTGCTGCATAAGTATTTTAAGTAATTTTACTAAATCAGAAGAAATGCTGCTACATTAGAGAGATTAGATTTCTGGTTTTTGACGGTCCCTTCTTTGAGAAAGTCGCCCTATGCCCGAGAAAAGTCCAAACGGGACGCAAAATAACCTTTGTTTTGAAAGTGTACCACATTTTGGCTCGTAGTAAAGTGATAATTATTACTAAGTGCCATTATAAAGATATTCTTATATATAAACATTTTTTTAAAGGAAACACCAATCCGTAAACAAGAAAGTCAGTCATCAAAATAATATGACAATGAAGAGACAATCCATGCCGATAATCCTGATTCCTATTCGATGTCAAAATTTAATGTAAAAATTAAAATTGGAATAAGGTTAAATAAATAAAAATCTAGTTATTTTGGAAAGCAAGAGTTCTTCACTGACATGAATATTGAATAACAACACAGCAATGACTATACCTAGGTGGGTTGTCAAATTATGAGTTTGAAGAATATCCCTTTATTTTCGAAATCTGGTTACCCTATGCTATATCACAGCTAGTTCTTAAAATGCTTTCTGTAAAATCTACAAATTATCACTGCAATACTGAATCCAATTAGAGAGGAAATGCCTTCTCTCAGTTTTACGAATCAGAAGTTATTTCGAACAGTTCCGCAAATATCCCAGCTCTGGTAATGCTGATAACTCAAGTATCGCAAATGTCGTGATTCTCAAAATGTTGTCTAGAAGTGAACAATCACATTCATCACTTGGCACCGGAACATTATACTGTATTTACCCATTATTGTTGGTAGTCCATACTACTACAACAGAATATAGGCATGTACTTCAAACCAACTTCTGCACCAAGAGTTTCGAGTGATACAGACCCAGGTAATTTGGGGCACTTCATCATAGTACAGAGTTCAACGTATGCATTACTGTATTGCATGTATTGTATTGCTATACATGTTACTATATAGTACTATATGTACTAATAACTATAATGTATAAATTACTTCTTACGCAATATTCCACTGCAGCATAAGATGATTCTGTTTAAAGTGATGGAGCAAGAAAGTTTAGTGTGGTGGCCCGTACCTTTAATTTAAATATTTTGATTATCTGAAAATGCATTATATGAAACTTCTAAGTGAAAATATATTTAAATAGTCATGTTGATCTATAAAAAATAATAGTGGGAAAGGATAAGCTTGTAGAAAATTGAAATATATTTTAGTTTAACATTTTGAATTATTAAATACGTATACACAGTCATATATTTTTGTATTTTATCTTATAAACGAAAGGATAAATAAAAAGTCTAAATATTATGTAGCAGACACATTTGTGACCCTAAAAGTGTATAAGAAAAAACAAAAATATTACACAGTTCTGACAAGTGGCAGACCTAGAAAGCAAAAACTGGGGGGGAGTCGAACTCACACTGTTGTACTGTATCAACGACTAACTGTGATATTTTAACTTTTGAGCTGCAATTTTGCAAAGAACTCTGTTTATTTTCTGAATACAACACAGAAACTTACTTCTAAAATAATTCTTTTATTTGTTTTTTTAATATCAGTTCTACAAGTAGCCCAACCTTCGACTACGACACAAACAGTTAAACAATACAATAAACGCTAAAAACAAAGGGAGAAAAGTAACAAAATAAATTGTAGATCAGCACATTGACCTGATGTAACCACGGGAAATCAAAACATTTACACATGAAGAAATGAATGGGGAGCACTTTTTGACAATTTTCGCATTCTGAATGGGGAGCACCTTTTGACAATTTTCTTTCTCTTGCAGATTTTTTTTTTTTTTTTTTTTTTTTGCAAAAATAAAATAAAAATAAACATGTTTAAAGTAAGCCTTTAAAATATACGTGTTCAAAACAAAATGTTTAAAACGTATATAAGATTTGTTTTAAACAAAATCAATTGTTTAATAAGTTTTAAACATTTTATTTAAACAAAATAATCCTGGTTCATACGGACCTATTGTTTGATGTAGAATCTAAAGAACATGTATTCTCACAGAGAATGGAAGACTTGATTTCTATACCACAGGTAAACTTACACAGTAAAAAATGATTGTGTTAATTCAACTAAAATTTAACACAGGGCAGTAGTTCCAGCGTGACTACCATTATGCAGTGTTAATTCAACACAGACACCGCGTAAGAGTTTAACATAGGCGGTGTATTAAGTTTTTAACACACAACTGGTGTTGAGCGGTGTTAAATTCGGATCTGTGTTAGTATTTTCGGTGTTGATTCAACACCATGTCAGGATCGGTAGTGTGGGGAAAAGCGTCGAGTGTTACTTGTGGCGCTGTTGCACCAACACGAAGAAAGTAACACAGTGTGTAGTGTGTTAATTATTTTGTGTTAATATTACACCATGTCAAGTATTAATATAACACAATCCCTGTATTATTTCAACATCATTTTCTTATTATTTCAACACACAATCTGTGTTAGAAGTTGTGTTATCTTATATTAGAGATAATTGATATATATATATATATATATATATATATATATATATATATATATATATATATATATATATATATATATATATATTAAGTAATCAGGTCCTCTAGAAACACGCAGGCTGTGTCTCGAAAGCCAAGAAGTAAGTCCTATTGCTATTACTACAATTACAAATACCGATATCCAAAAGTCCCTGAAGTTATTTTTTTCATTTAGATGTACTCATCTCAGATAATAAATAGAAACAAATGGAAAAAGGAAGAAAAATGGAGGCCTTGAAAGTAAAACGTAGACAAATTCACCACTGCTCAGATGTTGTCTACAATGCACTCAGCAGAGTGGACTGGTGGGTCGTAGTGGGTCAGTTGGTCAGAGTGGGTCACGGTAGGTCGCAGTGGATCACGTCATGACCCACAACCCACTGAACCACTGCCATACCTTGACCCACTTCATCTCTGACCATTCAACTTCAACTTGGTTCTATCTCTTATTCCTCAATTTAATTGAACTTCAACATTATGCTACCCGATACCCATTTGTCAAATCAAACTTAAGTCTCATGCTAGTATTGTTTCTCCAACTCAATCTCATGTACTGATTATATAAGTGATAAGATTGCGTACGAACCTCACGTAGTCTAAAACTGATGACTAGCCGATAACTAGCCGTCTATAGTTAAGTAATTAAGATATAGTTACTGACTAACAATCAGTAACTATAACTGTTTAAGTAAAAATGATCGTAAATAAAACACGAATTCTTCCTTATATTATTTAATATGATTTGCGTTACACAAAAAATGAACCATTAATTTAATTAAACGAAAATATATTGCACTATGGTCTTGATAATTGCATAGGTTACTACATATTTTCATTTTACACTTGAAGACACATTTACACATTAAGTACTCGTATACGTTTTCTGTCGCACATAGAAGCACAAATATACCATCATTTCTCGTGTTACAAACTTTCTAATTATAAAGTGTGGAAAAGATGTTTATTTTGATTATTTAACGTTACACGAATGTGCACGAGGCTAAGGAAGATGGTGATAATGAGATGAATGATAATGATAGAATGAGGGAAAGGGGAGGAAACGGATGATACGCCAAAAAACCCTCACGCACGGTATTTGACAACCACATAGCCCGTACTAGGAGAAAGCTGGGATCAAACCAGAGACCGCTAGCCTAGAAATGAGTCACCATAGACCAAAGATATTTATTGAATTGGAAAAATGTGAGACCACAATTTTCAGTTGAGATGTGATTTTTCTATGAAAGTGCTTCTAAGATTTGGCTGTTAAAACTGTTGTTATACGTATGTGCCAGTAATGAGTGATATGTGCAATTCTAAACAGATTTTTCTTCTGTTAGAATAATGTAGACACAAATACCGAACAAAATGTCAATACTTTCCAGATATAAATATTACATTATTAGTGAATGAAATGATTATTTCTCCTTATTCTGCGATGTTTAAGGATTAGTAACTAACACGTGAATAATTCTTATGCAAGTAGTGCTGCTATGTTGCTAATGTAGTACCAAATTCTAGAAAACAAAGTTTGAACAATGCGATGCAAAATATATTGAGCAAATTATAAAAACTTAAAACACTGCTGCAAGCAATATAGTTAAGACCACTAAGAAAATCAGGAAACTTAATCTGTCAAAGAAAACAGCCACCATTTTCCACACGTTTTTAAAATTTCCTCGTGTTTGAGTTACCAGGTTTGTCATATCTTCTGCATTGGTCACTTCAGCAGCAGCCTATCAAAAAGATATAAAAAATAATACATGATTTAATAATTTGTATTATAATAATCTTTGCAACACACAAGAAAATATTATGCTTAATGATACACGAAATTTTGATGATAAAACAGCTAGTTAGTTCGTATGATGATTAGTTGTCTTGCATTAAGCTTACAGTAACCCAATACCCATCTCGTTTTACGTAAATATGCAGTTATGTAATAAATCTAGGAAACTACAACTACTAGGGCATATGAACGTGTTTGTGAATTTGCAAAGATACAGGCAATATATTACTTTATTGTATATACCTATAAAGGAATATATACAAAATAGTTATATTTTTAATCTGTATATTTCATACTTTTATAGTTTATATTCGATAAACGCTGACAAATGATGTTTCGTTTATAAAATAATAATATTATTATTATTATTATTATTATTATTATTATTATTATTATTATTATTATTATTATTATTATTATTAAACTAGCGCAATGCTAAAAATTAATTATATAATATCGACTAAACACAGCATTATACTTTTACATATGTATTTAACTATTAATCAGTCTCACAAGAAACACTATCAGTATAAAACTAATTTCAAGAGCACATCGTCTATTACAAGCTACATTCCGCAAACTTCTAAAGTGTCTCAACTTTCTACTTCTTTCTTCTACTTCCTTTTTTTTAAAAAAAAAAAGTGCATGTGCCCAAATTCATAACAAATTCTCCCCTCTAAGAAATGTTTAATAATATCCCCAAAATAAACATGTAAGTTCGTATTAATAGACTCTTCCAAAACATATACCAATATAGAATAAATTACTAAGTACAAATATGATTTTATGTGCATAGATAATATCTTGTTAATAAACGATTTCTGCATATAAACATATCAAAAGTACCTTCATAGAAACACACGTTTATCGTAATTTAAAAAACAAATCCAAACCCACAGTATATAAAAACATACACTCAAAACTAGGTTCTGTTTTGAAAGCATTTTCTGTCAACAGCTTACCCCCTTCAGTTAAAAAGTTACCAAATAAATTTTCAAAATCAAATCTTCAGTCGCAAACCTAACCTAACCTAACCTAACCTAACCAGTAATAATATATTCATACGTAATCTAACCTAACAACAAGTCAGCAAAAGTCCGCATAAATCCTCCTGAACGATGTCAAGAAACATCATTCTCATCCCCAGCGATATAGGATAGTTTCTACTAAAGGGTGCATAAATTCTCCACCATGCCTCAAGCGATACAGGACTCTATCCACCACACCAGGCAATATAGGACTCTGCATCATGTCTCAAGCGATACAGGACTCTATCCACCACGAGAGGCAATACAAGACTCTCCACCATGCCTCAAGCGATACAGGAATCTATCCACCATCCCAGGCAATACAGGACTCTCCACCATGCCTCAAACGATACAGGACTCTATCCACCACGCCAGGCAATACAGGACTCTCCACCATGCCTCAAGCGATACACAACTCTCCACCACGCCAGGCAATACAAGACTTCTATTCAATCACCTCCCATAACGATACAAGAAACATCCACCACACCCTATACGCTACAGATCATCACTTTGTCATCCACCATGCTAAGGTGAACTTGATTATTATGCTGATTCATTTAGGCTAGAAACATTGTGATCTATTCATGGAGCTCAGCAGGCTTTTATTCTTCCTAATTGAAATAGACACATGTGCTATTCATTTCCGTTTCATGCCGTCTGTCAGAAACGTAAATTCTTGTATGTGACTGCGCCAAATGTTAAACTACCGCAATGCTAAAAATTAATTATATAACATTGACTAAACACAGCATTATACTTTTTACTATGTATTTAACTATTAATCAGTGTCACAAGAAACGATATCAGTATAAAACTAATTTCAAGAGCACATCGTTTATTACAAGCTACATTCATTAATAATACAATAATAATAATAATAATAATAATAATAATAATAATAATAATAATAATAATAATAATAATAATAATAATAGGAAGAAGAAGAAATATTGCAGTTTCTTAAAACGTTACACTTAAGCAATTTACAGATTCGATTTACGTAAAATTCAAGTTATGTAAAGGTTTACGGAAGTCATTACTTAAATATGTAAGCTCGGGAGTTGCTGTACTTACAAGTATAAAAATATACTGATGATGCCTTTAATGGATTGTGATAATACTACACAAGTTAACTTATCTATAAGCTGAAAGCCATTTGGGGAAAGAGTCATAACACAACATTTCATGACGCTGCTGAATTTTGGAAAATAGAAAAAAAAATATATTTGAAACATGTAAACTTGTTGGCAGTTAAAGCAAAAATCTACATAAAGCGCATAATTCTAGCAGAAAATAACATGTTTCATTCAAGGTTGTACATACTGAGAAGTAATTGAGCTGTGTGAGTACGTACAAGTAGCAATTTAAATCAGCAAAACGAAGGGGATCGCCATGTAACGTGAGGAAATGGGGGGAAATAATCCTGTATGACAGTGTATTCTACAGGCTTCTATTTGTACGATTAATATTAAATTCTGCCACTTTTCGTAATTAATTCGCTTGTATGGCCATGTTCCAATATTGGAACACCAGGAACGAACGGGACGAGTAGTATTGTTCCAATATTGGAACACCAGGAATAAACGGTTCTAGTAAGATTTTTCTTAAACTCTGACATTACGAACGAACGTGACAGTAATGATTGTTATATATGTTATTTATTTTACAAAATAGAACACCCCTCTACATCTCTACATTAGCTAGAAACAAATATCGTTATAAAATAACCGATCATTTTCATATTTTTATTTTGCAAATATACTTCGTACAAATACTTTGAAAGAGTATTAGGTTGTGGAACTGGTAATTTCTTCTCTCTAGCAATCCATCTCTTTGCAGAACCAACAGGCTCCGCAGCATCGCATGTAGTTACCAAATGAACCACGCGATTGTCATTCCATTCCACCACCATGCATTTGCTAGCTGCGTCGGTTTTGAAATCAAATTACTTCCCTACCTTTTTTCTTTAGAACCTGTGAATCTTTTAGTGGGCAATGCTCTATTAGGTTCTTCATAATGATTCCAGTGAAACCAATAACTAATTCTACTAACTCACTTACTAATGAAAGTAATGAAAATAGTCTCTCCACATATATCTTGAAATACATATCTTTTGGAAGGCAGGAATACATATCGAACCCACGTCTCCCACATCAAAAACACATATAATAATAGTATATTTGATTTTGAGTTTAGCGCCCCTTTCAGCAGCGAGACTATATATGAGAAGTAAACCTACAGCTTAACGTATGCCCCGAACCACATGAGCTCCCACTGGGAATCGATCCGGGTCTCCCATGCTAAAGACACGTGTAATAATAATAATAATAATAATAATAATAATAATAATAATAATAATAATAATAATAATAATAATAATAATAATAATAATAATAATAATAATAATATGAACTGCGTTTTAGTAGTGATGAAGGAGGTATTAGAGCTGGTAGTGATCTCCAGGACACTAGAACTCCGCATTTATTTTCAGGTTTACGAAAATCTTACAGATCGATGCAAGAAGTGATTTGCACTAAGGAGGAATCACACTGGGATATATAGAAAAGGTTTTACACCTGTACACCTTCTTACTTTTGGATAAATTATCCATTACCTCTGTATAATCCATATACTATGAAAATGTACGGCAAAAATGAATGAAAAATTACAAAATGACAAAAAGTAAGAGCATCGAATGGGATTCGAGCCATTTTCAAAAGTACTAAATCCGCACAGAAAGCAAGAACTTAGCACGCGTGGCTATCGAAATAATTATGAAGTTTCATTCCCATTTTATGGATAGAAACGAATTTCTTAACAACTCCCACCTCCCTTTTTTAACGAATATTGTGATCGAAAAGCGTGTGTGCTTTACTTACAACTAGCATTTGCCAAATACTATAATGTTCTAAATGTATCATTACATTAAGTAATAAAAAGAGAACTGAGTATTTCAAACAACAAGCTGAGCTGCATTCGGAAGTCTCGTTATTTTTTCCATTGATTTCCCCTACCATTACGTTTATTGCGCTGTTGCCAAACCTACAATTTTGAGGGATTTAAGAAAAATTCGGGCATGCAATTATATTTTAGAGAAGTATACATGACTGGCGATAGTGTTGGTTCGTTAGCGATTCTCCTCCAAAATAAAGTCCTCGCTGATACGTACTGATAACTGAAACATCCCGACTATAGATATCTGTTTCGACTCCACGAAACTCTGCCGCTAGTAGCACACTAGCGTTAATCCTTCGACGCATCGCTATATCGACGATCGACATTTATTGGCAAGTGGACCACTATATGTTGGCGATGTTTACGGCATGGGAAGTCCATTTGCATAAACGTCGACTACATGGGTGCTCCGGAGCTCAAATATCCTGAAGTTTAATAATAGGGCGTCAGTACCCATTGGCTTTTGTCTCTTTCCATTGGTCAATATTGCGAAACAGGCATGTACACAGGAATTTATTTTGGAAGAGGTGCAAAGCTTTTAGAGCAGCTCCAAATTCAATATAAGGATAATTTAACTTGAAATTTGTAAAATCATCACCAAACTAATTTCGGAGGGCTCTGAACCTCACTCTGAGTACGTCCTGTTGCTAAAAACATTGGAAACGTAAAAGAAATCTCAATGTTTAGGTTGAGCTTCGTTCGATGCAAAGTTTGGGTTATGGTGACCTTTGCTATTTAAAGCAAGTGAGGTTCGTTTAACTTTGTTGAAACTTCGGTAGACTTCCAAATTATGCAAATTCAATACTCAAACTACAATCTATAACTACTGGTTGCGATAGATTAATAATATCAAAGATAGAACCTGTTCCTCGGATGCTGAGCCCATATTTGAAAGTTATTACTCGCTATGCTTTACAGATTTTGTTCTACAGCAAAAACGATTGAAGCCACAAAACCGTTAATTTGAACCAATTACGGATTGAATAAATGGTTAAGCGAAGAGTTAGAACTTACTCTTGGGAAGTTGAATAGATTGCAAGAAACTGCATCTCGATATCTCTCACTGTTATTGATCCACTGAAATCAGTATTGAAATTGAAAATAGTAGTAAATTTTAACACTTCCGGTTTTGGTCGACTGTAGTTGGTTATGATGGTATGTTCCCTTGACACCTCGAATCGACTGCAGGAAACCGCTTGGTGCCATATAGTACCATTTTTGTTGCATGGCGATAAACATTGAAACTGGAAATGATTAATTAAAACTACTTTCAGTTTGAATTCAGGGTTTATAGAGGAGGCGTAACCTATCCTTGGGACACGGAATCAATTGCTTAAAACCGGATCTCGATATTTCCTACTAATATTTCTCTTAAAATCAACATTGAAGCCGAAGTAGCTTATGCCGCCTTGGTGGTCTTTCACGCGTCTCAGGGCAAGTAATCTTGTCTGAGAACCACTAATCTATTGAATCTTTAAAAATTAGAACTCGACCCTCCAGGTGTGATTTATTTTAAGTATCTAAGGGTGAGCACCCATTAAAAAACTAGAAAGTTGACGTCTATGTCCACCTGAGTTAAAAATATAGGTTTTGTGTGTTCTGTACTAGTGCAGGTAATAACTTACGGTTAGATATCAACTAAAGAAGTATAAGCAACTTTTGGATATTTACTGCTTTCGAAGTTTTAGAATAGGTGTTTAATGTGTACTGCATATGTAGAAAACTTACCTTAGGATCCCTGTCGCCAAGAATAAGATATTGCCCAATGGAACTCTTCAACAACCACTGGTAGATGGCATTAATGCATCTAGGAGGTTCTAGATTGTTCTTTGTGATGAATCGTAATACGATCGTTATAACAATTTGAAACGTTACGATCAGGGTAGAATCTCTGAAAAATAGCACTGAAACACGAACGGTTTCATATTAATTATATTTTCAGTAATGCAACTTATAAAGTTTAAAAAAATGTGAGAAAATATCAGTTTTTTTATTCCTTATGTTTACATACATTTCAAGCGCACTTTGAAAAGCAATCAAATATAGAATCTCACGTGTTGTAGATTGGGTAAAGTGGGACAGGTGGCGCATATTTCTGATCAACAACCGAGAAAAAATTTGTTTGTTTTGATCTTTATTACCTTACAGCAATATACACTATGTCGTAAACTATAATTTTACGTCTACATGTGTTTCTCCTGTAATCTATACATAGTCTACGTCACACTTTACCCGTGTTAACTATGCAGACGACATAGACTATATAATTAATGTTATTTTATTGTACAGAAATAAAAAAAATCAGATACAAATTGAGATTATGTGTACGCAAGTTCAAAAATTTTAGAGTGAAACGTACAGTAGTATTTCACAAAAGAGAATGAATGAATCAATGAATATATATATATATATATATATATATATATATATATATATATATATATATATATATATATATATATATATATATATGTATAATTATTCATTCCTTTGTGTTGCATGGAACTAATGTAATATGAGGCAATATGGTTGTATTGTATTACACATTCACCATAAGGCAACAGCTCCACAGATCGTATCTACTAGATGAGCTTAACAAATGTTCTGTAAGCGACAAGGAATGAAAAAACCTAACGCACTGTCGTACTCCTCAGCTTTTACTCCCTCAGGTTCCCTGTTCAAACTCTGTTATGTTATGTTCTGCAAATGTTCCTAGCTATACAAAAGCTGTTATGTTCTGCAAATGTTCCTAGCTAAAAGTAAACCGCTAATTTAATAAGAGTTGTTAGGACATTAAGGAGATAGTTTATATGTATTCCAAAGAAGTAACCAGTGGCGTCATTTCAGATTTCACTTGAGAGGGGCAAGAGTACCGCCGACATAAGACTTTCACGTTTTCTACTAGTATATTAGTAGACAATCGATTAAAATATATATACTCCTCAAACTCTTGGGGGAAGGCAATTGCCCCCTCCTGCCTCCTCTAAATGACGTCCCTGGAAGTAACATCATGTGCCTGCATGGATGTTGGAAGATATACCAGAATTCGAAAGAACAATGAAACAAATAATGTTAATCAGAAATAGTACATTGCATAACCGAAACACAATTCTTGAGTAACAAATAACTCAACAAAAAGCTATAGGTTAGTTTATACTGTATTTTATTATTTAAATGAAACTTCTTTGGTGTTGATCTTTTCAAAAGTAACGAAAGATTTTCCATTATATCTAATAATCAAGTATTACCACACATTAACAATGTCACTTCTTACGAGTATCAACAATCGCACGACAATTTGCTACAACCTGATTCATACTTACGTTGGAAAATTAAAAAAAGTAATACTGTATCTATAGTACCATATTGGAGGACTCAAAACATCTGGTCGAAATGGCACCATAGACAATACTGCCATATTTTCATATTAGGTCTACTTATTTGGATATATATTTCCACTAATACTTTATAAAGAATCTCTTTCACTTCACTTTTAGAGAGAAAGATCATCCATTCTCAATTTCCACTATTAAAGCTGTTTTCTTCGTCTTTAGTAGCTATTAGGACTTTTATTGAAAAACTGCTTGATATGCTTTTTAAAATTCAGCTATCTATTTCAAGCGTGAGATAAATGGTGCAGTGAACAAATGGTTTGAAAAGACTAATTTATTACACCATATTATAACTTCTTGACGGCTATAGTCTGTTTCCTCCCCTTCCACATGGTGGATAAACTGAGTAAGTTTTTATCACTCATTTTTAGCACTTACCTAAATGTGCACAACTATAGAAGTGTGTTAGACAATCTCTCCAAACATTAACCTATAACTGTCATCCCTGCCTATTTGTATTAGTTCTACGACTGGATAAAATTATAGTGAAAAATTTATCTCACTTGCTAAGTATGTGTTGACAACACAAATACCGTGATAGTTTTTACTATTTGCTATTTGGTAAACACAACTCAAATATTTTCTTCAGATGATGTCGTCTCCTCAATTGTGAAATCCTCTTGCCAAGAACCTATTCCTTCTTTGCCAACCACGCGCTACACTATTTGTCCCCCAGCATCATCTGTCCGCCCCCTATCTATGTAGAACAATTAGAACCGAACCGCTTGGAATTAGGAAGACTATCTATACTGCACTCTATGCAGTAATTCGTTTCGGTATGCCAACAAAAAGTTATATGTATTTTTAAAACAGCACTACCTTAAGATTATTACATAGATATTTCGAATCTATGTGTAAAAAGAAAGACTTTCAGTACCACATTTACTGTTTAGTGTTAGAAATTAAGGACATTATACTATTACAAACATTCAAATTTTGAAGGCATCTACAACAGCAATAAAACAAGTGAGAGAGATGGGACAATGCCCATCCAAAGTACCCTAGTATTGAATACTATGATTGTAATATGATTGATAGGGTTTGAATAAATAAGAACAAAGTTACAAGAGGTTGAACAGTTTACTTTATACAGAAGATTTTATTTCGAAAAACTTCTTAGGTACCACATTCAATCACATATATGGTTTTCAATAGAGCTAAATATAATAATTGCGTTTATCGCAATTTGATATCTGAAATTGTTCTGGAGATATATTAATCATTGGCAAATTTTGTAACACTGTTTAACATTATGTAGTGGCAAGAATTCGTTGTTACCAGAAACTGTTACTGTGTTTTTATAAAAACAACGGAAACCAACATATAAGAAATAATCCCAAGAATACGCCATTTTAAGCACTATGGCAATCTCTACCCATGTTTATCACATTCCCGGAACGATTTAAAATATCATATTGCTCTAAACAGGAATATATCAATAACCTTAAACCTGTCATGGCCTTTTTACAATAGCCACTAGGACTCAGCATTATGATGATGTAGTTCGGACCTCACTTGCATCGAATGTATCGAAAATCCGGGATCATAGGCCAACTGTGTTTTTAAGTGGAGATACGGAAAAAAATGGAAAGAACGAGAAGTTGTTGGAAACAAGTGGCTTTTAATGTAAAATGATAGAATGTTTCGAATAGCACTATCTGTTAGGACGGTGTGCAATGGTCAATGAAGAAACAATATTGCCAGTTCATCAGGGCGTTCCGTCGGGTAGTTACCTTACCAACAATACACCAGCATTGATGGAAAACTGATTGGAAGTATTTAGATTCTGTTACACAACAATTTGCACATATCCTATGTGCCCTTACATTCTGTTCGAACAGTATCCTGTAGAGAAAACTGCTTTCTCATTTAACATAAGGCACATTATCAAAGTGGATCCCCAATAGCTAGTGCAATTGGGAAAAAATCCACTATTTTAGATTGAAAACCACCCATTTCCAATTTGTATTTTTACTCATAACAGAGTTGGTTTATGGCCCCAAACTTTTGATATAGTAATTCTCTTCTTTTATAACCTAGATGTTTCTCCAACATCCATACCTTGGAGTTGGTTTAACTACAATATTCTGCAAGACATATAATTACCTTCTCCAAATGGATCTATTTATAATTGATATTTCTTTCCTAAAGAGCGAATCACATTATAAGTACAGTAGGACTACTGGTCAACTCTAGATAATACGTACCTATCAGAGGACTATTATCTCCATTTGCTGGCAGTAGGCTTCCAAGATAAATCAAGTACAGACAATGTACAACGAAGATGATTGCTCCAATGATCAGTCTCTCTGGGCAGATAGGATCGATCCAGAATAGGGCTAACGTCAAAATTGTTAAACCTGTAAAAATAATTGTTCACTAGAAACCAGGATAATGGTCATTATAGTTTCCTTTGCGATATATATACCTAGAACACATAAAATGAAACTTTCTTCAGTAAACTACCTGGTAGACATTACTGCACTCAACAGTTAGCTTTCTGAGTATTTAATCGGAAGATCTCGTTTTCAAGTTCATGATTGCAGTTGGCCTAGAGTTTTTTATTCCTGCTTTTCATTGTTTTTCTCCAGTATTAAATGGCTTTATCAGAAGCTTATATGAAACTTGGTTACAATACATATAATAAATATATGAATGAGAACAAAATTACATTATTACCAAATCTTGCAAATACGTTCTTGTATGCAGAGATTCTTTTCATTAGATTAAAATCTTACCATTAGCTCTAATTTTAATTGTCTTAGCACATAGGATGAACTAATTAATTGTTGGTCAACTTTCCTAAGATTCTATTCTAGAAGGAACTATTTCTTTTCCTATACATCGTAAGCTATTAGCTGATGCACAAAATGGAAAATAGCTCATCGGATAAATTTCCATTAAATGCAAGAAACAAAAGAAGCAGGAAGAAGAGAACATGGACTTTGTATAGGGAAACAAGGCTGATCGAAGCTAAATTATAATGCGAGAGTGTTTTAAAAATGGGAATTTCTCCGGAACACTTTCGGGTAATGAGTTTTTATATTTTTAAAAGCAGCTTAACAGTGAAATACTGAATCGAACGAGTTCATTTGACTTTTGGGAGTAAAGCACCATCCATTAGGTGTGTGTATAATTGGTATGCGAATTCCAAGGTGATTGCCCATTTCTGTGATGAATCTCATGAAGTTTATCCATCCACATCTGTTGTCGCCAGTGAGTTGATGCTCAATGATTGAGAGATATCAACATGTGGCATGCCGTAAGATTCAGGGATCTCTGCACATTTACATGATACGATTTAGTATTGCCACCTAATAATTCGGAAACTTTCAAACCTTTAAATCCCACAAAACTTGACGGGAGTTTGAAAACAGGCTCGTGTTAATTTGTGCAAAGAAATGCTCAAAGAATTTAAATCGAGATAAGTCAAAATTTGTGCACTACATCATTACAAGAGATGAAACTTGGATCTATTCATATGAACACAACACTAAACACCACTCCACTGTTTTAGTGGTTCAATGTAACCCAAAAACAACGAAAGCTGTTCGTTTGAACAATGCTGACCAGTGGCGAAGAGTAATATGAGGCTCTGAGGCCGGGCCTACCCTGTTTTGTACCGTATATTTTTAAATCTTCGATTTTTTATAAAATAAATTCGACACTTGAATATTTCGTTTTTGGTAAAATATATATATATATATATATATATATATATATATATATATATATATATATATATATATATATATTAGGTTGGAAACACTTGGAGACCTTTCCGTCTGAGTCTCACCACCTCGCTAGATAGGCTTACCGGCTATGCTGCTCAGAGAGTGAAGGTATTATTGCTGGGGATTGCACGCATTCTTCGGAAGGTGTGAAGGCTCGCCTCTGGGAATAGACTGAAATAGTGATGTCGTCGCTTTCCTTCCGTTACCATGGTGATCGCCATGTTTTTTCTATGCAAACGCATGGAGCGAATGGTGTATTTTAAAAGTTACTATAAACAAAGACAACGGCGGCTGTAAATTTATTTACAATTATAAAATATTTTAACGACTAATGAAGTTGGCAGGACACGAAACAGTTTTAGAATATGAAAATTCATTTAGGAAACTACGAATAACATTAAGAAAATGCATAAAGAAACAGTAATATGTAAGGAACTTATTTCCAAAAGCGCCATATCTCTAAGTGATAAGGAAGAAATCAAATAATTAATGTAAACTTCATTATGATGTAATCCTCCTTAAGAAGCAATTATACACAATATAAACTCCCTAACGTGCAGATTGACAAACTGTCGGCATAAGGAAAACTAACACTATACATTTTTTTAAAACAAAAAAAAAAAATCTTTTAGAACAATGTTAATTGAGCTGAGCGAAGCGAAGCTCTTATACTCGGGTTAGCCGTTTGGTTGTCCGCGAACTCCTCCTAAACCGTTTGGCCGATCTGAACCAAACTTAGCATGCTGATAGAGTATGTCATGCTGAGTGACAACATAGGTCGAAATCAAAAATCCGATGTACCATCGAGGAATAATGACCGAAAAACGCCTCCTCCTAGACCGTTTGGCCGATCTCAACCAAACTTAGCACGCTGATAGAGTATGTCGTGCTGAGTGACAACATAGGTCGAAATCAAAAATCCGATGTACCATCGAGGAATAATGACCGAAAAACGCTTCCTCCTAGACCGTTTGGCCGATCTCAACCAAACTTAGCACGCTGATAGAGTATGTCGTGCTGAGTGACAACATAGGTCGAAATCAAAAATCCGATGTACCATCGAGGAATAATGACCGAAAAACGCTTGCATAGACTTAACATGGGGAAAAAGTTTTCACGCGATTTTTTTTGTCAACAATTAAAAATGACATTTATTATTGCATAATGGCCAGGAATGATTATGTAGTTTAAGCTCGCTCAGCTCATTTCATTGCAATCGGGTACATCCATTGCATTCCTAGTTCTATTGGAACATTTACTTTTCCTATGTCCACTCTTGATAATGGAAGTGCACAATATTAATAAAACAATATTATAAAAGAAAAGGGGAAAAAATCGAGCCTTTGGAAATTTTCAATCCGGACCATCAGTGGATACAGGTAAGATCTTTTCTTATACTCTACCAACTTTTTAAATTAAAGCATTTAGAAACAGTGCAATAAGAAAACATCCAATTATGAATGGTTCAGCATATATTCTAAACAACTGTTAAACATTAATCCTGTTCGCTTATACAATGTTATGATACTTATATTAATAAAATCAAAAGTTTTCCACAATTATTTAAGGTTAATATGTGATTATGAACAAGATGAGTAGCCTACATTTGTTTTCTCTTTTTCTCTTTATCTCTGGTTTTTGGTTTCATTGATTAGAAATGTTTAAAAAGAAAAATATTTCATTCGCTCTAATGTTTGCAATTCCGAAATATTTTATCACTGTTTTCGCTTTGCATTTAGGTACTTTAGGTATTCAGGCTACTTGTTGTTTGGAAAATAAAATGGCGATCACCATAGCAACGAAAAGGATGTGACGTCACACTTTTTTAGTCTATTTGCTTTTAGCGCTGAAGGCATCTTTCAATGCTAACATGTTATAAAATGATTTACTTAACATAGAGTAAGAAGTTTCTGTGTAGAATTATGTATTTCTTTTAGTGATAACTTGTTTAATTAGGTATACACGCGTTATTCAGAGTAGCTGTTTTTTTTCCTACATGGGGCCTGGTCAGGGGTGGACTGGCCATAATCAAGAACCGGCCCGATGGCCGCTGCGCCCTCCTCACATCAGTGCCTTTGCGCCCTCCTCTTAGCCTCGGGAAGTTTCCTCTCTGAACACATTTTTTTTAAAATTCGCTAGCCTTTGGCCAGCTAGGGCTCCACCCCAGACCCCGGTATTTGCTCGGCCTGCGGCCTCGCTCTTTCTGTTTTCGGCGTGGGAATGCTATTAACGACATTAGATTTACCGCTAAATATATAGATTTGACTCTAATATTAGTCATTTTGGACGATTTTTACATATCACCCTTACCAACCCCACGCTCCGCCCCAAATCCCAGTATTTGCTCGGCCTGCGGCCTCGCTCTTTCTGTTTTTGGCTTTGGGAATGTCATTATAAAGATCTTAGGGACCCTGAAATTTATAGATTTGACTCTAATATCGGTCATTTTGGATGATTTTTATATATCAACCCTCCCACCCCCAATACTCCGCCCCCAGATACCGTCTTTACTCGGCCTACGGCCTTGCCCTTTCTGTTTTAGGCTTTGGTGGTACCATTAATGATCTCAGCGATTTCGAAATATATTGATTTCACTCTAATCTCGGTCATTTTGGATCATTTTTATATGTCTCTGCCTCCCACTCCCGCCGTTAGAGACGCTAGTGGCGTTACATAAAAACAAGACTCCGTTCAAGACTTACAGATGAACATCTGGAATCATTGTTCTTGATGAAGTCAGAAAGACATATTCTGACCAATATAGACAACAATCTTATTATTGACAAAATGTGTGGAAAAAGCAAGGAGATGCGAAGGCTCCTTCAAGCATAAAGCGGTGACTTTACTTTCATTTTCCAGTTTTGTTTTTGAATTTCTTTTTTCGCTAGGTAGGTATATAATTCTCAATTTACTTTTGTTAATTTGTAGTAAATGTTTCATGAATACTTTTTATTAACGGTTTTAAAAATAGATGAAAAATAAGTTAATGTTATGATGAACACAGCTTTAAAAGGACAGAAGTATAAAAAATAGCATAAGCTTCAAACTTAACTCAAATATTCAGTTATAATTAGGCTGTTAACAAATACAGCCGAAGAATTTAAACAACTGGTGTGATTTTTGTAGTCTCAGTTAAAGTGTGCAGATTTATATAGGCCTAATATACGAGGCGTTTGAACATAAGTACACAACGAAAGGTTATTTAAAAAAAAGTAAATGTATTTTACATACTTTACAGAAAGCACATACTTTACTATATTTTTCGACATAGTTGCCAAGTTTGTTCAAACACTTATCATACCTCTCAATCAATTTCAACTATCATATCCTCTTCATAAAAACCTGCCGCCTGCTCCGATAACCAAGAGTTCACTGCCGTTTTTACATCGTCGTCATCATTGTAACGGTTGCCACTGAGGTGTTGTTTGAGGTGGAGGAACAGATGGTAATCGCTCGGCGCAAGATCAGGACTGCAGGGTGGGTGGTTTAAAACTTCCATTCCCAAAACTGTCCAACAAATCGCGGGTCTGACCTGCAATGTGAGGTCTTGCATTGTCATGGAGAAGGACAATGCCCTTTGTCAGCATGCCACGTCGTTTGTTTTGAATCGCTCTGCGTAGCTTTCTCAAGGTTTGACAGTATGCTTCTGCATTGATAGTGGTTCCTCGTTGCATGAAGTCGACCAACAAAACACCATGGCTATCCCAAAACACCGACGCCATGATTTTGCGCTGGGACAGAGTCTGTTTGGCCTTCACCTTTACAGGCGAGTGTGTCTGTCTCCATTCCATGCTCTGTTGCGTCGATTCGGGCGTGATATGCGAAACCTATGTTTTGTCTCCAGTTACGATCTGACTCAAGAAGCCGTCCCATTCTTCGTGATAACGAGTCAAGAACTTCATCGCACACTCAAATCTGTGGTTTTTGTGGTCCTCTGTTAGGAGTTTCGGGACCCAACGGGAGCACAGTTTCCTAAACTTTAGGTGTTCAGAAACAATTTTGTGAAGCACTGATCTCGACACGTCAGGAAATTCGTTTGAGAGACCTGTTATTGTGAAGTGCCTGTTCTCACGAACCCTCGCTTTAACTGAAGCCACCAAATCGTCTGTAATCGAAGAAGGGCGACCGGAGCGGTCCTCATCATGGACGTTGTCACGGCCATTTTTGAATTCTCGTACCCACTTACGCACTTTGCTTGCACTCATAACAGTATCACCGTACACTTCGCAAATCTGTCGATGAATTTCTGCAGCAGACAGGTTTCTTGCTGACAAAAACCGTGTCACTGAGCGAACCTCACACGCGGCGGGCGACTTGATAGTCTTAAACATTGTGATAGTACAGAATACAACCGTACAGGTCAGCTACAGAGCTGAAACTGAGCATAGTTGTTCTCGAGGCATGCCAGTACGTGACGCACACGCTCGTTGCGGTATGCGCGCGAACTACTAGTGTCTACAACAAAACGGACCTTACTTAAAAAACACGCCTCGTATTTAGTACTCAAAGTCTCTTTGTTTGTTTATGAAAATATTGAATTTGTATAATTCTATCGTGATTAACTGCAATAGCTAGTTAATCTTTTGTTGTGTTTTGTGTACTAATTTTCCGGGGGAAACCTTCCGGCACTTTCTTTTATTAGGAGGGGGTATTCCATACAAGCGAAAGCCTCAGATGGACGGCGCCCTCCCAGAGTATGTGACCGCGCTCTTTTTACATAGCTAGTCCATCCCTGGGCCTGGTCCATAATATCTTATAAAATATAAGTCTGATACATTAAACATAAATGTATAAATTTACCAAACGCTACCGTACAGGATAAAATAATAATATTTGTGTGTAATTTTAGTGGAGTTTTCTATTTCGTAGAATCAGTGGGGTATTTACGATTTTGTTTAGAGGGGCTTTGCTAACTTTATTCCTGGAAATATGAAAATTCTGCAATATATATATAAAAGAATTGCAATAAAATTTCGGTGAGTGCTTAAGCCCGGAAGCCACCCTCTTAAATATGTATGCCACTGCACAGAGTACAATATTAAGTATCTTGCGTTGATTCAAATGAAGTTCCTTCTGAGCATTAACATTTCTAGTAAAGTCATTATCACGTGATGCATTAATTAAATGCAGTATTGTACTTACTTTAAAATAGGAGATGCAAATAACGAACACTTATCCAAGAAATTTGACAGTTAACTAAGAATGTACTTACTTTTCCTCTCCCTCCATTTTCAAATATACAGGAAATAAAAACAGCAAATGAAGAGGAAATTCTCCTCATTCCCCTAGACGGAAGAAAAAAATGAATTGCACTTGAAAATATTTGTAGTGGAGCTAAATGGGAATATTAGTTTATCGGGCCTACCTTACTTGTGGGATTACGATTCGCCACTGGTGCTGACAAACAAATGATTGCATGTTTCTTCATTTACACCAGACATATTCCAATTATAGCTCTAGAAAATCGAGATACTGTAAATGCTGAGTGATAGACAACAATTTATTTGACAGAGATCATCAATGATTTGCGAAATACAAGCCCAAATTGTCGCATCATTCTTCGCCACCGCAACCCCAGTTCCTACTCAGCACACAAGACTTGATTATTTTAGTAAAAATGTCTAATTAATGACTCACTGTCCGTATTTACTTGATTTTAACACCTAATGACTTCTTTTTGTTTCTATACATGAAAAATAAGATGCATAGTCAGCGATTTGTGTCGCCTGAAGCAGCTGTTGACTCATTTTGAACAGCGATTTCTAACGTACCTCTTCAAACTTTCATGAGGAACAAAATAATTAGCTTAATGAAAGATAATTTAAATGTAGAAATGTCTATAATATTGGAACACTGCCACTGTACCGTAAATACTAGTTTGCAGACACTTTTCCTACAGCTCTCCTTATAATTCTTTGGTATAACAAAAGCATATATGCTTTAATAATTGTAATTATGAATGTGCTGCACTTTGTATTGTAAGCACACTAGCACCAAAACGACCCGTTGTTGTTCAACACAGATTCACAAGACATGAGATCGAATTGAAAGCTTCTAGCTCCAGAGGTGAAGATTCTAACACTTCTTTAAAAAATATTTATTCATATATTTTGTAGGTAATGATAAGAAAACATTTCAAATTCCTTTTGTCTATCTTTGGGAGAAAATCTCCGTTTTCTTTGAAAATATATTTGTTGCGTTCTATTGCCTATTCCTTGTGTGTCGAAATATATTCCATAGTAAATCTAAAAAGTCAAATCATTGTATTTTGTTTCTGTGATGGGAAATATTTAATAATCTTAAAGTTTGCATAAAGTAGAAAATCTTGTAAGTGAAATCGCATATAAGTAGTAGAAAATGGATCGATCTGGGCCAGTTTTAGCCAACTCACAAGCCACTGGGAAAATGACCACCGTGCACCGTGAGCCCACGGCCTTTTACGACCTCCATTTTAGGGGTGAATTCGTTCCCTTTTATGACCACTTTTTAGGGGGTGTATTCGTTCTCTTTTACGACCTCCATTTTAGGGGGTGAACTCGTTCCCTTTTATGAGCATATTTTTCAACCCCTATGAACAAACAGCAGAACATCCGACTACGTAACATAACGGACATACAGCAGAGCAGATTGAACTCGTTCTCTTTTATGAACACATTTTAAGGGGTGAACTCGTTCCCTTTTTCAACCCCTATTTTAACATAGCAGAAATTACATAGCACAGCTAATAAAAGAACATGGTTTATTTCAGAAATTACACTAAGACTACGTAACACACAGCAGAACAGATAACAGATAAGAATATGAAACATAGAAGGAGTGTGTACCCTTATTTAACATAGCAGAAAGTACACTGAGACTATGAACAGAGATAATACATAAGAATACGTAACATAGCAAGGGTGTATTCATTCCCTTTTCCAACCCCTATTTTAACATAGCAGATAGCACAGTTAATAAAAGAGCATGGCATATTTTCCAACCCTTATTTTAACATAGCAGAAAGTACACTGAGACAATGAACACACAGCAGATACATAAGACTTGTTCCACCCTTATTTAGAGTATGGTATATTTTCCAACCCACGGTCTTTTACGACCTCCATTTTAGGGGTGTATTCGTTCTCTTTTATGAGCATATTTTTTAACCCCTATTTTAACATAACAGAAATGGCATAAGAATACGTAACATAGCAGAGAATAGAAGTGTACTCGTTTTCAACCCAACATTATTTTCTTTTACGGGGGTAGCAAGACCCCCAACCCTCCTCCTTTCTCATCCAGGGCTTGGGTTATTTGAACATAACAGATAATACATTCGACCTCTATAGCAAAGATTCTTTTAAGGAGTGAACTTGTTCTAACCTATATTTGAACATAGCAGAGATTATTTTAAGAATGCGAAACTTCCGTGTTTTGTTATCAGTTACATAATAACTTCCGCCATATGTAGATAATTCTCATTACGTCATTCATCCGGATTTGAAAAAACATTGACCTAGTTTTCTCTTTAACAGACAATAACTTGTCATTCAACGATAGGAATCCCTGAACGTAATGTAATCAATCACAAAGGTATAAAAAAGAGGGGAATCCCCAGAGGATGACTCATACTATTGCGCAATGCAGTCAGACAGGTATAAAAGACTGACCGACATGTTTTTTTGTAATCACTTCCTGTTCACCATCCGAAGCGTAAAGTTCAGATATTTTTTGTGTGTGCGTTTATATTATTAGTGTGGTTTATTAATAGTGTGGTTTTGTTTTCTTTTGTAAGTAAGACATTTTATAATAATAATAATAATATATTATAAAAACTCAGTTTAAAATTATTATAGTAACTTTGAGGAGTTAGTTTTAAAAAAATGGCAACAAAAAAGGTTAAATCAAATACTATTAATTCTGATACTCTATTTAATAATAATTTTAAAAAATTTATTTTAAAATGTGATACTGAATTAAATGAGGATAGTGGATGTTTTTTAAAGAATAAAAGAAAAGACTGTTTAGATATATTACAACAAGAACAAACTAAGACATCGTTTAAAGTAAATTTTTCTTTGGGTACAACTTTTGTAAAACCAGTAGATTTAGAAACATGTAGATTCTTTGTAAATAGTGGTAACGAAATTATTTTGCCGAGTACAGATTTGAATTCTATAATTGAAAAACTATTTAATAAAATTTTAGTTGAACAAGAAAATAGGGCAATTAAGAAATCAGGGTGGTCTTTATGTTCTGAACCAAACCATCACTTAGAAATTAAAATCAGTAAATATGATCCGCTTTCCGCTTCTTCTTTTATAAAATTACCTCAATGGATTTTATCCAAAAAGAAATGTGTTTTAAATATTCAAAATAATGATAATAGATGTTTTATGTACTGCATTCTAGCTGCGTTGCATCCAGTAAAAGAACATCCAAATCGTGTGAATAATTACATACAATATAGTAATACTTTATTACCATTATTTGAAAAAACCAATATACAATTTCCCGTCGAAGTAGAACACATAAGCAAATTTGAACATATGTATAATTCTGTATTTCCTAAGGAACAAATTTCCATTAATATATATGGCATTAACTATGATCATGAAACTATTTTCCCGTTACGTATAAGCGAAAACACATGTGTAGGTAAACATATAGATTTACTGTATTGTGAAGAAAATTGCAACAGTCATTATTGTCTTATAAAAAATCTCAATGAGTTATTGAAGAGTCATAAAGAGAAAACTTATGTAAAATTGCCTCAATGGATTTTATCCACAAAATGTGTTTTAAATATTCAAAATAACGATAATAGAAGTTTTATGTATAGTATTCTAGCTGCTTTATATCCAGTAAAAGAACATCCAAATCGTGTGAATAATTACATACAATATAGTAATACTTTATTACCATTATTTGAAAAAACCAATATAAAGTTTCCCGTCGAAGTAGAACACATAAGCAAATTTGAACATATGTATAATTCCATATTTCCTAAGGAACAAATTTCCATTAATATATATGGCATTAACTATGATAATGAAACCATTTTCCCGTTACGTATAAGCGAAAACACAGCTGTAGGTAAACATATTGATTTATTATATTTAAACTCTCATTATTGTTTAATTACAAATTTAAATGGTTTAGTCAGACATCAGTTAGGTAGTCATCAAACATTTATTTGTAGACGATGTTTAATATCTTTTTATAACAAATCAAAATTAGATGAACATGACAAATTATGTAAAGAACACACTCCAACCAAAATTAACATGCCGAAACAAGGAGAAGTTTTAAAATTTCGAAAATTGAAATTGTTATTACAGAATGATGTGATAATAATTGCAGATATGGAAAGTTTATTAAAACCTATAAATAAACAAAGTGGATCTCATACAGTACAAATTCACCAACATATACCATGCAGTTTTGGTTATATTGTATGTTGGAGTAACAACTATATGAAATCAGATTTAGTTATTTATCGGGGAGAAAATGTATCGATGAAGTTTATGTCTGCTATGGAGAATGAATTAAGAAAAATCATAAACATATTAGATCAAGAAAAACCATTAATACCATTAAATAGTTCTCAGTTACAGGAGTTTAACCTATCCACTGAATGCTCAGTTTGTGATAGTAAATATACGAGTAACAATAGAAAAGTTAAACATCATAACCATTTAACTGGTTAATATATCGCCACGGTATGCAACAAGTGTAATTTACAAATTAAGCGTCAAAGTAATTTTATCCCTGTCTTCTTCCATAATTTGTCTGGGTATGATGCACATTTATTTGTGAAAGAATTAGGTTGCACCCCTGGAAATATTTTTGTAATTGCTGAAAGCACTGAGAAATACATAACATTCTCTAAGCACTTTAATTTTAATGGTAGACCTATCGAGTTACGTTTTGTAGACTTATTTAAATTCCTGCCGTATAGTCTCGAAAATTTGGTGTCAAAATTAAAACCTGAGCAATTTGTCTATACAAAGCAATATTTTTCTGATGAAAAGTTTCCTTTAATTCTTCGTAAGGGAATTTATTTTTATGAATACATAACAAATTTAGATACATTTAAAGAAACTGAATTTCCTGGAAGAGAGGCGTTTAGTAGCAAATTGAATGGAACACAAATTTCCGAGACTGATTATCAATATGCAAAACTGATTTGGCGTGTGTTTAAATGTGAAAATTTAGGGGACTACCATGATCTATATTTAAAATGTGATGTACTTCTTACAGCAGATGTGTTGGAGAATTTTAGAAAGACATGTTTAAATGCTTTTTGTATTGATCCGATTAATTGTTTTACTGCACCTGGGTTGGCATGGCAAGCCATGTTATATAGAACAAAAATTGAACTTGAACTTTTATCAGATATCAATATGTATATGTTTGTAGAAAAATCGATTCGCGGAGGTATTACTCAAGCTGTGTTAAGGTATGCCAAAGCTAATAATCCTTACGTACATGATTTTGATGCGGAAAAAGAAAAATCTTATTTACTGTATATTGACATGAACAATCTGTACGGACTATCAATGATTGACTATTTACCATATGGTGGTTTTCGGTGGGAGGATAAAATTGACAACTGGCAAGACAAACATAAAATTATCAATTGGCCCACGGATAGTGAATGGGGATTTTTTCTAGAAGTGGATTTAGAGTATCCAAATTATTTACACGAATACCATTCTGATTTTCCGTGTGCTCCAACTAATGAAGTTCCACCGAATGGTAAATATTCAAAATTACTATTGACACTTAAATCGAAATCGAATTATATCTTGCATTATAGAGTATTACAATTTTATCTAAAACAAGGTTTAATATTGGTAAAAGTACATAAAATATTATGGTTTCGTCAATCTAAATGGCTTGCATCTTATATTCAAGAAAATACTCAACGCCGTGCAAATGCTACAATTGAATTTGAAAAAGATTTCTATAAGTTATTAAATAATTCTGTATACGGAAAGACAATGGAGAATGTACGAAAACGAATTGATATAAAATTAATTAACAATGAAAAAAGTGTAAAAAATTAGTAGCGCAAAATCAGTTTGAAAATTGGGTAAAATTGGCTGATAATTTGGCATTGTTTCATATGGTAAAAAAATCGGTAACCCTTAATAAACCAATTTACGTAGGAGCAACAGTTTTAGAATTATCAAAATTAGCAATGTATGAATTCCATTATAATATAATGAAACCGCGATATGGAGATAAAATTAGAATTGCATATATGGATACTGACTCTTTCATTTACCAAATTAAAACTAACAATATTTATAACGATATAAAAGATATGAATGAGTATTTTGACACCTCAAATTATCCTGAAAATAATTCTTTATATAGCACAAAAATAAACACGTTTTGGGTAAAATGAAAGACGAATTAGGTGGAGTTCCTATGATTGAATATGTTGGGTTACGAGCAAAAAATTATGCTATAAAAACTGGTGAAAATAAAGAATTGAAAAAATGTAAAGGGATCAAGAAAAATATAGTTAAAGAACAAATTACGTTTGACGATTATAAATCATGTATATTTAAAAACGAAACGATCTATAAAACACAATTTGAAATTAAAGTAAATACCATAATTTAACAACAAATCAGGTAAGAAAATTAGCATTAGATCCGTATGATGACAAAAGAAAAATTTTAAATTGTAATATACACACTGTTCCTTGGGGGTATTATATTAATAAAGATGTAAAATGTACGATTTGTATATTGTAAATACGATATAATTTTTTTGGATATATTAGTATTAAAAAAAATGTCACAATCAGTTCGAGAACAAATAGTTGCAGAATTACATAAAAGTGCAAGACGAAACTATCCTCGAATACCCGTTATAACGAAAGGGATTCATGATTTATGGCAAGCTGATTTAGTTGAAATGAATAGTGGAAAATTGAAAGGTCTAGCAAAAATTAATCGAAATTTCAAATATTTATTAACTGTGATAGATACATTCTCTAAATATGCTTGGGCAATTCCTGTGAAAAATAAAACTGGGAAAGAAATTACACAAGCATTTATAACAGTACTGAGAAAAGCAAACAAAAGCCCTAAATTTTTACAAACTGACAGGGGTCGAGAATTTTATAACTCAGAGTTTCAGAAGGCGATGAACCAAAATAACATTAAACATTATTCCACGTACAGTGATGTGAAAGCAAGTATTATTGAAAGATTTAATAGATCATTACGTAACTTAATGTGGAGACAATTTACACTGCAGGGAAATTATAAATGGATTGGCATTCTACCGGAATTACTACATAATTATAATAATACTATTCATTCTACTATTAAAATGAAACCTATCTACGCTATTAAAAAAGAAAATGAAAAACATCTATTGACAAACATCTATTGCAAAAAGTTTTCTGTGATAAAAAGAAAAAGTAAATTTAAGATAGGTGAATATGTAAGAATTAGTAAACTTAAGCGTCCTGGTTTTGATAGAGGTTTTACACGCAATTGGAGTACAGAAATTTTTCGAATTGCTAAAGTTTTCTTCACTAATCCTCCGACATATCACTTAGTAGACTCAAATAATAAACCTATTGAAGGACGATTTTACGGACACGAATTACAATTAAAGAAATTTCCAAACACATATTTAATTGAAAAAGTGTTGCGAAAGAAAAATAATAAGGCCTATGTGAAATGGTTAGGTCTGCCAAAAAGTGAAAATTCTTGGATTGATTTAAAACATACTATATTGTAAAAAAAAAGAGAAGTCAAGAATTTATAGGTGAAGCATGTCGTCACAATATCTGTAATAGAGATGGAATGGAAAATTCCTTTTACATGTATGGTAGCAGGTCCTACAGGTTGTGGAAAATCATATTTTGTTAAAACATTTCTTAACCATTATAGTAAGTTATTTAAAAATATTGTATGGTGTTATGGTGAATGGCAACCGTTGTATGATACTATTTCAAACTGTACGTTTAAAGAAGGTTTACCTCAAAATAATGAATTTCAAGCACACGAGGGTCCACATCTTGTCATTATAGATGATTTAATGCGTGAGTGTGACCATCGGATTGTAGATATATTTACTAAGGGTAGCCATCATAGAAATATAAGTGTAATATTTATCACACAGAATATTTTCCATCAACAAAAAGGAATGCGGGATATTTCGTTAAATTGTCATTATATTGTTTGTTTTAAAAATCCTAGAGACCAAGCTCAAATTAATTATCTCGCACGACAATTGTATCCAGGTAATACAAAATTTATTCAAGAAGCATATCAAGATGCAACTCGAATTGCACATGGTTATTTACTCTTTGATTTAAAACAAAATACTCCTGATGAGCAGCGAGTTCGAACAAATATCTTTCCAACAGATTCTTTTAATTATGTTTATGTACCTGTAAAAAAATAATAATTGTAATATGGTTTATATTCTAACAACTATTTGTGCTTTAATAGCCGTAAAAAATGATTAGTAAGGAAAATGCACATATGTTAAAACTTTTAGCAAAGTCAAAACCGAAAGCACGTAAGGCAATTTTACAAAATGCAGATCCTGATTTAATTCGCTCTATTTGTGAATGTTCCTATAACGTATTACAGGGAAATGTTCCATTAAATAAAACAGAGATAAATAAGCTAAAAAAATATAAAAAGGAACTGAGATATTTGGTGAAAAAAGGTCCGTCATTAAAACAAAAGAAAAAACGAATAATTATACAAAAAGGTGGTTTTCTTACTGCTTTGCTTGCACCTATTATTGGAGGTATACTATCTAGTTTAATTAAATAATTATGCAAAACGCACAAAAACTTATTTTAATCACACCAGAAAAATTACATCATTATCAAACGATATTTAATCTTGATGATGAAATGAAAGAAATTTTAAATAATAAAAGTTTAAATGCAGAAGAAAAATGGACAAAATATAGAGAAGTCTTACAAAAATATTTAAATATAATTCAAAAACCGGCAGCAGTTACAACAACAGCAACAACTACTACGGAGGAAGAAGAACAAGGGGACGAGGAGGAGGAGGATGATGAAATAATATCTACTCTCCCTGAAATTTGTAAACGTAAAGCAAGACCTTTATTACGTAAATTGAAACAAAATCCAAATATTCAATGGGACGATAATGGAAATGTGAATATTAATAATAAATTAATTCCAGGTGCAAATATAGTGGATTTGATATCCGATTTTGTTAGATGTCGTAAGAAAAATATTTCAGTTGCTGGCTGGAAACCTTTTGCTACATTATTAGCAAAAGCCAATATACCCTTAGAGTACATTGGTAATCCTCAACGAATAGATTATATTAGAAAACTAACAGAAGACGAAGAAGACGAAGAAGAAGATGGTCCTCCACCCCGTAAACGCAAATGGTGTACTTATAAGCAATAATAATAATAATATTCTATTGTTATCTATTGATACTTTTAAGTATATAGAAAGAAAGATGAATGAGCCCTACCTCAATTACTACATACATCAAGCAGGAGGTAATTATAACGTGTATAGAGGTACACCATATCAAGAAGGTTATGGCATTGGTAGTTTTCTAGGAGGTTTATTTCGTGCTGTATTTCCTTTATTAAAACAAGGTGCAAAAACTGTTGGTAAAGAATTGATACGTACAGGAATTAATGTAGCAGGAGATGTACTAGATAATAATAAACCTATTGAAGAGTCTTTGCATGATCGATGGCAAGAAGCTAAAACAAATTTAAAAAATAAAGCTCAAAATAAATTAAATCAGGTGTTGGAAGGATCTGGAAGAAGAAGAAAAAGAAAGAAAGTTCATTTTAGTGGTGCTGGTGTGAAACGGATAAAAAGATCCAAAGATATTTTTGATTGATTAATTATAGAGCAAAGTGATAGTTTTTATCTCACACTTCCTAGCAATAGTTCTATGAAATATTTTCCTCAAAATACTCTTGCTTGTTATACTACTAAATTATATCAACCTATTGTACTGGAGAAAGGAGTGTGGGAAACAGCTGTTGTTGAAGTGCATTATACAAGTTCATTTCAGAATGTTTCCAAATATACAAATAATATTTATTACCGTCTCATGAATACAAAAAACTGGAACATAACTCAAATCTTACCAGGCCACTATTATCATGTTGATGATATTCTATCTCAAATTAATCATAAAAGTGATATATTAAATTTACAATTAAAAGTCAAAGCATCAGTGAAACGAATTGAGGTTAATAGATTAATAAAAGATCAAGAGAAGCATATACAAGTACGCCTATCTCCTGAACTAGCCCGAATACTAGGTTTTGATCATATACAGCAGGAAGATATTGCACTTGTTCATCATGCTCGTTATCCACCTGATTTACAAAAAGCGCTACCTACACTTATGTATATTTACAGTGATATTGTAGAACCACAAATGGTGGGTGACACCGTAGCTCCATTGTTACGTATTATAAATACAAATATTACAGAGCATGGTATTAATAATGTACATATTTTTGATAATCCTCATTATGTCACTGTGCAACGTAAACAATTTGATCAAATTATTATTGATTTAAGAGATAGTACAGGTAATCCACTTCCTTTCCAATATGGCAGTGTATGTGTAAAATTACATTTTCGTAGACGTAATATGGTATTGTAAATTTTACCATGTGTGAATATTAATAGTAAGAAAAAAGACAAGAATGCAGTGTGAGTGTATGAAATCAGAATTAGATTTATTTGCTGGTTTACCCACTCAAACCAGTATTATAGGTAATAAAATAGTTCCATATAAACCTGTGGCTTCAATAGCTGATAATGCACCAATAGAATTTGTAGTCCCCGGCCATGGGGATGACTATATTGACTTACCGCACACAATGTTATATGTTAAAGGTAAAATTACTAAATCAGATGGTTCTAATTTAACTTCTGCCGATAAGAAAATCGGCCCTGTAAATGATTTTCTCAATGCAATGTTCAGTGAATTGCAATTATATTTAAATAATCAACTTATTTCCTACTCTTCACATACATATCCATATTGATCGTATATTGAAAAACTACTAAATTATAATGCTGAAGCTAAATCAACGCATCTTCAAACATCAATGTGGTTTAAAGATACTGCAGGGCATATGGACAGTGTGACCGATGCTAATGTAGGATTTAAACAACGTTTTCTTCTCACTGCTTTAAGTCAGTCATTTGAATTATTGGGTTATATTCATGCTGATATTTTCAATCAGGAGAAATTTTTACTGAATGGTGTACAACTGCGCATTAAACTAATTCCAGCTAAACCTACATTTTGTCTAATGGGTGACGCAGATGCTGATGGAAAAGTTGTAATTACAGATGCAACATTGCTTGTGAAAAAGGTTGATGTGTCACCTGCTGTTAAAATAGCACAAAATAAAGTATTACAAAATCCTAAATTTAGAGTAAAATATCCTATAACAAAAGTGCAAGTGAAGACTGAAACGTTGCCACAAGGAATTATGGATAGTACACTTCCAGATCTATTTTCAGGCCTAGTGCCTAAACGTATTATTATTGGTTTTGTTAGTAATACTGCTTTTAATGGTAATTATCAAACAAATCCATTCAATTTTCAACATTTTAGTATGTCATTTTTTACATTGTATGTTGATGGAAATCCAATACCCTTCAAACCTTTACAGCCAGATTTTGATAATAAGCTATATGTACAAGCATATTCTACGTTATTTACAGGTTCAGGTATTTATTATTCTAATCAAGGTAATGATATTTCACTTGCTGAATATCCTAATGGTTATACTCTACTGGTGTTTGATTTAACTCCTGATTCAAGCGCAAGTGCTGCATTTCATACTAGTCCGCAACGGCAAGGAAGTGTACGTTTAGAGGTTCATTTTAAAGAAGCACTGCCATCTCCTGTAACAACAATTATTTATGGTGAATTCTCTTCAGAATTAGAAATTGATTTTCAGAGAAAAATATATATTAATTAAAGATGTTAAATACAATTGAGCTTTATGAAGCATTACAACAAAATTTGCCTAAAGATCATTTTATTGGTGTGTCTGCTGCTGATGAGTTACCTTTGTTTATTCATACATTTCCAGCCGCCATAATTATAAACACTGATTCTAGTGATAAGCCTGGTGAACATTGGGTTGCTGTTTATATATCTAATATGTGTGTGGGAGAGTATTTCGATAGCTGTGGTATACCTCCCTATATACAACATCATATAAGGTTTTTAAAACGAAACTGTCTGTATTATACATGGAATAATAGACGTATTCAAGGTGATTTATCTCAATTTTGTGGACATTACTGTTTCCTATATTTAGCATGTCGTGCATCTGGTTATTCGATGCAGGATTTTTTAAACAAATTCTCACTCACTACTATTGATGCTAATGATATTATGCTTTATTCATTTATGAGAGTATGATGATGTTATTTTTTTAAACTCCGCCATTGCCGGTCCCAAGCCCTGGATGAGAAAGGAGGAGGGTTGGGGGTCTTGCTACCCCCGTAAAAGAAAATAATGTTGGGTTGAAAACGAGTACACTTCTATTCTCTGCTATGTTAAAATAGGGGTTGGAAAACGAGTTCACCCTGCTATGTTACGTATTCTTATGTCATTTCTGTTATGTTAAAATAGGGGCTAAAAAATATGCTCATAAAAGAGAACGAATACACCCCTAAAATGGAGGTCGTAAAAGACCGTGGGTTGGAAAATATACCATACTCTAAATAAGGGTGGAACAAGTCTTATGTATCTGCTGTGTGTTCACCTCTGCTATGTTTCGTAGGGGTTGAAAACGAGTACACCCCCTTAAAATGGAGGATGTTGTGTGTGTGTGTGTTACGTAGTCTCAGTGTAATTTCTGAAATAAACCATGTTCTTTTATTAGCTGTGCTATGTAATTTCTGCTATGTTAAAATAGGGGTTGAAAAAGGGAACGAGTTCAATCTGCTCTTCTGTATGTTCGTTATGTTACGTAGTCTGATGTTCTGCTATGTGTTCGTAGGGGTTGAAAAATATGCTCATAAAAGGGAACGAGTTCACCCCCTAAAATGGAGGTCGTAAAAGAGAACGAATACACCCCCTAAAAAGTGGTCATAAAAGGGAACGAATTCACCCCTAAAATGGAGGTCGTAAAAGGCCGTGGGCTCACGGTGCACGGTGGTCATTTTCCCAGTGGCTTGTGAGTTGGCTAAAACTGGCCCAGATCGATCCATTTCCTACTACTCATATAATTCATAGATTCCTTAGGATGAACCATAAGGAACCAATTGACCTACTAGTTCCTCAACTGCGTTAAAGGCTTTCAAGTTCTGCCCAAGTCACGGAATTTGTAGATAAAGTGAAATTAATCTTGTATAGTCTGACATCAATATATCGAATCATGTACGAGTAATACTTTATACCAATAAATCGTTTGTTTGCATTAATTTACTAATTTGGAATTACATTAAATCTATAAGTATAGTAAATGGCAAATGCGAACGTAGAAAACTTGATGTGTGCAAAATTCAAACCTTAATACGAAGCTTAGGAATTCGATATGCTAACCACCAGTCTACGCCAAAAACTGCTAAAGGACGTTCACTTTAATAATTTCCCCCTCAATCGCTCTTCCTGACCGATTATTGATGATTATAAGCACCTTGTGTATAACTATTAGGAATATTTATGTAATTGTTATCATTATGTGTGCTTAAAGTTAAAAGAACAAACGACAAGGCACCATTTTCTAGTTAGTAGCGTATTTTTTTATATAGAGTTATACAGTACACAAGTGAACTATGTATTCCACCTTAATGAAAGGTGCTGTATTAGTGGCAACGAACAGCATTCTTTTAGAGCCATAAAAATTAGTTTTTAACGAATTTTTCGAAAACTATGCACTGGAATTTACTTTCATAAGTCGTTTTGTTCAGCATGATGTGGTCTAACGCTTGATATAAGTCTCACCTTTTCACACATTCGTAAAGCGCTTATAGCAGGTTAGATTACACAGGACTAACTAAGAAAGCAATCCTGCTCTTTGAAGAAGTCGATGAGGAATTTTTGAAACTTCATATTAGTGAATTCTCTTTAAGGGGTATATTCTTATACCGGTATGGTTTAAACATCTCTCAAATGCACTTTCTGTGTTGAAACTGTATGCGTTGTTTAAAGCTAAGTACCCTAATACTATCGTTACTTACCATTTTCATCAGAAATACTTCAAAGCTAATTTTAACCCGAGGTTTGTTAGATCACAAGGAGACAGACATATTAAGTGTGGGAGAAACAACATACCAAAATCCAAAGCAAATCATTGTGAGAATAAGAAGAAAGCAGAAGTTGGAGTACTTACCTATGATTCACGAAAGAAGGGCTTAAAATTTCAGAACAGTGGATCAATTTTTGAAACATTCCAAAACATTTATTAATGTCTTAAATTTAATTTTCAACCTCACATAAATCGTTGAAGTCCCTAAACTTCGTGTCCAATATTTTTTGTGGAGAGGTCTGTAGCGGAAATACAGAATGAACCGCCACTTCAATTATGTGATTTTATTCAAATTCTGCTAAACTAGTATCAGTATTAACTTTTATTTTTCAAGAAAACACACACATTATGTGTTGAAAAGAGATGTAGTAGTATAATCAGTAAGACGTCTGTCTACCAATTAGGAGGCCAGGTTTTAGATTCCATGTATAGACTGGAAGATTTTGTTCTTATATCTTCGCTCGATTGCGGATATGATATTCACTCAGGCTCTTTACAATGAAAACTTCGAACATCAAGGGAAATAAAGATGAGGGTGAAGGTGCTTACTACATGAATTGCAAAGCGTAAAGAATTGGTCGAAGTATGACAGTTATAACCAGGACGGAGTGAACTGGCTGTGCAAAAAGAAGAAGACAATATAGGAGTGATGGATAAAACTCGTGTTGTCAGTGTACTGTTACTTATGAAGACTAGAGCAGTGAATCTTAAAAGACATGGCAACGATATGTATGTCCCTAACCACTCTCTTCCATCAAAGTGAAAATACGTTAACATTTTATACGACTTCAAGAAAAGTAATAAAAGGTAAGGACTACCGCACTAAACTTCCACCTATTTCGTACACTAAATCATATTATGCTGCAGTTATTAACGAAAAATTTTCCTGTAAAATAAGAAACTAAATTGTAGGACATTTTGGAGCAGAAAAATCACCGTCAAAATTAAACTACCTCTTTCGCAGGTTTTCATAAGAAATGACTTATTCCGCTTATTAGCATCATTAAAGAATCATTTTTGCATCAAATGTCAACAAAATTCCATGAGTCATTTGAGAAAACTATCAAAAAATGTCAGAAAAAAGAAAAGCACTCATTCTGAACAGTAAACTCCTAATTGCCGATATTTTCATAGGAAGTAATTATAGAGTTATTGATGAAATATTTATGTATGAAATAGGAACAAAATCGCCTAGGTTATTTTGAAGAAATCATCCTAAAGGCACTCACCGCAACGAATCGTTTAAAAAGTACTCGTACATACTTTCCAGAAACACACACACACAGTATAGAGTTGCTAATGGATTGTTGGTATATGGAGCCGTTTTCGGAAAATTGCATTTTCTATTTTCATCCTTCAGTAAATTTTCCTTATTTTTGAGGTAGGAAAAGATTTTGATAAATTCTCTCAGAGAACTTTAATTTTAAACCTTTCGTGCGAAATTCGTTGAACGATGTGATTCCTGGACCAGTGAACGAATGGATATTTAAAATCACATTTTTAGTATATAGAGATACTAAAATGTGTTTATCGTTGAAATCTCGAATTCGATTTTTTCACAATAATGATACTTTCTTCTAATTTGCTTCACACTAGGTTTTGTCAGTCAGACACGATTCAAAACTTTAGGATACCGGTACTTCTTGCAAACATGTAAACTTGAAATTCAGCACAATTAATGGTAAACATGCCCTGCAAGTGAAGAAAAAATCCAAAATCTCCGAATTTCCCTCTCCACGGCAGGGGATTAAGGGGCAAGGACAAAACCATGTATTAATATTAACTTGTGAAGACGATTATAAACTAATCGCATCCTTCCTGTAAACGTGGAAACTTTCATATATACTGTAAGCATGGGCGGCGATTAGGGGGGGCAAGAGGGGGCAATTGCCCCCCCACTTTTTTGAAGAGACGCCCTAATTTATATAATTTCATTTGGAAATGTAAACAGGGTGTCCACACAATTTGGAGAAAAGATCTCTGACTTTTCCCTGACTTTCCATGACGAAAGTTCCAGATTTCCCTGACCCCTGAATAACCTGAAAATATAGAAAAAAAGACAGAAACTCCAGCCTCCACACTCCCCATAGTTGGCCTTGTTCTCTTCCGCTTCTGTTTCTTTCTTTTTTTCAATTTCTTTCCAAAGGAATGTAAATTTACAAACATAAGCATTAGGCAGATATTGATTAGGCCTACATGTTACACCAAATGTAAAGTTACAAACGGAAGTGTGCAGTATACAGAGTACTTAAGATATGAAAAAAAATACACATTATATCCTTACACATTATAATACCAATTACACAGCATTATATTATTGCCTATAGTAATAAACAGTTCACACATGATTTTACTGATTATTAAAAAAATACACACAGACCCACATACTTTTGCTTGGGGAAGTTGTTAAATGCAACACATTTAGAAATTTGTTTTCATCCTTTCTCTCATAGTTTTCTTCTCATTGATATGAATATCCTTCTTGTTGTCTCCGCAGTTTAATTTTCTTTTCTTCTTCCCCCAGCTCCTTTAGTTGTTGCTGAATCTTCCGTTTCTCTCTCCTCTTCTCGTCTCCAGCATTTATTTATCTTTTCTTTTCCAAATACACATGGTATTGTCTCATTGAACTTCTCACTGAATTTATCATACCTCTTGTAATTATTAATCCTGATGATCCACCTATTCTCATCACAGAATCATATATGATTCGTTGAGCCACCAGAGATTCTTCTTGTAAGTTGTCAACAATGAGAATTTTATTTATTGTGAAACCACTTTCAAAAAATGCGTTTCCGTGAAAGAAGATAAAACACAATTTCATAACTGACCATAAGTCAACGAAGTTCTTTCCATTTCCTAACACTAAGTAAAAAACTCAAGTCCAACACAATCTCTATCATTGGCTATGAGTTCATTCGAGTGTTCTTTAAATTCTTCAGTCTGAGCTTTTACTGTGAGCTGGACATAACATTTCTTCGCGTTCTCAGCCACTTGTTCAGATATCCTCTTGGCACCATGCAATTCTACTAGAACAGAGTCTACTCTTTTGAGCAAATATGCCAGGATGCAGTTAGATATGTGTTTTCGCAGAAAATTAGTTTCAACAACTATATCAGAGAACACTACATTTTGCATCCAGTAACAGTAAAAAAGTCAACCTTATTTCATAAATTCAGTAATTGAACATCGGACCTAAATCGATTTTTCCCTGACTTTCCCTGACCAATTTGCCATTTCTCTGACTTCACCTGACACATTTTACTTCCCTGACCTTTCACTGACTTTCACTTATTTACAAGAATGTGGACACCCTAGTAAAGGTTTTGTATGTGTTACTGGTTCATGCAAAAAAAAAAAAAAAAGGTGCCATATGATATTTGCCGTTGCGTGAGTACGTATTGGATATTTGTCTTCCCGTGGAGTTAACAAAGGTACAGGAATTGCGTTTTAATTGCAATTCAAAACAGTTAATATTGCAATTGCATATTTCCTTAAATGTCACAGCATATGCTTGCAGTACTTAATGTATTTCATTTTCTAAGAGAAAAACATTCATTTAATGGCATGTGTGGAATTGTTGTTCATTAATTCCCAGTTTTAATATAACTTCTGCAAAACAAGCATCATTATTCATTACTATGATTAATATTATCCTTTCTATGTATTTGTTTTGCAAATTTGTTATTAAATAATCTGATCACACAATTTTCAAGACAGAATTGTAAGATATTCATGAGCAAGGAATTAAATCTCTTCTTGTGCTTTCGTTGTTTAAGAGTATAAAGGGCTAGGTACCTACCTGTATTGCTCTTACGAATTTACTTAATAAAACAGAAATACGATATACGGCATTTTAAGTGAAAAAAATAGTATCCTGTTAGTTATGCAACCTCTCATCAACAATTGTTAGAAACAACCAGGAAATCTAACATTGATATACAATTGTTAAGATCATGTCTTGCCCCCCCACTTTTAACGTCCAACCGCCGCCACTGACTGTAAGTCACTCAAAAATACAAATTCCAAAAAACAGTATTTCCCCTAAACAAAGCACTTAAAATTCCACACAAATATAAGTATTTGGTATACTTAAAGAGATAAATTATAAAAATGTCAATTATATCATCTCATGGAGAATAATAAGGGCTTAGGTATTTAAACTTGCATATTGGGTTGCTGAGTATAAACTTACAACGCATTATCTATAAACGAGAAAACTGGAACTTGACAGGGTAAAATAAGGATAGAGTACTTATCACTATTTAATACAATAACTAATGGTCAATATATCGTTTTATGCGTACAGTCAGCGACAAAAATTCTTTCCGTTTGATGAAATTAGTTTTGTAAATAACTTCAGAATGGAAAGATAATTTGAGTACAGGTTTTAGTAAATTTTTAAAAAATATAATTTTCTGTACGTTCCAACATTGAAACTCACTGAAATGTGCACGTTTCACCGTTATTCCCAAAATATTTTTTACCAAACAAAATAACTTCTATCGCTGACTGAATATGAGGTAAATTATTGTAAAAAATTAAATGAAATCTTTAAGTTTTACGTCCCACGGTTATAACGGTTAGCTAAAGGAGACGGTGATGATGAGAGATGAATGAAGTGGTGGAATGAAGAAAGTGGGAGGAAACGGAAGAACCCTGGGAAAACCCACGAGCACGGTGTTGGTCCACCACAAAGTCCACACGCCGCGAGCTGGGATCAAACCAGGGACCCAAAGCACTGGAGGTAAATTATTGTAAATGCTTTCCAAACAGTAGTGATGCAATACTAGAAAAATAAACATGAAAAATAGAGCCAAGTTCTCGTACACTTATCACTTTGTTGGGCAAAAAAAGATTAGAAATCTGAAACGATGTCAAGTTCTACTGAAATTCGGAAATCGGAATATGAAATTTGCAATTATAGTGCTGAAAAGAACTTGCCTCTCGACGCGATACTGTGTAGAACTTTTTTTTCAGTACTAAAGTTGGAAATTTAGTTTTCCGATTTTCGAATTTCCATAGTACTTGGTATCGTTTCTAAATACTTACACAGATACTTTCAATTCTGTCAAAGATAATATAAAGAAGGGTTTGAAATAGGGGGAATTTAAGAAAAATTGAGTTTGTAGATAACAAAACAAAAAATCCGATTTCTAAATAAAAATGTTGATCTTTCCAATTGCGACACTCAACTTTTAGTTTTGATTTACCATCTTACAATCATTTTTTTTGCACAGAACTTATACAACCAGATTAGCAATGAACAATCGTGTCTCTCACATGTAATTGCTTATTTTAGTGGATATCATTAATAGAATAACTACCGTAACACCGAAAACGAAAATAATATTTACCTGTGCCAGGCAATATAATAGTTGCTGCATGATTTGCTGCATGGCGTTTTAAATACAGGTTGAACCTGGCTTCATCATATGTGTAATTTCCATAAAGCAGATGAACAAATATACTATTCGACACGTTGGTAACACTCCAATCTCTGGTTGGTTCTAGAAATTGAGTGTCGATCATCTAGAATTTAAATATATACATATATAAAATAAACAGCATGTTAGTACGAAATGTAAGTTTGTAAGACTACTTTTTGAGTTATCAAATGACTTGAAAATCATTCTGTGTTACTTTTTATAACAGAATTAATATATTCTGAAGAGACTGTCTACACTAAATACGAAGGTAACTAATGGAATATAGTTAATACGAAAACTGTTACATATCTGCACAGATTGCAGGAAAAACGGGTTGGATTAAAGTGGTAACAATATCTTTGCGTGGAGTACTATTAAATACACATAATCCATCTATTCCCTTAATAAGCTTACATGCACGCTCCCTTAATATAGCTTATATTTTCCCTTACACTTGGAGGACGGTAAACATAGTCTGCACTAACTTTGCTCTAGATCAAGCATTCCTAACTGAATGTCCTGTTATGTCATAGTTCTTTGGTGTTATGCTCAGTAAACCACAGCGAGAAAACAAACAGCAGGTATCAAACATGGCGTTGAAAGTTCCAGTGGTGACAGGCACTCAAGACTATCAATAGTATAGTTAATCGGTTTTGTAGATACTCTAACCGTGGATCAATCGCTACTAGTATACTGCCAACTCTTGTTTATTTTCTTCTTCTGCCTCTCGAATTCTACCACCCTTTGTTCGACCAATTTCTCACAAACCTTCCTCCGATAGTAAAACAGTGCTCTTACGTCATACATCTACTACTTGCAAATGACTGCATGGTCTTTATCTACGTCCATAGCCGTACATCATACTTAATTTCTTCCCTAACTTGAAGCGCTGACACTTTATCTTTCTCTTATACAACAAATCACATTGACAAATGTTAGTTCAATACGGACATCTTTGCAAAAGTTTGGTACTTTCAACAAAAAGCACAATCGTGCAGGATACATTACGAGTCAGACTCTTACCCCTGAGTCCTGAACCTTTTAATTACCTTCATTATTCCGTATAATTTTTCACAGATGAGGTCAAACACTTTATACGATTAGGCAAACTCATAAAATCCAAAGGCATTGATTCTCTACACTAGAATTTTATGTTTCATTTATGAATCTTTTAGCTTCCTTCCTCACCGATCTTTTTAAGATTACCACACACATCTTGTTTTAGAGCAGACTAACAGAACGAACATTATTGTTTTAGTCCCCAAACATTCATCGGCATCGGCAGCTAGTGTTATAAATTTTCCGCCTATAAGTCTATTGTGCACTGACCTAAAATTATTAACTCGTTATCTCACGAGCAGAATGAAAATATCTGGAAAAGCTAAGTCTTTACCAATATGGTGTTGGATACAATAATATTTACAAACCTTTATGAAATCTCAGACATTTTATTTCCTTTCCTGAATCTGTCACTCCTACTGGTAGCAATTTTATCCATGGGTTATTCCAAGGCCTTTGACAGAGCTAATCATAATTATCTCTTCTAAGTTTTAGCGAAATGTGGATTTGGTTATCTTTTTATTTCTCTTATCAAAGGAATGTATTCAAATCGAATTACAAGGTTGAAGCTAAATGGTGGTTTAAGTACTCTATCTCCATCTATAATGGCATTCTACAAGGAAACACTATGTCTAGTACTTTTTTCAGTCCTTAGCACCACTTGTATATGTGGCACACTGCCTACTCTCTGTCGTTTTGTGTATAACAATAGTCTGGTTGTGCAATCGTATATAGATTACCTAGTACGCAATGAAGTAGATCCGGAATGTATACAGCACATAATAACCTTGCATTAATATGCCTCTAGCGCACAATTTTATAAGGGAAAAGCAAACACACTATGTATACATGAAAAATATTAATCTCTGCATAGTAATACGTTTGATACTGTTCCATATATCAAAATGCTTGATACTGGAACTATTCACTATTCATGTTCTATTCACTATCCACTATTCACTATTCGTGTCACTATTCATGGTTTCCTACTTTACGGCAGATTATCACGGAAACATATTATGTTATAGCTTCTAAGGTCCGAAGTATTTTAACCTCACATAAATCACATAATCTTATTCTTTTAAGTGCAAATTTCTTCCTTAAAATGTTATCTTCAGCTTATTGTGGCGTGCTACCCAGGTATTTCCTTTACCCAAGCCTATAAACAGTAAGGCAGTTTTAATATAGTATAATAAAACATTACGCGTGGCTCAAACCCAACTGCATTTCCCTGTAACAAAAGGAGTATTTTGTGGATATTGGAATTCAGTGACGTACTCTTCTCATGAACTATGGTGTGTTAGTACCCTGATTCTGTCACTGCTATGGTTGTCAACGTCTGCTTATAGTGCCTTGACCTTGTGCTGCCAATTCAAATTGATACAGATCGAAAGTAGGTCAGTTAAGGAACTTTACTGGCAATACCTGCGGAAGTGTTTGCGTGTCCCGCCACACGTCCACGTGCCATACAAAAACTGAAGAAATATCTGCAAAAACATCGATGGTAAGTATTTGCCAACAAACAAAAAGAAGTATGATATTTTATTGTCAATAATGTATATAAAGCACCCGATAAGTTGTTTAATTAAGGAATCACATCTACTAATATATGTCACAATTGTAATCATATTGACATTCTTAATCATAGAGCCCACAGCTGTCTAGACATTCCATCCATTTGGAAGAGTTTTAGCTTTATACTTAGTAGAATATGTTGTCTTTCACCCAATGTTTTTAATTTACATAACGTAACCTTATTTTCGGATTTTCATTACTTTCCTAATTGCAAACATAATACTGAAGTATGTTTATCACACAAACTATTATATTTATTCTTGTAACAACATGACTATTGTCTATTCAAATGTATGAAATGTATTTAACATATCAGGCTAAGAAGTTCTACCACTATTTTGCCAACTACTTATCAGTAGTACCCCCACACGTTATTGAAACGTAACAAAAAGTACGTATACTGAAAAAACTAACTTTCTTTGGCAACTGCATTTTAGTTTCAGTGAGGCTATGAAATATATAAATTCTCTATATCTGTAAATTTTCTATATTTCAATGTAAATAAAGTTACTTTAAAAACAAATAGGCGAGCAGTTGGGATGAACATTTTGTTAATCACGTGTTCGTGTGTTCAAATCCTGCAGTAGATCTTACGTTTCTTTTCTTTGCTCCTAGCCTACCTGGAGACAGAACACTTTTTGAATAACCCAATATAACCAATTTTAAAAACATAATTAGGAAAAAAATGTAAATATAACATTAAGAATTGTAAATATAAAATCCCATAACCGAAAACAGGGTGTAAAGTATCTTCACTATTTTAATATCTTCTCGAGTGCGAGAAAGCAGAGTTCGATTCTCGATAGGAGCTCATGTTGTTCAGATCGCACATTGAGTTGTGGATACACGTCTCAAACAGACCCGCTGCTCAAAGGGACGCTAAACTCTAATTACCCACTCTTATCCTTTGAGTCGCAATATAGTCATTGCGCAAAGTTTTCTTAATAAATAGGATAGTTCATTTGTTTCTTGTTATACATTTTGAAATCGCAATGTTTTTACTTCTGTGGAAATTAATGAAGAAATATTATAATTGTTCCTATTATAATGTTCCTATTATGTTGTTCCTATTATAATTGCTGTGTATAAGAGAGATATGCGCAGGAAAAAAAGTACTTAACTCGAATTAAAACTCGAGCATTGTTTCGCATCGCACTTTCGAGTCCCCTCTTACATACATATTAGTGCTGGAAAGAGACATTAAATCTCAATTAATTTATTAATAAATCAACCTAACACAGTATCAAATATGGCACCGTGTCGTAGAAATATAAGAGTAATATCTAGCTTATGTAAGTTAGAATTTGGTAATATCAAGTTGTCTATAAAATAGCACTGACATTCTAGCATCAATTACCCGCTTTGCTGGGTTAAATTTTAAAAAAGAAAGTAATATGTTGCGTTAGTCAGTCACTTTTTTACTACTACTAAAGCGCTCTCTGACATCGGTCATTTTCGATCATTTTTATATAACTCCCCCTCCCCAAGTCGCATGGCTGAATTTGGATTTAAATAGCAACAGAAGTGTCACTGTTCATTTCAGCGACCGCGAAAACTATGGATTTGGCGCTAATATCGGTCATTTTCAATGATTTATATATCTACCCTCCGCCATGTTGCAAGGCACGGCATCGGAAGTGAAACTGTTCATTTCAGCGACCCGGTAAACTATGAATTCAATACTGATATTGGTCATTTTCGATCATTCCTATGTATCTCTTCCCTCCTCCTCCCTGAAGTTACAGGGCTGAATTCGGATGTAAATGGGATCGGAAGTGTCATTATTGATCTCAGCGACAATGGTCTTGATATTGGTCATTTTAGATCGTATATATATATATATATATATATATATATATATATATATATATATATATATATATCCTCTTTGCCTAAGTTGTGAGGCTGAATTTGGATTGAAACGAAATGTCACTGTTTATCTCAGCGACCTCGAAAATCATGTATTCGACGCTGGGGATCATTTTCGATCATTTTTATATATCCCCTCCCCCAAGTTGCGGGGCTGAATTTGACTGTAAACGGGATCGAAAGTGTCACTGTTTATCTCAGTGACACTGAAAACTATAGATATTGGTCATTTTCGATCATTTCTATATATCTTCCCCTCCCATTCTCGCAAGTTGCGGGGTTGAATTTGGATTTAAACAGCATCGAAAGTGCCACTGTTCATCTAAGCGACCACGAAAACTATAGACTCGACACTAATAATGTTATTTTTGATCACTTTTAAAGTCTCTCCCCCTCCCCTAAGGTGCGCAGACAAAGTGATATGATAAAAGCCATACTAGGCCCTGATCTTATCTAGACTATGTGATCAAAATAATCCGGACATCCCAAAAACATATGTTTTTCATATGAGGTGGATGGTGCTGCCACCTACTGCCATGTACTCATTATCAGCGACCTCAGTAGCCATTAGACATCGTGAGAAAGCAGAATGGGGCGCTCCGCGGAATTCACGAAAAGCGAACGTAGTCAGGTGATTGGGTGTCACTTGTGTCAGAAGTCTCTATGTGAGATTTCCACACTCCCAAACATCCCTAGATCCACTATGTCAGATGTGATAGTGAAGTGAAAACGTGAAGGGACACATACAACACAAAAGCGTACAGGCCGACCTCGTCTGTTGACTGACAGAGACCACCGACAGTTGAAGAGGCTCGTAAAGTGTAATAGGCAGACATCTATGCAGACCATCACACAGTAATTCCAAACTGCATCAGGATCCACTTAAGTACTATGACAGTTAGGAGTGAGGTGAGAAAATTTGGATTTCATGGTCGGCTGCTTATAAGCCACACATCACGCAGGTAAATGCCAAATGACGCCTCCCTTGGTGTAAGGAGCGTAAACATTGGGCGATTGAACAGTGGAAAAACGTTGTGTGGAGTGATGAATCACGATACACAATATGGCGATCCGATGGCAGGGTGTGGGTATGGCGAATGCCCGGTGAACGTCATCTGTCAGCGTGTGTAGTGCCAACAGTAAAATTCGGAGGTGATGGTGTTATGGTGTGGTCGTGTCTTTCTTGGAGGGTGCTTGCACTCCTTGATGTTTTGCGTGGCACTCTCACTGCGCAGGCCTACATTGATGTTTTAAACACCTTCTTGCTTCCCACTGTTGAAGACAATTCGGGGATGGCGATTCTTTCAACACGATCGAGCACCTGTTCATACTGCACGGCCTGTGGCGGAGTGGTTACACGACCATAACATCCCTGTAATGGACTGGCCTGCACAGAGTCCTGACTTGAATCCTGTAAAACACCTTTGGGATGTTTTGGAAAGCCGACTTCGTGCCAGGCCTCACCGACCTACATCGATACCTCTCCTCAGTTCAGCACTCCTTGAAGAATGGGCTGCCATTCCCCAAGAAACCTTCCAGCACTTGATTGAAAGTATGCCTGCGAGAGTGGAAGTTGTCATCAAGGCTAAGGGTGGGCCAACACCATATTGAATTCCAGCAGTACCAATGGAGGGCGCCACGAATTTGTAAGTCATTTTCAGCCAGCTGTCCGGATACTTTTGATCACATAGTATATGTTGAAAATTTGATTGTGATCGGTCGGGTGATTTAAGAGTGATGAAGTCACAAAGACAGTAATTTTTGTTTTCATATTTTTGTATATCCCTCCCTCTGTTCCTTCCTCTACGTTACACTGTTAAAGTGAAATGAAGAAAATCCAGGCCCTATATTGAAAGTTTGATCGAGATCGGTCGAGTGGTTCAAGAGTTATTAACTCACGAACATAGTCACTTTTATCTTTATATGTATTGATTTTTGTATATCTCCCCCTCCCCCCACGTTGGTCTGTCAAAGTGAAATGATAAAAAAAAACATCCCAGGCACGAATCTAATCTATATTGAGAATTTGACGAGATTGGTCGTTTGGTTCAAGAATTATCAAGTTTCATTTATTTTTTATATCTCCCCCTCTTCCCCTCTCCTAAGTTACACCATCAAAGTGAATAGATAAAAACACTCCGTAGCCCAAACCTCATGAATGTTGAAAGTTTGGTCGAGATCAGTCGTCTAGTTCAAGAGATTAAGAGTCCCAACCATTGTCACTTTCAATTTCATAATATAGATTAGGAGATCTAAATTGCGAAAACATTTATTGTCATTTAAAAATTACATTATGAAACCACATATGCACCATTTTATTCATCGACCTTCTGCCATTTTCCGGCCACACAATAATCTTGTCGCTATTGCACTTCTGTTCTTTCTGGCAAAGAATCGTTTTCACCGGCTTCCCTTCAAACTAACTTAACATCAATCACAGAATCCCGCAAAGACCGAAACAAATGATAGTCTGATGATATCAGGTCTGGGATATATGGTGGATGCCTGACGGGTCGTTTAAAATGCGGTCTGGCGTTGTCATCGTTGTATACAACATACTATCTGTTGACCAGTTCCGGGCCTTTCATTTGAATTGCTATATCAACTCATGATAATTCTCGACAGTATAGGACAGTATAGTATCGTTCTGCCCAGCAGCAACAGCTTTGATACACTATGACCATTCATTCGCACCAAAGGCACAGCATAACCTTTCGGGGAGGTCTGGACTTCCGGGACCCATCTGCGTACATCCTTGGTGGGTTTTGCCATAGACCGTGGAGCTTCTCCTGACTTTGATCACGAACTGTTTTTCGCATCTTGTTGTAGGTTATCCACTTTTCATCACGCGTGAGTAATTGCTTCACATGATCGTTTCGTTTCAGTAGGGATTCGTTGATTAAAAAAATTCAATCGAGTAACTGTTTCTGAGTCAGAACATGTGACATAAAAAATGTCGAGATTCTTTTTGTAGGTAACTTTCTCCAAATGGTTCATCACTGTGAAATTGTCAAATATAGCGCAATTTCACACAAATTTCACATATCTACACGGCGCAAGAGCTAACATCTGATTACAGAAAATCTTTAGCTGTCAAATAGCGTTAGGTCCAACTCCTAACAACTCATACCATAAGATTTGATACACTAATGCCATCTCGTGTAAAGATGCTCACGCACATTCTACAGAAACGGACTCTATCTTATAAAAATTTTCATAGTTAAACAAATACAAGAATTTATATTGAATTTTCTTGTAAAAAGGAACTTTACACTTGTTGCATTTTAGGAGGTTCTGATATCAGTGACTTCATATCAGTGAATTCCCTGTTAAATAGGGACATTATTCTTCCGGTACGATCAAATATCTTTATGCTGAGCTTTCGTGTTGTAATTGTGTTAAGCCATACCAAAATCCAAAGCAAATTATTGTGAAAATAACAAGAAATCTTAAGCTAAATATTCACAAAACAAAGGCTTATATTTTCAAACGATCAATGGATGAATCTAAGAAAGTCTCCAGAACCTTTAATATATCCTTAATTTTAGTGTTCAATTTCATGCAATCCTTGTCCAAGATTTGTACTTATCACTCATTCGCATGAATAACTGAATTTTGACTACATGTTTTATTTAATTCTACCCATTTCGGTCCCTCCACTTCTTTGTGCAATTCGCTGTATTCTGGTTATGAAAAGTACGCTGCCGCGTCATATATCCGCCAGACAAACGTGGCTATTCCAGGGTACGAAATTTATGTAATCAACACCTTCCTTTGGGACCTTTACTTCCCTAGACTGTCGAAGGTATTCATTTCGAAACAACTGGGTGACCCTCAGAGGAACGAGGATAGAATTACAAGAAGTTCAAGCCCATTCAAACCCAGTTGGTAGAATATATATCTTAATGACTACGCTTTTGCACCTTTTTCACAAAGTAAATTATGTGATAGCTTGGAGTTAAAAAAAAATTACAACTGTACGTCGGAATGGAAACTGGTGGGCTTTAAGGCGATGAACGTCAAACATTAATAAACTGTTAATAAAATCCCATTTTTAAGCAGCGGCTCATTCTCCATTTCCATTCAAGAGGCTATCATAGCTCACATCACAAATCTATCTTCATTTTAAAGACTAAAAAGCATTGACAATCATGAACAATTTATGAGTACAATATCTACATCTCTGTCACATTTAAGGAAAACACTAAATAACCTTACACCTTTCGTATTTACACCAGTTCTTATTAATTTGAAACTGTTACACATTCAGTACTTTATTATTTTATACATAAAAAAGTAAGAAAACGAAATAAGACTGGTAAATAGGAAAAAATCTAATTTGAAATTTGGCTTGTAACACTATCGGTTACAACACACTAACTACGCCGAATTACTTTCTAGCATACACTCACGTTTTCCAGCCACGACGCGTGGTTGCGATAAGACTTTGTATTTCATAAAGTAAGCAATTATGTTAAATGATATAACAGTTTTAAGTTGTGTACATACAGATCGATTATTCTATGGTACATGAAGGCTCACAAAGGGCTGCGGTCGCTCAGTGGTAGAGCGTTCACCTCTGGTGCATGGGGTCCTTGGTTCGATCCCAGCTCGCGTCATGTGAGCTTTGTATTGGACAAACGCTGTGTGCGTGGGTTTTCTCAGAGTTCTCCCGTTTCCTCCCACTTTCGTCATTCCACCCTTTTTTATTGATTTCTCATCATCACCGTCTTCTTTAGCCTAGCCGGCATAACCAAGGGACGTAAAATCTTGAAGATTTCATTTCATTTCATGAAACCTCACACTTCGAAATTACGCCGCCAGCATAAAGCCTTGAATTAAAATCATAACCGGGACTGTGTGAAAATCTGATGTACTACATTTTCAAATTTGCCTTTACCAACCGTATAAGGAATATTTACTCTATCAGTGCCCTTTAAAAAAATGAATTAATAAATTATGAATGGTACCCACCACTCACATGTGTTTTGTCACTTTGTAATAAATTGAATAACTCGAGTAATTTTCTTTGATATAGAAAGAATGCAAATCTTTGAGAGCAGCCACAGCAATGATCAAATTGGTGTCGAATGTACGTATGTAAATTAGAGATAAATACTTACTGCACGCACAATATTAATTTCATGTCCGTAGTAATCCCATGAAGCAAGGTTCAAAGTACAATTTCTGGAGTCAAAAGGCCACAATTTGAGATCACCAAAGCAATAAATTTGGAAAAAACCAGGAGGTGCCCACCATATTCTTCCATTTGGGTACACAAGTGCGAGTCTTTTCTTGAGGAAAGGCTCGTCGCTTCTCCGATCAGCACTAAGGAAAAAAATACAAAATAGAATTTTTTATTGAATGCTACATTTTTCTTACTTCTAATTTTATTTTATATTTACGTAAAAAAAATGGTTAAGATTTGGAGATAGACTTCAGATGTTCATATGGTCAAAATTACATTTTCTGACTTTAAAGTTCGGCTTCTTAATTACTCATAAGACATAAGATGGTCACTGTGCTGTCTCAGGACGTTTGGGAGCACCTTTAGAAAGTATTATACAGGGTGTCCCAGACTACATGTTACACAGCATGTGGGTAGATTCGTTGGACCAAACTGATTAAGTTTTCTCAATACAATTTGCGTGACTGCGTCGTCGTCTTCGAGATACAGGGGTGCCCAATGCGATGCACTATTGACTTTCGAAAATGTAAATAGAATTTAAAAGTGACACAATAGTGATAATTAGGGCAACCCAAAAGCATAAAAAGCATTAAAAGCATAACAACAATTTACACATATGGTTGGTACCTTGAACATGATTGTGGTCGTCTAAGGGTGCAGAAGAAACTAATTTTAAAATTATAGTTTTAGAAAATAAAGCATAAAGCATAATTTAAAATATATAGCACAATTCTTGAAAAATTGTTTAACTGCAAGTTTAACATACTGTATTAATATTTTTTTTAAAACCAATATTTACAATATAAAATCATTGACAACATAACAATGCAACAATGAAAAGCTTATTTTTATTTCTGTAAACTTTTCGGTGTAATCCTGTGATGTGGAGAAAATAAAAAAGGAAAAGAAGAAGGAAACTTTCCGCCAACAATGAATAGTACACAAGAACTCCACAGTATATTATGTATATATCTTGAACTTGAGCGCTTTCTGTACTTTTGGTGGCATCTTTTACTTTCCATTTGTGTATATGTGCATCTCTAAGGCGCACACAAGTGATAGAAAAAAGTGACTCTAGTAAAACATATCTCTTTATAGTGCATTAAGTATAAAGTTCATTAAATATGAAAGAAACTGGTTGCATAAAATATTATTAAATAGATCAAGATATAGAATATTTAATGTATAGTAAATATTATACATTATACATGATTAATGTAAAACAATGATTGAAATTAACAATAAAGCATAATTTGGAAAAAATAAAGCATAATTAAACAAAAGTAAAGCATAATGTGGGTTGCTCTAGTGATAATATATTTCAGCAAGGAGCTGTGTATTCAATTAGTACATCGAATACATGAAGCACCAGTGACACTACGGAGGTAAAAGCATTTTATTGTAAACAAAAAAAAAAAAAAAAAAAAATACTACGTGAGGTTATTACATGTTTAATGTCCTTTGGTATTGCTGAACAAAATATGACAAACAATAATTCAGTGATGCCAACTATCAGGAATAAAGACGACATCACGGCTTTTCACTTTATCGTGAGTTTCGAAACATGTCATACTGATCGGTTTCAACAATAAATATTCGGCTTCATAAAAGCAATACAAAAGAGCAATAAACTCTTTTTAAGGGTCTTTACTACAGCGAAATTAAACTACCGCTAATTTTAGAGGTTTTCTTTAATATCTTCAAAACAAATAAAAATATTCGAAAAGCAGAAACGTAGTGAACTAGACAATACGTTTTTGAATATGATACCGTTATCACGACTCATCTACCTGCTTTCGATTTGCAACTGTAGATAGATTTAGCATTTTTTGCAGGTTCTTTATATAGCGGCATACTAAAAGCAGATAGGTGGATTGTGGTAAAGGTATCACATGCAAAATCGTGTTGTCTAGTTCACTACGTTTCTGCTTTTCGAATATTTTTAGTTGTTTTGAAGATATTAAAGAAAAACTCTAAAATTAGCGGTACTTTAATTTCGCTGTAGTGAAGACCCTTAACAGCAAGGGAAAAAATTAAGATGTGCGTTTGCGATTGGATGCTTTGTACGTTCATTTGCGGATGTGATGTCACGTTTGAAAAATCGGATACAAAACAACGAGAAACATTTTAGCTCTCCTAGTGTTTTATTATGTAGAACTGCGAACACTACAATTGGTCTTCAAAGATTGTAAGTAATTAGAATGTGATACTGAAAGGTGTTTGATCTGAATTATAATTACAATAATAATACAACCATTAATAATAGCAATAATAACATTCAAACATAATACGACAATGAAAAGGCGGGGGAAGAGTAATAATTCTAGTTTACAGTGTCTATGACGAACAGTGTGCGAACAAATTAGATAATCTATATTGGGGGGGGGGGATAAAATCAGGCTAACAGAACATAGAGTTTGAAGGTGCAATAATTCAAAATGATACAATAATGCCTTACCCTCCCCCACACACACACATAAATATGATATGACATCTGTAATAAATAAGAGATTTATTAATTCAATAAATCTACCGACAATAACTATGTATATATATTGTCAGACATGCGCACACCACACCTAACCTTTCTGAACGTGTTTAATGTTGTACTTGCTCTTGTGTCCGTAGCTCTCTAAGATTTAATTACTTAATAATTCGGCCCGAGCGATAGCAATGATCACAAACATGTTAATTTTTTCACTCAAATTGAAATCTTCCACTTTGCGTTATTACACATAGCCTTGCAAAAGAAAACCTACTTCAGTATTATGAAAAACCACTAAAATTATCAGTTAATCAGGGCTAACTTTAAAAAAATCTTCGTATTAGCCTATCACCCGAGAAATGGATTGTTGCTGGTCCGATTTCTGGCATCAAAGTCAAATCGAAGGCCAAATATTTGTAATAATAATAATAATAATAATAATAATAATAATAATAATAATAATAATAATAATAATAATAATAATAATAATAATGAAATTCAAATTTCGAGCTTGTGCTCCTACTCCCCGCTAATGCTGCGCTCTCTACGATTTGTTTTTCAAATATCGATTCCGTGACGGGGCTACAGCTGAGTTGATTCACTATGCACTACGTTATCAAAAGAAGTATAAACATTACATTGAAGTTTTCTAGACAGTATTATTGGCGTGGAGAGCAAACTTACAGTGAAAAGAAGGATGGAAAAATGAAGGGTTAACTTAACAAGAAAAAAAAAAAAAAAAACGCTTCACATAAAATGTTTATAGACACGGTCAATAACACAGAGAACCAGTCGTATTAGCAAATGCTGAAACCAATCTTCAATTATGCGCTTACTCACCTTCTCTGACGTGTCTGCTCACTACGGAAGCATCCCCAGCATATACGTTAACATATAGCCACGAGAGAATATATAACTGAGATTTTGAGTACATTTTCAAAAGTTCATTTCCGTAAGCTGTAAAGGGCGGTGATGTCCGTTTGCATTCAATTAGTAAATTCAAATCCACGAATGACGACAAACTGAAAGGTACGAGGATATGGGTTGCACCTAACAACTATAGTCATAATAATATAGTTCAACTAAACAACAGTGAAAATAGTGGGGAAATTAGAAATGACCAGAACTGAATAGTTTACATCGCTCATTTCGAAATACAGATAGCAAGTTAAACTTACAAGAAATGACAAAAATCAGTGAAATTTGGCGTTATACTAAGCATAGTTTGGGGGAGCAAGTGAGCATCCCCGGAGGGGATACTTCAGTTTATTTCTTTGAGGAGGAACAAAATGTGATTGGGAGAGAAAATTTCCGCCATCCCCCCCCCCCAGTAATTCGTACCCTGATGACGAAAGTCTACATGATCTAGAAGGCTTTCAGGCCTTCGAGTCCAGTTTGCATCAGCTATGCTAGTTTGAGGTAAATTTCCCGCAGCATAGGGAGATTTAGCAAAGAATTTTTTAAGGAGGGAAAAAGGGAGATTTTAGTAATATGAGATAAAAAGTAGGGAAATTTCTAATTTAGTACTAAGTACTAATGTTACGTTACTAAGTACTGCGGCAGTATGACGAAAGACGGTGGCATTCTTTCCAGAGTCCCACACACAAATAAAAGTGAAAAACTTTTTTCCTCACAAGCCTTCCGCGATCTGGCATAAGGATGTCATTATACAAGATAAGATTGAAGTAATAACAGAAGATTAAAAGCAGAAATGTATGTTGTGGAGATATGAGCATAGTATAACAAACAATCCATAGACCGCAATAATCCCCTCTTTAAACAATTATATATATATATATATATATATATATATATATATATATATATATATTCGCGGATCTAGGATATGATCAAGGGAGGGGCTAAATTATAGTTTGCCGCTTTATCCAGTGTGAAGCAGGATTGAAACCTATTTTATCCAGTGTATACCTGAGCGTCAACGGGGGGGTAGGGCTATACCCCCTTGGATCCGCCCCTGTATATATATATATAAGAAAATATTTGAGCATTCCTGACGGAAATTTTAACTTGAGGACCTAGCATCACTGGTTTGTATCCACATGTGAGCGAAGAATGGGGAGAGACCAGGAGCGCCGGAAGAAAATTTTCTAGAGGGGGCTCATCTCCATGGTTGCCACTTTACGTCTGGTATTTCTGGTATTTAATATACGTAGTTTGCTATATTACACATACATTTTCGTGAGCCAGAGGGGGCCCGGGCCCCATTCTGCCTCCACCTTCGGGCGCCCATGGGGGAGACGCGACTGAAGCCTGCACAAGCAACATTGGTTCGTACATTTAACTGACGTTGTCGAGCCTGTCTTCTAGTCCACTATTTTGCTCTTCAGTTACATCAAACGCCACCTACTAGTTTAGACAGTCTCCCAAGTACGTAATAGTGCAAAAGGAGCTGCGGTTGTGACAATACTTTATTTTTAAATGTGCTTCAGTATCAGACGCCTCATGTCAGTTTTTTTTTTTTTTTTTTTTTTTTTTTTTTTTTTTTTTTTTTTTTTTTTGTACAGACGAGCCACTTTGCAAGAAGAATCAAATGCAAGTTTCGACTGGCGCATCCGTACACAAATAATGAGTACATGGATATACTTCTCATATACAGAGAAGATTTGCAAGATGAAAGAGAGAAAATGAAACTGTATCAGGAGGGTTTTGTGAATAGACGATAACCAGCACATGCCATACGTGCATGGCATGAATATCGTTTACGTGAAACAGTTTGTGTGTGTGTGTGTGTGTGTGTGTGCTACTAACCAAGAGCGTGAGATTCCCAGATAAGTTCCTACCGTCAGATTGGAGGAACAAATGCTGAAGACAATTCCTCCACCAGCACCGGGCTATCGCACATGTTTCAATGTTAACCATATGACGGTGTGTCACGTTTGTTTACGATAAGTACATTCATCATCACCTCCAGAGGGCTCAGAAGTTGGAACTACAAGATTTCACTGCACGTTAACAATTCTGTTAATGATTTGTTGACAGAGTAGCTGAAGATCCTCAGTTCACATGCTTCCTCTTATATAGTGATGAAGCTCTCTTCACACAAGCGAGATACTTCAACACAAGAAACAGACATGTATGGACAACTGAAAATGCCCGCTCTGTGCATTACAGAGGCTCCCAATATCGTTTATCGATCATCGTTTGGGCTGGAGTTGTAGAAGACCAGCAGATAGGTCGATATATTTCACCTCCACGTGTCAACGGACAATATTATCTGACATTTTTGAACCAGGTGCTCTCTGAATTCCTGAAAGATGTTTTATTGACAGCACGTAGGTAAATGTGGATTCAGCATGATGGTGCAGCTATACACTTCACTGCAAAAGATCATGAGTAACACATTAACATATTTGGAGAAAGAAGGATCAATCGCGGAGGTCCAGTGACTTAAGCTGCCCGCTCACCAGACTTGCGCCTCTGGAATCTTTCCTTTGGGGTTCCGTGAAGGAGCTTGTTTATGAGACCCCAGTGGGGACTTCGGGAATTCTATTAGGAAGAATTTTGGCAGCTGCACGACAAATACGTGAAACGCCAGACATCTTTCAACGAGTTCGTCAAATCCTCCACAGAATATACAAGGTGTTCTAAAGTCAGTGGAAACCATTATAAGTAAAAAATTAAAAATGAAATCTTTCCGCCTTATGCAGAGTCGTTTTGACGTATGATTAGCGTCATATTAAAAGCTTGACTACTGCAGAAAACATGTTAGTGGAACCCTTTAGTATGGCACTAATCACGCGTCAGAACGACTCTGCATAAGGCCTTTTAAGTTTTACATCCCACGGTTATGGCGGCTAGGCTAAAGGAGACGGTAATGATGAGAAATGAAATGAAATGGTGGAATGAAGAAAGTGGGAGGAAACGAGAGAACCCGAGGAAACCCACATACACGGTGTTTGTCCACCACAAATTTTACTTGGCGGAAGTTGGGAATGAATCCGGGACCCCATGCACCCGAGGTGAACGCTCTACCACTGAGCCACCGCGGCCCCTACCATTATAAGTAGTTTCTTCAATTTGTCAGAAGAGATTACCAATAGCACAGGGTGAATATACTTCATGTTTAACGTTGTGGCTTTTTCTATTATTTTGGGCTCAGGATACACTGAGAAAAATCTGTTCTCCGAACAGTGGTATATTGTACAAATATATGGTATCCTCTTGCTTACTACATAAATCAGTACGGAGCATACGTTATACGTATGCTATATAGGTACTGCCCTTAGATATTACATCATGTGGTTGCAAGAAATCTGACATCTAACAGTTTTCCGTATATCACATGCATATACTTATGTTATATACGTCCATTTGTATGTGAGATCCTGACCGCCTATATTGTTTCATATGGAAAGTACGTATAGATAGACCACTTATACAGAAAGTATTATGAAACATGCTTTTTCAGTTACACGTCTGTTGTACGTTAAATCCAAAAGCTACAGGAATTACGCATGTAACCTACCTTTTTAAGTTCTCCACTTACATTTTTTTTTCTCAGTGTAGTTACAAATCGATGTCATGTTGCTTTATCCGGTTGTTGGCCCCAGGACAATTAAAATCCCATGTCATTGTTACTTTCTCTGCAGTTTTTAGCCTAAGGAAAATTAAAAACCCATGCAATTGTTGTCTTTATGTGGTTTTTGGCCTCAGGAGAATTAAAAACCGATTAATAAACCTGACCAAAGCAAATAACTTTTAACAAATAATAGTGTTACAGTTTAGGCAATGATACTTATTTATTAAATGTGACTTGCTTTGGTCAGATTTGAGTCTTAATTAAAGCAAAGAAGTTCCAAAATAAACCATGAACGCCATTCATTAACACAATCAGTTTGGTCCAACGCATCTACCTACATGCTGTGTAGCATACTGTGTGGGACATCCTGTAGGTGTGAAAAAGGTTATGTTGTTTATTAAAAATTATGCTTATGAATTCTCTACTTACTACTTACATTTATTTCACACTATACCAATATTATGAACACACTGGTAGTACTTTACCCTAAAACTGCTTAATTTTATGTATTTGCGAGACATAAATTGTTCTGTGTGCCACTGATACTTCATCCTTACACTTCTGCGTTGGTAAGACAAATTGAGAAAAAGGAAATCAATTATGAAGAAAAACTTTAATGTAACTGATTTTTTTATGAACTACTGAGGTAATTGTGAATACAAATGTATTTGTTCGTGTGTTAACTCAAGCATAGTGCTCCTTAGATTTCTCATTCACTAAGTTGTGATAAGATTACCTCGTCTCTTTTACGGTTACTTGTCACATCCCATAGATATCCTTAAATGAACTCCACACCTCAGTTCACATCCAATAATGTTCTCTCAAAATATCAACATTCATTAATATTTTGGTGATGATCACGGTCTTTGTTTTAGCACAAGGTAACAGTTCACTTTATGCAGAGGTAAAAGTGGATCTGAAAAGCTAGGGGGACGCATGGCGTCCCCCTGTCCCCCGTGCCTATCTTTGCCGATTGTATTTTTCTTGAAAAGTGAGGAGACGCCAAAGATATTTTTTGGAAGTGGGCAGACATCGTCCCCCGCTTTCGCCCTCACTTTTACCCCTGACTTTATGTAAAATTTATGATAAAAAATTCCGAATGGCACTACGTGCTGCACTTACAAAACTTCAAACACTAAGAGACTATTGCCTCGAAGAACAACGATTGTGATTGTTAATCTCTCGTGACTGACTAACTCCTGTGTTTCTTCTTTTGTAACTTACGTAACGATTTACATTGCTATTTTTCGCTAATTTTCAAGTAACCATAAAGTGGGGTTGATGTACGCGTATCCTTTCTTTTCTTTCGTAAGCCGGGAAAACATTTTTTAGAAAGAAATATGTTGATCTAGAGAGAATCTGTTCAGGTACTTCATATATAATGAAAGTGTTTCGTTACATAAATTTCTTGGAGACAGTAACAGAAAAAATTCACAATATATGTTACTTATACATATTATTACAGATTCTTAACAGTACAAGTATTTTCCGCTTTCTTTTAAACCCTAAGAAAATTATGAATTTACTTCCATCTAAATTGTACATCAATTACTAATAGTCTACCATAATATCTTGGTATATCTGAGGTATAAGTCAGATACCGAAAAGCCAACGCTCTACTCACCTTGTCTGAAAGATGACCGTTAGTGCCTAAAAAAAATTATTATTAAACAGGCAAGAATCTCAACTCTTAAAATGAACAAACACTAGGTTTAATATATGCACTACTGATCTGATTAATTATTGATAAGTGTGCGATGACTTTGAACCTCGAGTTTTTGTCAGATAATTTATATGAGGAGACAGCATTTTAGAAATTGAGTCTATTCACGCTGTGACAAAAAAGCTATTCTCTGACAAATACCTCGAGAGCATGGCTAGAGAAATTATAATTAACTGTAAAATAATCTATTCACTAGTGTATTTGTAATATCCGTCATGTGGATTGAATGTCAGTTCCAGAGCGAAGATTTGATTGAATTAACTACACAGCACTAAAGTGAAGCTCGGGTTGAGTTCACTACTTGTCTATTTGAAGCGTTGAGTTCGTGTCCTGTTGGACACTTAGTAGCCAGCCCAAAGCATTTGATGAGCGTGATCGACTTCAATCTCTTGGTTCAAGTGAACTGGGTTCGCATCTCACTGTTGATGATGTGAAACTCCAGACGGCAGCCCTCGAGAAGCAAAAACGAGCGGAACAAATATATCTCTTAGCCTGGTTCGTATCCCGTCCCACCTATACTAACTACACCATATATGAGAGTTAGGCCAAACTGTTCTGCGAATGGGACTTCAATAAAGACCCGCGAAAATGGCGAAGCCCTACACACTGAGTTGTTTGTCGTTGTATTAAAATCGATAAATTCGCCAAAATCTAACTCCGTCAATTGGTTTTGTTTGTTGGATTTTGTTGGAAATTCGTCGTTGAAAAATTCCTGGATGTACAATTGATCAAATTTTTAAGTTATTGTTGCTCTGCTAAACTAACTTTTCCCTTGAGATCGAAGAGAGGACTTTGTCAACGGATCTCTGCTTTGTAGAGAACGGAAGGAGAATAGACTCAAATCATCTTTATAATTGCCAATAGGCATAATCAAACAGACAGGGTATTTTAGCAACTGCAAGCAAAGTACGCGTTGCTTCAGCAGGTTGGTTGTTATGTTGCTTGATATTTATTTAATAAAAGAGAGACTCATCTTTTTAAAACTCAACGTGTACATGAGTTATACAAATAAATTATTTGTTTCAATAATCCTCTTTATAATAAATGAATATCCCTATAAAGATGAATGGAATTATAATTTCAAAATTATGCTAGATTTCTGTGCATATTGCGATACAGTCTACGGGGGTCGAAAAAATATCACAAGTTCGAAATAAGTACTTGAAACTAAAATAGAAAGGACAGTAGATTCGCCATTTGAAACCTATTGTAAATCCAAGTCAAATATGAATCAAAAATAGAAAGTAGTCGTAAAATACATATTAGAATGTGACATACCTGTTTCGTACAACTATATCGGGTGTCCATATGTACGTAGGAGCAACATCAATTCTCGTGAGATTATATTTTGCAGGATTCCACACAATATGGTCATCAACCCAACTCTGAATAAATATAGATAAAAAAATTATATAACTGACATTTTCCTTTACAATTTTCACAAGAATTGATTGGCTGGACATGAAAAATGAAAACTAAGAAAGAAGTATCATAAAACGATTTAACAGTACAACTCCAACAAACAACTCAGAACATAGATATGTAAGGGAAAAATATCGAAGAAGAGTGAAGTAAATATTCCTCCAGGTCATAGTCAGCGCATATGATAGAATCCACTGGAAAAGCATAATATCAGTCTTGGAGAACCTGATCGTCGTATCGCTCGCAGATGACAACAGTCACTATAGTCACATATAAAGGGTATTCCAGAAGAAGCACAAAATTGAAAGTGCATGTCATTTTCCGTCGTAGACTTGCCAGTATTGCATGTTGCATTAACAGGATGAAGATGCAACATAGTTGGTCGTTATCAGGAACGCAAACTCTGAGATCCACCGTGTCTAGACATCAATACCTGTGTGCACCAGGGACGCACTCACGGGACTCCATCTAGTATGGACTTTTGACTTTTACCCGCCATAAAAATTCTTTGTACCGATCTGGTCATGATTACCTTTGATTTTTTCTTTTTGTAGGTTAATCATAGAACTGTACACCAAGAAAACGTATATTTCTAGTGTAAGAACGCATTACATCCACGTTGAAAGTTATGAGGAAATAGTTCGTCTATTGCGTCTTACTTTCGGTGGCAATAGTTTTACGGGTGCTAATATTGAAATGAAGTTTCAATAATCCCGTGTCACCAGCAAGAACACTTGGGCTGTCACTCAGATTTAGTATTGGTAAATTGGTATCGGGACGACGCCCGTCTGTGAGCAATGAAAAATGAAATGAGTATTTAAAAAAATAGAAGCAGTGTTGAGAGAAATTATTGTATAAAGGGATTGGAAAGGAATAAAAGTAAGTAATTACAATACCAGTTGACTCTCCATGGGTCTGCTAGGCTCTCTGATCTCCAGCCTGTTTCACGAAGGCGAGTAGAACTCAATGTATCTGGATTAATTAGCCTAAGAATGGCTATATGTAAAACTCGCGTTATTGCTCGAAGTCAATTGCAACGCTGACAGACTGTTAGCAAGAACGACTATCTGTCCAACTTGACCAACTCAAGACTGACTCTCTAGCCACTGAGTTAGAATCTCCCGAAAGACTATAATTGTTGGTCTATAATCTCCCGATAGACAGACTGCCCGTAACGAATACCTCCGGTTGACTGATGGTCAGCATGATCTTTCCTCATTGACTGTAAATGTCAGTACAGAATCTTCCGGCTCCGGCGAGTTGCACTGGATTTATAAAGCCAAATCCACTTGATGTATTGCTGATGAGATGAGTCTCGTGTTGACAGGCACCTGACGTAAGAAAGGTTAGCTAATCGAGGAAGGAGCCCTTACAGCTTTGCTATATAAAAGAAATACACTGATATAATTAATTACATAACATAAACAAACACATCAAATTTTGCAAGAAAACAGCATTCTGCGAAAGAAAACAAATCATGACTTCTCAAACTAAAATGAATTCATTACTAAGGTATATTCTTCGGTGATTTGTTATTGTGCATTTGGTAAATAGTTTTATTAACTGAATAAAAATGAACGTTCTTACAAAATGATGTCGATTTCCTTACACTGAGATAAGCAACACATTTACCAATCAATCAATAATCCTTGATATTTTCATAATAGTACGGCGCACACCACCCAGTATATAGATCAAAGATTAATCATGAAATTCTAGGAAAGAGGATTAGTTGTGTCTTGGCGAAAATCATTGGCTGGCCTAAAAATCACTGTGTCACTTACGAAATTAATCCTTTTATATGCGGAAGCGTTACTGAAAATTTTCCGAGAAGAGTATATTAGTCGAGTCGTAGCGGATATTTGTCTTGCACATTGTTCTGCATTTAAATATATATATAGCGTGTGTACTTTCTTGTGATGTGCAAATATTGTCAGTTTTCAAATAAACGATCCTTAGTTGCAATAAGGAATCTTCTTTTTTTTTCTTCTTTTTTTATGAAACACCCTTTATATGAGAAATCGGTTATAAAAGTCACTATGACTGCAAGTCATAGCAGCCGCAACCCATAGAAGGTACAAGATCAATTATATAAGCAAATGGGCACAGCCACAGGATCTACTAGCCATTGACAGCACATACCAACAACAATGCGAGACAGATTTTTATGCATAACACAATAAATAATTTTTCAATTTTTCAATTTTATTGGAAAATTTTCTGTGATTAATGTTACTATTGTTCTTAACTGTGGAAGTACACAACAATATATATATATATATATATATATATATATATATATATATATATATATATATATATATATATATATATATATATATATATATATATATATATATATATATATACTGATTAATTATGAGATCCAGTTAGACTGATTTTGTTATTAGTTCTCTCAAGAGTTACATAAGCAGTATAATACACATAACAAGATGCTTTTAACATATTCATTCTTTCAGTTATACTGAATAAAATGTTCGACCAATTGTATGATCAAAATCTGGATTGAGCTGGATGTTTATAAACTGCATTTGGGTTGGATCTGAAGTAAAATGGTATCAATATTGGGGAAGAGGCAACATTATGATGTGTTTCGGTTGTTATCCATCATATTTGAAGGGTAAGGGGAAAAAACAAGGAATGTCCATGTATGTGCTTTTTCAGGTGCTTTGCCCTATCTGTTGGTGACTCTTGGTTCTATTTGACTGTACATGCCATGCATGCGTAGATGTAGAAATGTCCATATAAAATGGGCAAAAGATTTAACTAACCCTATTCTTCTTATGCGGTTTGCAATATTAAAACGCCGTTTTCTCGAAAATGCAGTTTTGTGACATTCCTTCTTTTTCCCCCTTACCCTTCATTTGTGGTTGCTTTATTTGGATTCAACTTTGTTAGTTAAAACGTCAATATGGTCATGCGACGCCCACTTTAAACGAGAAATCGAATTATGCGGATCATTTAAAAATTATTGCAACGCTGGTGCACTTATAAACTATTGTAGGGTTTAGAGTCTGTAGGTCGTTCCGAAAGAAAAGATAACGTTCCATACACACCTCGTAATACCACTATACCCATATTAAACACACTGAGAATATTTGTGAACCACTAAAACAACGAGCAAACACCATCACAAAACATTTGTGAGATGGCCACCGTTCTCTTCTAAGTGTGGCAACAGTGTTTTACAACATATCTCGTTATGTCTCGGCATCTTGGGTACCATCAAGAAGATAGGTCCAATAGTTTTCTCACCTCATATACTGTACCACACCAACACTCTAACCGCAATTTGCATGTTTGTTGGGTCTGTCGAATGTAAATTTGAGTCAGCCCAGTAGCGAACATTCTGTCTGCTTACTTCGTTGGAAACAAAAACAAACAAACAAACAAACAAACAAAGTATATTTACTGAAAACAACTTTATGTTTTAACATTGAGTCACATGCTGTCTGTCTCAACACCTACTCGCTATACTCCATTCGTCAGTCAGAATCGTTGTCAGGAAGTTTTTGTTCAACCTGTAACTCGTAAGGGTGCAACTTTTCTCTGTTCTAAGTTCTTTGAAAACCTTTGTCACTAACACCATAGTCACTCAGTTAACGTCTCAACACACGAAATACAGGAACTGATATTGTTTGAACTAGTTAAATTTCATGGTCGTCCTCTCCTATCCTCTCTTCACGAGTTAACATATTGGCGTCTCTCCTGCAAAAATCAAGATGAAAGACAGCTTATGTTACACAAAGCTCTATAATCATTGCTTAACATCTACGTACAGGAGTATGTAACACGTGCAAATGGAACGTAAAAATTACACAAATGATGTGGAAAATTGCTTAGAAGAGAACAGCAGCCATGTGAAACACGTTTTATGACTCTATTGGTCTGTTGAGTTTGTATAGCATATAGCATATAATCTTCCCCTTCGGAACATTCCGCAGAATCCGAATCCTACCCTAAAATCTATTTAAGTGCGCCAGCGTTATAGTTACTGCACACTGAATGGCACCATTCGATTTCTCGTTGGAAGAAGGTGTCATTTGTTATATCACATAATCATGTTGACATTTGAAATAACGAAGTTGAATCCAATATGGTTACTACAAAGATGGCAGACGACTGTAACTGCGTCCTAAATTTGCCCATTCCCAATATTGATGCCATTTGACTTCCTATTTAACCATACGCAGTTTATAAAATATTCAGATGGTCTAGACTTTTGAGTATCCCTTTATATGTTTCTACTCTTTTGCACTTAATTTATAACTAATGAATTATATGAAACTTATAATCAATTCATCACGTTATTTATAATCAATTATTTTTATTTTGAAAGAACGAAGATTTACTTCCTGCAGTTAAATTGTAATAAATACAGGATACCGAAGGTTCAACTTCCTATTAATCAAGTAATTTTGAATCCCACTCTTAGATATCATATATTGAATTGTATTGTTATAATAATACCTTTACCTCTTTCAATTAGATTATCATATCAGTGGGATCAAAACTGTTTCCATTCGTTGCTTATAGATCTCATCTTCAAAATTTGAACTAATTTAGTGAAAAAAATGTTATGTTTAAATTTCTAATTTTATCTAGGGAAACTGTAGATTTTATAAGAATTTTTGAGTATCGTTTGCAATTTAAAATAAATCTGTTTTGCGTAAACGAAAGAATATTTACCATACAAACAATACTATCAGTGGTTACTATTGGAAAACTTGCGTAAATTGAAACGCTATTTACAAAGTACAGAAATCGTAAATGCATACCAAAACGCCAAATCCATGAATAGTGAGTTTATTGAAGTCATCATCCTAAAAAGAAAAAAAAAAGAAAAATTTAATCAGAAGTGTAACATAATGAAGCAAATGTACATTATAAAAACCAGAGAAAGAAAATACTATATATTTAATTATTTGTGTTGCATATTGCTGACATACGAGACAATCGAATCTGCTTGTAGACGTGAAATAGCAGAGATTGTTGCATCTTTTTCGCATGAATAATAGTTTATGCTAATATCCGATGTCGCTTTGCGCTTGGTTCAAACGGACGACCCTCAATACACCCAATCAACTTCGCCCTACCCTGACCCAAAATAGATGCAATTCTTGTTCGTAGTAGCCACCTAGCACAAAATGATTTGTGTTTTTGATCTACACGTTTTGCATATACTCACCTCGGATTGTGCTAGCTCCCTAAGGACATTCACCCAAGCTACTGCGTGAAATCACCGTCCTTCACCTGTCCAGACGTGAAGTAGATATGTAACGTAGTTTCTTCATTAAGTTACAATACTTGCTTGTGTTAGCGACCTAGCACAGGTTGGCGCATGTTTTAAGCATAAATAGTCGTTTTGAGCATACTCAGAATCACTTCGTGTTTTATTCTTACGGAAGCATTCCCCTCGGGCCCGCCAGCTTTGCCTTGTGCTGATCCGCAACACTGTAGATACGACTTTTGCTATTAGTGGCCATCTATCACGGGAATAATCGTTTCGCATAAATATACATCGTTTTGCGTATACCCATCGCCTATTGCAGCCTGATAACTGTGGACATATTCCCATTCAAACTTACCTGTTTCACCCTACTCTGACGCAGAATATTTGCAATTCTTCCTTGTAGTGGCCAACTTGCACAGGTTTATGTGTGTTTTCGCATTAACAATCGGATTTATTTCACATCAGTTTGTACACATTATCAAACTGTACGAAATTATTTGTGTATGTGCCATGAAAATTAAAGTGCAGAATGTCTCAGAGAAAAGCAAGAAAAGTGAAACAATGTATGAACATCTTTTCTATTGACCAACTATTGTAAACCTGCACGAAAAATTATTTATGCGCCCTATACTACAACAAGGTATAGTTTAATAATAATAATAATAATAATAATAATAATAATAATAATAATAATAATAATAATAATAATAATAATCTTTTAATTTTGTCCTGCACTTTGTCACAAAGTAACGCAGTGAAGAATAGCATTTAGTTTTATATACATTTAACTGTATATGCTGCATCTAGGAACTGCTTTATAATACTAAATGTATATGCAGATTTTGATCCTTCGTAATTATAATCATACGTAGTTGAAAAGCTAGATTAATTTTGTCAGAATCTTGATTATGTCAGAGCTTTAGTTATATACTGTACACAGCTTCGAGCATTCAAATTCATGCTATATGTAAATACTGCTATTTCTATTTCTTTCGCCATCTAAGTGATGACTTTAAACTTGGGAATACTTAATCGTTTTCGCCATTATGAAGTGCTAGGAGCTTGATCGTATCAAATTTAATGCATCAAATTATATAAAAGAATTTGAATAGTTATAGCACATTACTGGAATCAAAATGTCACCAACATTAGTCCGAGGTTACCTGTATTAAAGTACTATAGCCTACCTATAGGTTTAGAATTATTTTTTTTTTTTTTTAAAAAAAAGCTCTTGATACGTACTAGTGCCGTATAAACAGGGAGGCCACAAAGTCGCTTTTCTCAAAACAAATAATTATACTATTGCGGAAAATGACTGTGCCCACCCTGTATTTTACTTATAGTATATAATATCAAAAATCATATCAATACACAATGTCTAAATCAGTAAAATCACTTTAAGGCATATAAAATGTATTAATGTAAAAAGTGAGCAAAAAAAGTACTTATCCAGGAGCAACGTTCCCAAAATCAACCATTTTCCATCTGGACACGAGCATAAGCTCTTATTGTCTACGACCTAATTTTTTAAATTTATTTTTTCCGTTACATATATGTATATATTTTTATTTCCTAGGGGGCTGATAAGGGATGCAGTTTACTCCTTGATCTATTATTATTATTATTATTATTATTATTATTATTATTATTATTATTATTATTATTATTATTATTATTACATAAAAGCGAGGAATTGACTTGAAGACTGCTCGTAATAATGAAGAGCTTTCGCTCGTTCACCATTCTTTCTATAAAAGTATCTAGTTCTGTTCCCGAAACCTTAAAAAGGAGCTAATTTATTTCATAATAAGTTCATGTAATCATTCATCATTTCAGAAACGAAAAGAATGAAAGGAAACTTTAGAAGAATATGCTTGAACACAAATTTCTTCAGTGTTAATGTCATGCTTAAGAAAGACAAAAATAGACAAAAATAATTTAATGATTATTTCCTATACTTTAATAAAATAATTATTTTCTATAAATATTTTTTTTAAATGTCTACGAAATTTTCATATCAATATTTTTTTTAGGTACAAACTTGTAATTCTGTTAACTTATCATACAACAGCGAACAATTTTCGTTTACGCTTCTTTTGAAAATGAATATTACCCGTTAATTTTGTGTCCCTCTGAAATGAACAATGCATTCCTCCTACCTGATGAACAAACTCCATGGCTCTGGATAAGTAGAGTAACAAATAAAACACAGTTCTGACCAGAGCAGAATGAAATATATTAAAAACTATACTTACAATGTGTTACAGTTTCAAGGACCTAACGTCTGATGAAGAGGACGTTAGGTCCTTGAAACTGTAACACATTGTAAGTATAGTTTTTAATATATTTCATTCAGCTCTGGTCAGAACTGTGTTTTATTTCCTCCTACCTGTCTACTGTACATAAGGCAAACACATACACACTATGAATGGATACAACTAACTGATACTCACAAATCCCAAGTGCATAACGTTTATGTAGAGTAAAAGTCTTACTGCATCTGATTGGTTGATCACAGGTCTGAAAGCTTTATCATAACCACACAACAAATCTCTCTTCAGACGAAGTAGATTAGTTTTGGCTGTTATGTTTAATCCACAGTACAATTGATCTTCTGAAAAACAGAGTTAGTAATTAACTACCTACATTGAAATTGTGTCCTTTCTTCGTATGGCAAGAATAACGTTTTATGAACACAAAACCGTAAATTTTAATATTATATAATTTGTTCCGCTATTCTTTCTTTGGAAGCAGAACTTTTGAATACGTTAGAACACACTGTATGATCGCTTAGATTTAACAAATAGTTTGTGTACAGAATTTCACCACAAACTTAACGAATCCTCAAGTTTCAGATTTTATTAACACAAACTTCAGAAATTTGAATATTGTAGAAACTGACATCTTTTCCAAACTTACAAACTGAAGTTTCGAAAATACTTCGACATGTATTTTGCTATTTTTAATTAAGAGTGCCAAATTTCACTCTCTATCTTAAGTAGATTCTTACATTGGGAACTTTGTGAATAGAGTCAAAAATTTGAATATTATATAAATTGCCCCACCACTATTTAAACTACAACTTTCTAACCCTTACCTTACAACGAGATACTTTGTATCGGTCGATAATTACCTGTATCTTGGGCAGAAAGTGCTTCTACACAAGCACTATACCTGATATAATGTTACTTAAAAATAACAAAAGAAGAATGTTTTTAATATATAAGAAATATACATTATTGTATAGTTGGTTGCTATGTAGTTTGTTTATAGATACTCGATAGACATGTTTTGATTGCAAGTCAGTTTTGTGTGAATATACGTTAAAAGAGAATCAACGAATAAATTATCTAATACTTATCATGGACTTGTAATTTCAGCAGAAAAGGTGATAATACTAGTGAATATAATTACGGAATATATTTTAAGGTGCAAACGATTACTGCCACTAAAGTTTTACTTATATTATTAGCCGAACCAGGGTTGACGACTACCTTTGGTAAGTCGTTGTAACCTAGAAAGATTTTAACCTTATTAATCATAAGGAATTCAATACATGAGATCAAGCACTTATTAACTCTTTATCTGGACTAAGTTCCTGTTGTCATTTTAATTAAGAGTGATTTACTGATTTTTCACTGCCTTATAAATGCAGCATGATCCAACAGCAATTCTTTAATTTTGCTGCCAACTCATCTCAAAGTTTTCCTCGATCAACAATTGTTGCATAACAAGAATTTTAAGAATGATCAAAAAAATGGATCAAAAGATTGTGATCTTGGCCAAGAATTAGCTTTTTGGATCAGGGACCACAATTTAATGAAATATATTGGATTCTTTTTGGATTAGGGCAACAAAATTTTTGAACGGTCCCTAAATCAAGTTTTCGTATTTTTTAAGAAATAAGCACATCATACTGAGTTAAATGATGGTTTTGGTTTGGCTACACTGTATGCAGTTCTCTAGATCTAAGGCCTACAAGAAATTTTTTGTCTGAAATATATTGGATCTTTTAATCAAAAAAAACAGAAATGAAGTAGAATTGGTTTATGTGAACAACAAACGCATCTAGAAGTTTTCGAGAGAAGCGCACCTGAATTTTATGTACTTACTGAAATAGAGAGTACTTTTTTTAAATATTAATTCGGGTATGAATATCAATGCTATAATAATCAGTATGGTATTTGAAAACTTTGAATAAATTGCTTAGGACCTCTTGCACCCCTTTTGGTAACGCTTTCATTTTAATTGTAAGGCCGCATGAATATTTTGAAGAGTGACAGAAATAACATTTATGTTTTCAATTAAAAACAGAAAGCAATGATGGATGGCTCAATTAGTAGATTTGGTTCTAAGGAATGGATGAGCATTTCCCCACTTGTCAAGATCTAAAAAATATTCTAAAATTCATCCTTCATAATAATAATAAAAAAACTCTCCAACAGAATAAAGATTATTAATTCTAAAAAAAGTTCAAAATTCCGATAACATCACAATTTTAAGATAATTTTAAATTCTCCAAAACTGATAATCACTTTTGAAAAATGTTCCATCCTGGAACTCTGAAAACTCTGTTTGGTAGGAAACTTTCTACTCTTTCAAACTGGTCCAATTTCATTTTGTTCTAAACTTAACCATTAAACAAAATATTGTCAAAAATGAATGGACAATTTCAACAACTCTATGAAGATAAAAACTCGTTTCTAATGCTGTCCATGAGCACGATGTATTTGACTGGTCTATAAATTGAAATCAACTCGAAAACTCTTCTATATTAAACTTCTGGCAGTTTGAATCCTATTTAGATTCCAAATATGTAAATCAATTCCAGTTGCGAACAAAATAAGCTAATATTTCCTTGGTGACAATGGACCTACATAAGTATAAATTAATTGATAAGTGGGGAATAGTACAAACCTAATATATGCCTTTATACTCGTACTCAACGTCAAAAATAAATGTTGAATGCATAGAACAACACATTTATGAATTTCATGTGAAGAACAGTATAACATAATTTTCTTTTTTAAATATTCATGAAGTGTAATTTTGACTAGCACTGTTCTTCTATTCATCGATTCAATTATAATTAAATATTTCTGGAAGTTCCCTTTCATATGTTATTTTTGTATTCTTTATTTTACGAAATAGGCACGTTATTTCACCGCAAATTTAAAACCTTGTTCTGGGATTGCCAGTAGTGTATGCAAGAGAAGTCCGGAGTTTTGACCCTCCGTTGTGCAAGATAAATACAAAAATTAGGTATGTCCTGAAAGCATATGAGACTAAATGCTTGAACCCCACACCCTTGATCAGGCACGTAGCTAATGAAAGTCCGAACTACGTATATTCCATGGTATCAGGAGTCTCCCCAAGAATCTAGTGATGCATAGATTCCCGGGAAAATATTTTTAGGGAATATTCCCTGGGAAAATTCCCGGGAAGATTTTCAAAAATGGGAATGTTCCCGAAATTTATGTACAAACACAAAGAAAATTGCATTCTATTACCATATTATGATTTCAAATTAAAATTAGTTTTTATCACACTATACTTATTACTGCTGTCTCCAGAGGATCCTTTAAAATGTATATCCTGAACAGTATTATGTTATTTTACTATTTTATGCAATTTAAAGACTACGTACTACTAACCGTTTGTTTACTTACAATATGTTTTATGCGAGTAAATATGTACGGAAAACATTTGGTATAGAAAGTACACATACCTTTACACCGCTAAACAGTTTAAATTTATAGGTAAGTGCATTTTCTAAACTTGACCCTACTACTAATATTATAGTTATATTAAAATTTTAAATGTTATAATCAAATTAGGTTGGTAACTGCCAGATAGCATACATAGTCTCTCGAAAAATTTCTAAGGTTTCCAGGGTATGGGATGGTATATATACAGAGTGTTGATATTAGATACACTGTGCTTTGCTACTGTGTACTATTAAATCTCTAATTTTTAAGAACAGAGGCTATTTCGAACAATATACACGGTGTTACAAACATTCGTAAACAAAGCTTGGTAAATTAATACACACGTAAAACGAAGCAAACAAAACCTAATTAACACAGGTCCGGAAACAACGGTACTAATGAAACATCCTGAGAAGCAACCTTAATTTTGATATGTAAACATTACATTTTAAAAGTATGTGTATTTACGAATACATATTTCTTTATTCAATATCTGATCTTTTCTCAGAGAGCGAAATTGGAATCAAAGATAGCAGACATATCAATATATATTACTGACGGTGGTTCGGGGTGTATTGATAGTACCTCAACTCTATCACTAGAGAATTTCTAGATTACTTTACAAACTGGTTCCTTTTCATCATGTATAAATTAATACTTTGCTACTTTCTAGTGCAAATTAAAATGGAAATTAAAACAAACATATTATTAGTTATATAAAGTACAGTCAACGAATTTCAAGTTTTTAACCTCCAAATTATATAAAACCTAGAACTAAATGATAATAAATGAAAATAAAGTAATTAGCCATATGGTTCTTATAATTTGAAAAATAAAGTAAGAAATGGAAATAAATTCCTCCCCGGGAATTTATATGGCAGGGGAAAAAACAGGAAATATTCCCACTTTTATTTTCCTTCCCACCTGGAATATTCCCAATGCCCATCACTATAAGAATCTACAAGATTGCAGGGACTCTAAGATATCCTGTAGATACACTTTCCTATCCTGTACTATTGTGTACTGTCGCAATTGATAGTAAAACACGTTTGAAACGACAAAAAAAATTTGTGTTTTTTCTCGTGCTATATCTTTATGTTAGTGTGTGTGTTCATCCATCTCCCTACATGTAATGTTTATATATGAACTACATTTCGATTTGCTTATTTCAAACTTTTTAATTCGTTATTATTTTCGAGAGAAAAAATAGTTGCCATGCGGATATACCTAGGTATTTATGTGCTGCGAAGCGCAATTTGTGATAAGGTATTAACTTTCAAGTTCCGGGATTCTTTACATTTCATAATTCAACATAATCTAATTTGTACATAATAACCACTTGTTTGGTCCTTTAAAAAATATCATATAATTATTAATTATTTATTTTAAATTTAACAGACATGCCTAACTTGTTATACTCTGAAAGAAAAAATACATATGAATTATAGCTTTTCATAGTTCCGAAATTGAAATTAAGAAGCCTTTAATTTTAACGTCGCACGATTATGCCTGTTAGGCTAAGGGAAACTTGATGATTAAGGGAATTGAATGATGATGATGAATTAGTGCAATGAAAATGTATTAAGAAACTGCAGGATATCCACTGACAAGATGTTATCTGTTATTCACCACAAGCTTACTTCGAACGATATCGAACCAAGGACACCATGCACCAGAGGTAAGCGCTCTACCATATACATACAAACACACCCCCTTCGCACGTGCCTCCCCCTTCGTTGTAAATATACACTGTCTATAATGAGAAACTAGCAGGGAAAATACCAACACTTTCCGAAATTTTCTGCCATCATGTTTCCGTTTGGGATTAAAAAGAAAACAGAGCTTTGCAAAAGTTTAAGGAAAAGGGTTTTCAAAAGGTTGAAGGAAAAGGATTCACCAAGCAAAGCAATATAGCATTTGTCAAGTAGGGCAGAAAACAGATGCCAGGAGGAGAGAAGGACATTTCTTTTTCCTGCATAACACTTTCGACTCTCTTTAAAGTACTTTCCTCCGTTCTATCCATCAGTGTTGTCAGGGGTAAAGAATATTGTCACATGTCATTTTGAAGAGTTTCAGTGTGATTGGTTATTTCGGTGGTTATTGGTGCACCCCTTCAGTCAATTCTGCACCCGGCCCTGTACATATGGAGTGAACCTGAAAGATGTGCACAAACTCCCGGAGGTGATTCGTCATATCAAAAGAAGATTAAAAAAGTCTTCTTGGTTTTTGTGGAATTTCACGTCGTGTACGAGTGACAGGAGTGCCAACTTGGAATCGAAAATCGAATCCTGACAATTGGAATGAAATAGAAAGTTATTGTATTCAGTTTGCAAATACTATGACTGTTAAAGATGAGTCTCAAACAAATATTGACAGAATGGTGCAAAATTTGAGGAAAAGTTCTGGAAAAATATGGAATAAAAATGAACTTAAACAGACGAAAGCAACGGAACGAAAAAATCGAGATTTAAATGTCGAAATTCGAGAGGGAGAAGACAGAAGAGGTTACTAGTTTCAGGACCTATTTAGTGTAATTAGCAAAGTATGAAATGTGAGTAGGAAACAAAAATACGATAGGAATAAGGAAATGAAAAATTAGGAAGAAGAAAAAGGATATTTTGCGTCTACACGAAAGATGAAAACTTCATAAACTGTTTCGTATTGAAGTGTCGCACCGCAAGAGACAAAAATGTGATCATTAATGAAGAGCGATTGAAAGGTATTGAAAACTTTCTAAACGTGAGTTTTAAGAAGAATACACACAATTAGCTGGACGGAAAGAGAATCTAAAAACGCGGTATTGGCCAGGGTTACGTAATCCATCTAACATTTGTGTAGTCCAGAGTGTACTCATCTTAAATTTACGAAGAACGAGCGTATATGCGGATGATTATACGTTACATTTTTGAAAGGATATACCTGCTATATACTAAAAGTTGTAGCATTGCATCATTGGATTCGCAGATGTTAGAGAAAAAAGAACAATATTGGGAATGGAAAGAGGAAATGAAACTGATTAAATCGTTATTTAAAAAGAAACTGTTTTATTGGGGATATAGTAGAAAGTTGGTAGAAGGTAAGAAAAGGAGAGGAGGTAAGTTCTACTAATTATGAATACATGAAAGAGAGTATTATTAGACCGAAATTAACTCTCTTGAGTGCCGACGTCATATTTGAATTTTAACTTATTGATTTATACGAAGATGCATTTTTCTTTGAAACGAACATATTTTCGTGTTTTGATTTTTACTGATTTCTTCTACAAGTCTAGTTGAATTTTCGTTTGTCAAAATGTATTTGCGTTGTAAATAAATTTAACATTATTCAAAATATATTTGTTTAATAAATATTATAATATTATACATCATAGACTTTAACTTTCACAAAACAAGAAACATTTAAATAGATTTTTTGAAAATGAAATGAAATGAAATCTTTGAGTTTTACGTCCCACAATTATGCCGGCTAGGCTAAAGGAGACGGTGATGATGAGGAATGAATGAAATGGTGGAGTGAAGAAAGTGGGAGGAAACGGAAGAACCCCGAGAAAACCCACGCACACGGTGTTTGTATAGATTTTTTGAAGAAAAAATCACTAAAATCAAAACATTAAAATTATAGTTCATTTTAAAGAAAAGGGAAGAATACAATTCCATATAAATCAATCAGCTAAAAATCCAAAGATGGCGCAGGTATTCAACACCGTTAAGGGATTTATTACATAGAAGCTCTTTTATTTACCACAAGTAATGTTTTCCTATATATACCAGTAATGACATTTTTGTACTCATGACGATAATGATTATGATGATAGACACAAAGTTGACTGTTACCTTTTCAAATTTTAATGAGATTTTAGTCTTCTAAAGCTAAACAGAAAACCATTAGCAACCTGATACCCATTGTAGAATTAGCCTTTTCATTTCTTTTTCTTAATTTTAAAACATGTGGAACATGAATAATATGGGCACCCGTTTTGAGTAATATTAAGAGCCTTAATAATGTTACATATTTTTCAACTACGTTTAAAACGAAAACTATGTATTAGATACTGACTGAAAGATTTTTAAAACACTGAAAACTGTTCAACTTACCTGTAGCAGATATTTCATCAATTTTTATAAAAGTGACCAGAGAGAAAACAAATTCGAAAAAAATAAATAAATTCATATTGAAAATTACCACCCTAGACCTATTCTGTCCTGTAAAACATATTATCTAACTGAATTGCCGAATGAAACAGTACGAAAGAAGCTGATACTGTACAGGCATTTACACCCACCAGAAAAATATCTGTGTTATGTCATTCACGTAACATATTCCAGTCGCGCCGTCCTTTTTATGTCATGTTTTCTCTCTTTTTAATACAGTGGTGTGTTACAAACCTTAGTCTGCTTTCGATTTATTTTCATGAAGTGTTTGTTTTATTCAAATTACATTCCTCTGAAACTTTTCACTTTGCAAGTGAAATTTGCTAATTTACAGTGTAGGAACTTGAAAGATGCCACATTGGTTAAAATTTAAAAATTTTCGCAACTAGCTAAGGAAAGACAGTTTCATATACGCTCAGAAAACTATACAAGAGCTTGTTCATTAGGTAGCGGGGACGGTGGTGATGCTAATTAACGAAATAATAGAACTAAGAAAGAAGAGGCAAGCGGAAAACCCGGAGAAAATGTCCACCACAAATCCAAATTCGTGCATCTGGAATATATCCAGGGACCCGACGAACCAAAGGTGGGCGATTTACCTCTGAGCCACCGTAATTCCGCCATTGCTAATGCATTTAATCAATTTCCATTGTTTATCCATATAACAAATAAATAAGTGTTGAATAAATATTGAGGGCAAACCAGAAACATACTCGTATTTATACAGATTACATAATAGTCTCACAGTATTATACAATTTGGGAGATACTATTTTTCTTTTCTTTTCTTTTCTTTTCTTTTTTTTTTTTACTTTGAGCGATGATATGAGAGAAGAAACTAATGATCGTGAAAAAAAAAAAAAAGATTGAATTCGAGTTTTGAACAAATTTACATACTTCATGGCCCCTATATGCCAAGAAAGGAAGTTTTGGATATCTGTCCACTTGTTCGTAATAAGATTCCTCAGGAAAAATTTGTTTTTTAAATTTTCTTTCTACTCTTAAAAGTAAGGGTGTTTGCTGAAGGGTGAAAATAAAAATTTTGCAGTTTTGTCGAAAACAGATCGAATTATTTAGATTAAATTTCATAAACCAACATTTCATTAAGAACTCCAAGAATATGGCACGAGTAATTTTTGTAGGAAAATCCAGTAGGAAGTAGTTTGTAGAAGTGACTCTTCGTACGATTTTATCACAAACAGCTCAGAGGATTATGTTCATATTTCATAAATAAATATTTAATTAACAATCTTACTATGTGGCGTAAGCCATTTCTTCTAAAACAAAATCCAAAAGGGGTGGAATTTACCTTTGAGGCTCACTGTCAGACGAATTACTCAAATAGAACGGAGATGATTTTGTTCATATTTCATAAGTTAATACTTAATTAATTACCCTCTAATATGATGTAAGCTAGTCATGCTTAAAGATTCAGAAGTGGCAGTCTGTTCTTAGAAGCGAAGTTTATTTATAGGATTTTCTGAGAAACTGCTCAGTAAATTTTGTTCATAATCCAACAACAAACATTTCATTAAACACATTTTTTTTCACATAAACAAAATCCACATTGGATAATTTACTGTCAAGGGCGCTTTTTCTCAGATGAGTTTCTCAAAAATGTTCGAACGATTTTGTTCATAAATTCAATAAATTCTAGAATGTAATTTGCGTTTAACGAAATAAAAGGTACAAAGATCAGACAAATATCAATCGATATATTTTAATGTGCTAAACAAAATGAAATGAAATCTTTGAGTTTTACGCCCCACGATTATGCCGGCTAGGCTAAAGGAGACGGTGATGATGAGAAATGAATGAAATGGTAGAAAGAAGAAAGAAAGTGGGAGAAAACGGGATTTTAATTAAGTAGATATTTTAATATTTTGTTATGTTGATTTGGAGTTTATTTATTTATTTATTTATTTATTTATTTATTTTTAGTATCTAAGACATATGAGACGTTTACGCAGAGACAATCGAGAGTCCTCGCTTTGAAAGGGTGTAGGCTACTTTGATGCCTAAGGATTAGGGGTCACAAGAGACATCATGTTATTATTTTATTTGAAGTGGAGAACAATTGGACATTTACATGAAATGTAAAGAGCAAGTTTATTACTATTAATCCAGATTCTATCAGTACTTCTTTGAAGGTATGTCATTTTCAAAATTAGCCATTATTACAATTATATAGTAAAACGGAAATTAGGTAGTGGCTATAGGCTAATTCCCCTCGAAATATACAAGAAAAGCAATCGACTCTGCAATGCATGATTGGAATATGGGTAACCACTGTCAAATTAATACCTGATGAAACTCTCTTCCATTGCTACAATGGGCAAAAGATACTATTCCACGAAAAACGTGCTTCTTTGTTATGACAAATAATACGCTATACATTCGGGGCAGGCCAAATGTTCACAGCTAGTTTGAAGGCTGGCATTACACTTCATAACGTCGGAGTTGAGAGGAAGGATTGAAGATTAGCCTCCCCCTCAATTCACGAATTTAGGGTAACAAAACAATAAAAGCTTTAATGAGTAAAAGCAAACAAAAATGTTTAAATAAAAAATATTTTAAAAAAATCGAGTATGATGAAAATTAACACTGAAATTTGGAATTTCGTGATAACAAATGTGAAGACAAAGGCAGAAAGCTTTAGCACTAAAATATTTTAGGTGAATTACATCTTGGTTTTCTTTCTTGACCTACAGTTTGAATGAATTATTATCAGTAACTTGACATACATAAACAAACTAGTGACATCGATATCCATAAACAGGCCTATCTGAAATTTACGATTGATTATCCTTTCATAATGAGCTCTTATAATTATTCACAATACAAGCTGTTCAATTTACAACCTTACATTTGAAAATACTTATTTGCGTGACATTGGATAATAAACATATGATTAGCGTTGATCAGCTGATACTTTATAGCTAATGACATTCCTAAAATTATGAATTTAAGATTTGTATAGTGTGAGGGAACCTCAACTTAATTACCTACGATCTAAGTTAAGCAAAATTAAAAATATATAGTGGAATAATCCAGAATAAATTGGAATGCGAGGAAGTAAGTTGAAATAAATTGAAATAAGTCGAAATAAGTTTGACTTAGTCATGACTTTGATTTAGAATTTAGTGAGAAATTTGAGAGAAAAGCAGAATGAGCTAAAGAAAATGAGTAAGCCTAAGCCTGACTTCTAATTGTTTTTAATTATAATTGAGAAAAGCAATCGACTCTGCAATGCATGATTGGAATATGGCTAACCACTGTCAAATTAATACCTGATGAAACTGTCTTCCATTGCTACATTGGAGATAATTACACCTGATATTAAATTTGATATCAACATAAACAACAAAAATACCTTATACAAAATGTCAATGTGATTAATATTGTGATTTAACCATGCATAACACATATATACACACATACATTGGCGAATATAGAAAAAATATCAAGACACAAATATACATAGATAAATCATAAATCATAAATACAGGCATGCATACATACACAGAATATCATTAATACTCAAATATACATAATAAATGCAAAGACGTCTTTAAAAAAAATAGACAAATGTATCTATTTTCCATGGTTTTCCTTATGTTGCAACAGTAAGGTACGCATATAACCGTAGGTTGTCGTCATTAGTGTGATCTATGCGCATAGACTCCTGATCGCTCTATTGGTTGGAGGATCAGAATAATTCATTAAATGCGGCTTTGTTTAGCCTACTTCATGGTTACTGCCAATACATACTTTTCATGACAGAATCTAACAGCTGTTCCGTTCTTAATGACGGATTCCGTAGCTCTAACAAAACTGACTGATCGTGAGATTATTCGCGTTTTTCTAATTGCTAATTAACCTTTAAGCTTTCTGCGTCGAATACTTTCATTGAGACATGATACAGATTACTTATTAGCTTCCTATTACCATATTGATTTAAATAAATTCGATCAGTTACCAAATCCTATGTAAATGACTTTACAAACATAGTGATTTCGTACAATTTAACCAATACAGAGATTACACTAAAAAAAATATCAAGCTTTGTTTTTAATTATCTTACATTAAAAGAGTGTCTGTCAATGGCTTAGATGACTCACTTTCACTTCATACAAATTTGAATATTCTAATTTGAATACTTAGTCATATTTTATCAAAAATTGCACATTCGAGCCACTATAAAAATTTATATATTATTTTGTTTACATTTAGTTTATCTCTTTTTATCAGCAATTATGCTTCATAAGTGACAAAAAAATTTATAGGAATTAATATATCTTTAATGAGAATGAAGCGATCACTAATATCACATACTATATAAGTAAAACTGCCAAAGTGTGACTACAGTTCAATGTAGGCTGACTTTAAGATAAACAAAAAGTTCTAATCTTTGATAGCTAAAGTTCGAATTATAATATCTATTCTCAATGCAATGAAATTATGCTTGGAAGTCTCAACTAATTCCGGCTTTCATTTTTATACAGAGAATGTCTTGTATTATTATTTAATGCGGAGAATTTTCCTTTTAATATCAATAAATAATTTAGATGGGTCCTACCTTTCGTTGTCACCACTGCCTTGACCACTTTCGTTGTCGCTACTGCGCTGACCACTTTCGTTGTTGCCAAGGCGCTGACCACACATACACAGAGGTCCTTACGTCCCCTCTTTCCATACCTGCGCGACGAATGTCTTGGGTCCTGAGTTCTGTCCTCGGACTTCTCCTGGGTCTTCCTCCTAAACTGCCAGGGGCGACGCTCTTTGGTCTGTCCATGTCCATCGAAACAAGCACTGTTCCGTTGATCCACCTCTCCAACAACGCACTTTTCCGCACTAAGAATTCCAATTATTACACTGCACCATCACCACTCTTTGTGTCGTGAGTGTATTGTAGCACGGACTAATTTTATTAAATGTTTTTTTTTATAAGTGTTCATGGCAATTCAAACTAATTGCGTGTTGTTAGGGCTAGTCTAAGTGTTGTCTGAAAATGTGTAAACGACGTTCAAGTTTGTTTCCACGACTAGTTAGTAATTGTAGCGTCTTAGTGAAATCAGTTCGTTAACGCTCGCTGTGCAGAATTTCTCGTAAATCTATGTGTGAAAATATATCACTCACACAAAATATCTGTAAACGTTTACGGTATTTCGGAATTTCAAAGTTTTTCTTAGTTGAAGAAAATCTACGTATAAATGCCTATACTTTAGTGTTACCGATCTCAGACACCGAGCTACTTGTTAACCTAGCCTTGCATACTGTTTCTTAATTAATGTGTGTGACTTAGTGTAATGTGTGTGTGTTTTCCGGTATTATGAAAGTTTTTGAACGCACTGGTTCTCGGACTGCGACTGCGTCTGCGACTGACTTGGAAATTTTGAATTCTCAACCCGTCGATCTTTTTGGGTACGCCTCCAACTACGTTTCTGCTTTCCCTAATTCTCTCTCATTGGTCAAATTATTTTGGTGTCCTCAATTTTCATATTATCTGGCTCCACCCATATACAGTGTTCGAGCGTCGTCTCTCCAACGTACGTGATTTCTTTAAATTTCACAGGTTATATAGAAAATTTTTATGGGTGTTCATTTGGCGTCTTTCCGTCTCGTGCATGCTCTTGAATCAACTTACAGGCCTGTGTCAAAATTTTATCTAGGTTCTACGTAGAGCCATGCTGACGTGTATGTGATTTTGACAAATTCACAGAGATTATTTGCCACTTGGACTCTATTCAGTTTGTGCAGACTTTACTATTTTTCTCCTGTTTCACAAAAAGATGCTAGAAGCTATTCTCTTTCTTTGTGTGGCTTCAAACGTTCAGCGGAGTATTAAGAGACCAAATGAGGGTGGTTTTAAATGTCCTCGCCGCAACGACAGGTATACAGAATAAAAAAGAAAATATCTTACTCTTGAATAGGGAAGGAAAATAAAGAATGTCCTTTGCTTCTTTAAACACACAAAATTTAAAATGATATTCACTAACGTTGTTTTAATTATATGCATAATTGAATTAAAAGAATTTATTTAAAATTAAATAAAAATGAACATGAGGCGACTGTAACATTTATCCCCCTCCTAAGATGGAGCAGATGATACAACTTAGTTGAAGCAGATATCCATCCTAGAGAGAAAGTATCTGAGTGACATTGCATCATGAATTGTAAGTACAAACTGAAATTTACATAAAAATCCTAACCCTTAACAGAAATTTTGAAGTTCACAAAAATATTATAAAGTACATGAAAATCTTATCCCTAATTTTGAAGTTCACTAGAAAGTTGGCGTACATGAAAATCCGAACTCTAATTGCTTTCAATGAGGGTTTTCTGATCTAAAATTTGGATGAGATCTCAGGTATCAAGTTTGTGGTCAGTTCAAGCTGCTGGACACAAGGTTGTGAGGCATGTTTTAAATAACTTATCTGTTAATTAAAATGTGCACAGAAGTTATTTTTGGAAAACCCTATTCAGACCTCTTGTGGTAACAACTACATTTTGGAAGAGGATACTATTAAGGAAAAGAATGAGGTAAAGTCGTCTTTATATAGTACAAGCAATGGATGATAACAGTTCAATAAATGACTGTACGTAAGTCTTGTTTGAGTTTGAATAAAGGATTGTAGTTACGAAAGAATGTATTCTTCAGTTGACAAAATTTATTTTCCTAATAACTCAAGAATAAATTAATCTATTAAAGTATCGATTTTGGCAAGTTATCAAATTATAACTATTCTAAGGATAACGACAAAAAGATCCAGATTAATTCATTTGTTCCCGAGTTATTGGGAAAAAGAAAATTTGTCAACTGAAGAATACTTTCTCTTCCGTGTGTGCATGGCTGTGCATTTTGCATTATTATTGAACTGCTGCAACTAAGTTATTGCAAAAGGCATGATAAATTCTTACAGTAATATTGTCACATATTGATTTACTCTGTATGAAAACGAAAATAGTTTAACATATGGTTAACCTCCTTTGTGCCAATAATTTTAAAATATAACGCTTGTGCCACATTTCAACACTTGGCCCAACTTATAGGACACTCTGTAGGTAAATACATTTCTCTGGACAGTTTCACTGCTCCAAACTAAGATTTAAAAGTGTAGTATTTTTAATTTTGTTATTATTGGCACAAAGGTGATAACCATATTTTAAGTTATTTTTGTTTTCATGCATAGTAAAACAGTATGTGACATTACAGTAAGATGCAGCATGCATTTTGCAGTATGTTGCAGCACTTCAATAATGGTGCACTATACGTACAATCTAGATCCTGCATATGTCCTGTCCATATATTACAAGAAGGCAATACGTATGCGATACAGGTAAAAATCCGTATATTTCATATGGACAACCTATAAGCTACATACATACAATCCATACATTACATATGGCCAACCTGTACGCGACGTACTTATAATCTATATGCTGCGTGCAGACAGTCTGTAAGCTACATATGTGCACTCTGTATGGCGTATACGGATATTCTGTATGCTGTATCTGGACAAACTGTGTGCGACATAAGGAAAATCTGTATAATACATACGTACAATACGTATACTGCACCTAGTCGTAGGTATGGAGCATATGTACAAAATAGATGCCGTCTTGGGGTTGAACGCAAGAAACATACGTACAGAACGTATATTGCATACTTCTTGAAATTATGCTCTGTCCTGATAGTCAGTGTGTGTCGTCATTATTAACCCACGTGCTACATACGGTTCTGACGTCACAAAGCTAGATATCACCTCCGTATATGCTTGTTACTGCCGATGACGTCATTGCACTTATGCGGACAGTACGTATAATACATACTTTTTCAGCTACGTTTGCTGCAGACGGTTGTACGTTAAGTCCAAAATCTACAGGAATTACGAATATGATCTACGTTTTTAAGTACACCACCTACATTTTTTTTTCTCAGTGCAGCAGCATCGTTGGAGCAATTGTGTTGCTGTCCAAGAGGATTATGTTAAAAATAAAGATGTTACCAAATCTGCACTTCTTATAGTTTCCTCAAAGCTCAAAACTTTTCAGTCACCCTCGCAATTCATTAACTGAAAGTCTACGAAAACGCCAAATATGACCCTGTCTCGAAAGAGTTGTCTAGCAATGAAGCCTGAAGGTTGCTAAAGCAACCTACTCCCCCTCATCTTACAGTTACAAATTTTTCAAGAAAACTGAAACTTTTCGTTTTAGTGGATCCTCATTATTATAAAATCCACAATGAAACATTTTTTGTAATATTCAGATTAATCCCGAGTCCCAGTAGGATATGTGTATCAACATTGTTCTTCTTACATTACGTTTATAGTATATTGTGATATAGGGCTCAATTAAACTTATGCCTGACATTTTCAGTACAATAATATATGGTAGTGCATATATAATTATTTGGAAAATAATCTGTTAGTATGATATGAAAATATTCCTCATTAATGTAGATTTCATACGGAAATTTAGAAATAGTCTAATGTGGACATTTTGACTTTAAAAGAAAAGAATAGAATAGAACAGTAGTTCCAGGATTCATGGTATAGAAAAAAAACTAGTGTTTCCTTTTCCTATTTTCGGACTTCGATCGTTAAGAGAAAATATGACTTTTCTTGTATAATTCCGTATTGAAAAATATATTATATTGTCATTATTATATTATAGTTTCGGACAATCATTTTTAAGATCAGGTATATTCGTAAGCGTATTAACATTGCTTTGTTCTTTTTATCATTATTATTTAATAAAATTTGTTGCTACTTTTTTTTAAAAAAATATCTTAGTTCATGTACTATTTCTTTGACTAAAATACCTGAAATTAAGTCCGATACATCTTGTACTTTCTTCTTTTAAAATAGATGCAACAATAGTTACACCTGATTCGTGGGTGAAGGTTTTTGTTGCAGCGGACTTGCATTCTGACAGAGAACTCTCAGATGTGTTATCTCATACTTTGCAAGATCTCTTCTTGGTGGCGGACAGATATGGGCTTCTGCCATCTCGCAGTAATAGTTACGTTTCTCATGAGGATTGTGGGGTGTCATTCTTTTACAATATTTTTTTTTTTTTTTTGTGTGCACCTATTCCATCTTCGGCTTGCTATGGAGTTTCGTTTATTCGAGGGGCTGCAGACCTCGATACATTCTAGAAACGGCTTGGAAATAACTTCACAGCAGAGAGTGGCTAGTTCAAGTCCACATATGTGGAAACTAGTGATCGAAATACTCACGAACATAGTTATCGTAATGAGTTGAAGCACCATCGTGCTGGAAAAACTTAGGAATGACCCATCCCCCGAAAGCAATGATGATAGTATGTCCTCTAAAATGCCCCGATAACCCACCGCCGTTCGAGTTCCGTCCATGAAGAATGAGCCCACAATATAATCTCCCGCACACCATAAGATCACCTTCCGGAAACACCTGTGGATGCGTCAAACCAATGAGAATTACTTTTAGATCAGAACCACACGTTCTGTATGTTAAACTCATCCAACATGTGCCTAATCAGTAAACAATTCGTCAGAAGTAAGTACAGGGATTTGTCGTAGCTGCCCTGTAGGCCATTGAGTAAATTTCATAGGACCATCTGAATCAATTTCAATAAGGTGTTAGTGTAGTTGCAACTTGTAAGGGTGCCACTTATTCACTGACATAATATGCATGATTGTGCGATTAACATGAATGTCATGGGCTACGTAATACGTGCTTCTCTTAAGACTCTTAGTTTATGATAGCAACATTGCCACATTTGTGGCCTCGTCTGTCGCCGTACGTGGTCTGCCAGTCTTGGGTCGATCTACCACAGATCCATTTTTTTTTTTTTAATTTCTTCAGTACTTCGAACACAGTACAATTGCTGATGGGAATCCTTTCCGGATGACAGCAGTTAAAAGATCACACTGGTGCTTCGTTCTCCAGAGATCAGAATGATTTTAGTGCGTTCTGCATTAAGGCCATACTTTTGGACCACCCTATATTTTAGTTAAATAGAAATTAAAGTTTTAGTGTTAGTTAGTGATAATTTTAGGCAAAATTTCGTTAACCATAGTATATACTATCGTCTTGCTAGTGTAATAATGAAGAGTTTAATGAGAATATGTTTTAGTATCTGTTTGACTTAAATAAGAAAGATGGCTACTACGCATGATATTCTACATTCACACCCATTTTGTTTAGAAGAAAAAGATGCATCAATTGATATTTGTCTGATCTTCGTACTTTTTTGTTAAATATTAATTACAATGTAGGATTTATTAAATATGAGCAAAATCAGCTGAGTTGTTTTACAGAAGCTCGTCCGAAACAACTCACTCTCAAGAAAAATCTTTCCATGTAAATTTCGTTTAGGATTAGAAATAGCATCTTTAATGAAATATTTGTTTTCCAAATACGAACAAAAATTCCTGAGCAGTTTTTGAGAAAATCGTACGAACGAACTTCACTAATAAGGATAGATTTTTATTTCTAAATTTTTAAGGAAAATTGACTAATGTCACACTAAAGATTAATTAATTAAATATCTATTTATGAAAGATGAAAATAATCCCCTGAGTTATTTTTTGAAAGAATCGTACAAAAAGAGCATTTATACACCAAGAACAAACTGGCAGTTGCGAATTTTCCTAGAATAATAACTTATACCATATTATAGAGCAGGCCCGCAACCAGAGGGGGGCTAGGGTGCCTGGCCTTCCTTAAACTTTTCGTAGTCCCTCCAGACCTCAATACAAAATGCACAACTTAGATATTCGTAAGAGAATTTTTAATGACTTGGCCCCCCTAACATATTCATGCCCCACCCCCCAAACCTCTGTCCTTGGTTTCGGCCTGTTATAGAGCTGTTAACAGAATATTGATTTTTTGATTTGATCCAAGTAGCCTAAATAGGTTGAGCTGTTTCTGAAAAAACTGCTAATTTTCCCCCTTTAGTAAACTACCTGATTTTTTAGCGTAAAAACAAAATTCCAAAAACCTTCCCTGGAAATTCTTATGAGAAACAAACGAACAGGTATCTAAAACTGTCTTTTCCAGCATATATGGCTATGAAATGTGTAAATCTTTTTAACTTCCGAATTCAATTTCTTTTTTCACGATCACTACTTCTTTTGTTTCGTCGTCTCTCGAAAGTAAGAAAAGAATTGAATTGCAATTTGTATAGTACTGTCAGGCTATTATTTTATCTGTATAAATATGTTTCTGCTTTGCCCTTAATACTTACTCAAGTCTAATCTTTGTTTTTCATATGGATAAAGATTGGAAATTGATTAAATCTATATAAGCACTGGTAGGACTGAGGTGACTTAGTGGTAAAGCGCTCCTCTCTGATGCGTGGTGTCCATGGTTAGATCATAATTAGCATCAGTTGGGATTTATGGTTGACAAACATAGTTTGAGTGGAATTTTTTTTAGGGTTTTCCCGTTTGCTTCCATTTTCTTCATCCCATCATTTAATTCATTAACATCATCCTGTCCCTTACTTAATGAACGAAAACTTGTACACAACTTTCAGAGGCTATGTTAGGATTGGGAACACCTGATCTGGACGCATCCAATCGGCTGAAATTCGATTACCTTTTTATGACAAAAGTCCAGTACGCTCATAGCGTTTTACAATCTTTGTAGAGACGACTATGAAGCTATTAGGGAATCGAGGTCAAGTGTAGTTTGGGAAGACAACTTGAACAAGCTGACATGCCCATTCTTGTTTAAACTTGGGCCCTAATGTTATACGTACAATTACCAAGCTGCTTAGCGGTCCTGAAAATTATGGGTTCGACACTAATATTGATGATTTTGGACTTTTCATTTCTCACCCCTTCTCATTCCGTGCCTAAACTTGGACTTAGTGGCAATAAGAGTGTCAATATTCATCCCAGCAATCCCGAAATCTATGGATCAACACTAATATCATTTATTTTTAACAATTCTTACATGTCACATCTTAACATCACCCTAGGGGTGATAGAGTTACCTTTCCCCCACAATACGTCATTGGCACTATGACTAAATATCATAGCAACTCCAAAAACTATCGATTAAACACTAATATCGTTGGTTTGATTATTTTTACAACTCACCCCCTTCCTACACCCATAGTTGTGCTAGGGATGTCTCCCCCCCCCAATGAATTTCTTTCCAGATTGAAGTCATATGAGAACCAAATTTGGAAATTTGCAGCAGGCGTTTCACAGTTGTGGATGAAAATACACACATAAATGATTTTTTTTATAACTAATATACATATTTTTCATATATTAACTGCCCTTCACCTACATTAAATAGCAACCTTCAAACCTAGCTCTTCTTAGAATTTATTCTTAGTGCTAAATTTTCTCGATCGGATGAGTATTTCATGCTCCAACAAACTGCAATTCTTACATACGTCATTGCATGGAAAAATTCCTTTTGCAATTAAATCAATGAAGCTTACAGCGAAAAAAAATTAAGTTTGAACTTATGTGGCTTCCCCTATGTTCCACCACTCTAAATTAGCAAATTTCACTTGCAAGACAGAAGTTTCAGAGGGAAATAATTTGAATAAAATAAACACTTCATGAAAATAAACCAGATAAGACTAAAGTTTGTAACACACCACTGTATTAAAAAGAAAGAAACAAAAAACATGAGGTAAGAAGGGCGATACGACTGGACTATGTTACGTGAATGACATAACACAGATATTTTTCTGGTGGGTGTAAATGTCTGTACAGTATCAGCTTCTTTCGTACTGTTTCATTCGGCAATTCAAATAGATAATATGTTTTACAGGATAGAATGGACCTAGGGTAGTCATTTTCAATATGAATTTATTTATTTTCTCCGAATTTGTTGTCTTTCTGGTCACTTTTATAAAAGTGGATGAAATATCTGCTGCAGGTAAGTTGAGGACTTTTCAGTGTTTAAAAAATCTTAGGGAAAAATATTCTTTATTTATTGCTTAAAAGTCCTACAGTTATCGGTCAGTATCTAATACGTAGTTTTCGTTTTCGTTTTAAATGTAGTTGAAAAGTACGTAACGATAGAAAAGCTTCTAATATTACTCAAAATCGGGTGAACATATTAATCATGTTCCACATGGTTTGAAAAGAAGAAAAAGGAATGAAAAATCTAATTCTACAATGGGCAACAGGTTGTTAATGCTAATGGTCCATCATCAGTACAAAAAATGTTCATCATTGGTATATAAAGAATCAATACTTGTGGTAAATAAAATGCTTCTATGTAGTACAGTTCCTTAACGCTGTTTAGTATCTACGCCATCTTTGATTTATAGCCTATTGATTTATATGGAAAAGTATTCTTTTCTTTTCCTTAAAATCAACTAGAATACAATCTTAATGTTCAGGGCCAGATTTAGAGGGGTGCACCGGAGCACATGCACCCCCCTTCACTGTAAATATACACTATCTAAAATGAGAACCTTGCAGTGAAAAAGCAACATTTTGCGAAACTCTGCTGTCATGTGTCCATTTGAGGCTTAAAAGAAAGCTTAGTTTTGTAAAAGCAATAGTTAAAGTCGATTTTCTGAAGGTTGAAGGAAAAGGATTCATTGAGCAAAGTAATATTCCTCAATCACGCGACAGATGAATAAAGGCATTTAAAAAATTAAAAATTTAAATCAAAGTAGTGCTAGTTATTGGTGCACCCCCTTCAAGAAATTCTAGATCCGGCCCTGTTAATGTTTTGATTTTAGTAATTTCTTCTTGAAAAGAAAATCATTTAAATGTTTCTTGCTTTTGTGAAAGTTAAATTCTATGATGTAAAATATTATAATATTTATAAAACAAATTTAATTTGAATAATGTTAAATTTAGGGATACATGCGAGACGAGAATGATAAATTTATGCAAGACGCGAGACGAGACTAAACCATGCGAGACGAGACGCTAGACGAGACTCGGTTAAGTCTCGCAACATTTATGAATTACATTTAATTGTATATTTAGTGATTTTACATTTATTGAGTTTTCTAAGTTGAGCGTTAATGAGTGTGATAGGGGCAATAGATATTTTATGAGATCTATTATTATTCAAGGTTGATTTTCAGAATTAAAGCCTTCTTTAGTTTCTAAACATCATTAAAAAGAAAAGCTTTGTAAATTGGAAATTTATTACAGCACCGATTTAGGACTTAATTTTGCAACACAAACACATACACGCGGGCGTGCACGAATACATGAACTTCTGTTTTTGGTCTGAAAAGCGAATAAGACTCCATATTGCTGCGAAATGTGATATTTCTGTTGTTTCTGTCTTTTTCACATTACTACTAGCGATTAATGTTGGGGGATGGCGGGGAAATCCCCTCTCGTCAAAGTTTATCCCCGGCCCGGCTCGCAGAAATAACATGATATTTTTACATGGAATAAGTATTTTCTTTCTATATATTTATCAAAAACATCCCCCTCTAGTTCGGAAGTTTAATTCAAACACTGGTTTGGTAGGATGGCCCTATAGGTTTAGTGGGACTTACTCTTTTTTTAAAAAAAATAATAAACTCTCATTTGAGTAACACAAGCACTGGCGCCTAGTCTGTCAGACCCAACATTTCCTTTTCTCCGGATAGAATGCCTCTCAGCAAGCGATAAAATGCGGTCTACAACTGAAGTGTTGAAGTAGGAAGTTACACGAAACCGCGTTCTTGTAAGGTCAGCATTTTACTTAGCTCAGGATCAAAATAAATGTGGCTTGACACCAGTGCTGTCGGGTTAATCAAAACTTTCCAGGTTTTGATATTCTGACAACACTGCAGTTAGTTCAACTGATCCAGAAATTGATCCAGAAAGCTTTTTTCGTATCAAGTATAGTTTGCTGAATATTTTGATTCTCGCAATTGTTAACATATTGCGTTATCCACAACTCCGTTGACACAAGTAATGTTATTCCTTGGTGGTTGGTGTAAAGGGAGATAGGCGACAATAGATGGCAGCACTGTTCTCCTACACAAGTAACGTATTTTTATATTTTCTCTGCTGCTTCCGCAAATTTAATGCTAGAGAGTTTAAACTTTCTGAAAAGAAAGTTCAAACCTATTCTAAGGGAACAATCCGTGTCAATTTTGGATATTGTGACGTTAGAGCATTCTTCGGACTAGAAGCAGGCAAAGACAAGGTTGAAATTCGGTTAAATAAAGACGAAAAAATTTACATATAGATACAGTAAAAAGATCCGGGTCTGGTTCAATGAATTTAGAAAAACATATACGGGAACATTATATTCTTTATATCCTAATTACATTGGCGACTTTTTTTCTGGACAAAAATGTGCCCGCATGGAATACTGGAAAATATTGCTGGAGAACTCTAAGCTGGAAAACAACTCTACGCTACACTAATCTCCTGTACTCTTCCCTACCCTATCCTACACTGGAGTGCAAAGGCCTAATGTGGGATTTAAGGGAAGACAGTATTTGTGTGTGAAGTTTAGTTGTAGCCAACATTATGTAAGAAAAGAGGACTGTTTCCCTCAAACCCACTCTTGCTTGAAAATTTTGCTTAAAAGGAGGATAAAGAGGTGTAATCTGTTAGAACATTTTTTTAAATTTCAATATCTGACTCCAGAAATGATATATTCCAGAAATGAAATGATATTTGACTTGGTTTGATTTTATTGATTGATTTATTTATTGATTTATTGACATATAACATAACAGGCAGAGGCCACGTTGTCCCTCGAGGGAGGGAGTTGAACATCCCTTTTCAATAGCAAGGCTATTTGAACCATAGATCTACAGCATAACATGGAATCCAAACCCATGAACTCCCGTCGCGAATCTAACTAGGATTTTCCACTCTATCATATTTATCCATAAAACAAAACTGTCCGCCCCAATATATTTTGAAATATATTTGATACATCATTTTTTTCAAGGATATGTTTGTATTCGTCCACCAAAATTAGGACATATTCGTCATCCCGAGGAGTGAACTTCGCTCTCTTTCTTTCCATATTTAGTACCAAAAGTTACCATATACTACGAGATCAGTTTTCAATTGTTACACGCACTTTTTATCCAATCAAACGTATGACATTCCATAACGTCATGTGTAAACGTCACAGTTTTATGCAACTTCTGATTATTCGTGAATAAGTTAATACTTTCTCGCTAACTGTTGGTGCAACGATGTAAGGTTCTTATCGAAAGATAAAAATAATCAACGGATTATCTTATCCAGGAGAGTCATTTAGAGTGCAGGACTGCCGTGTCGTGACAAAACGCTGTAACTTTGGCGGAGAAGTTTTGCGAAAATGAGCCGTAAAGTTTTCATTCGAAAATGTGATCTGTATCGTTGCGTGTAGAACCAGTGTAACTAGGCAATAATGGTCAACCAATCAGTTTTCACCAAATTTAATCACACAACATGCATTTACGTAACATTACATGTAACCACGTGTTTCCAAAGTCAAGATACACTGGTTCTACTCGATACAAATCACATTTTCGAATGAAAACTTTTAGGCTCATTTCGCAAAACTTCTCCGCCAAAGTTACAGCGTTTTGTCACGACACGGCAGAGGAGAGGGCAATTGCCCCCCAAGAGTTTGAGGAATACATATGCTTTAATCAATTGTCTGCTAATATACTAGTACAAAACGTGAAAATCTTATCTCGGTGTTGCTCGATTGGTGCAACTGAGCATGAATACTACAAAAGGAAATTACGTGATTTACTCTGTTTCAGCATTATCTGTTAACAATACAATGCATAGTGGAACAGATATGGGTCATAGTGGTAAATAATCTGTGCTTTCCTACATAACGGTATGTAGTTGCTAATGCATATTGAACCAGATTGGGAACGATCGAAGCTAGTTGTAATTCCACAGTTTCCGCATAGGTGGCACTATTACGCTTACCGGCGGTACTTCCATTATTCATTTTTGTTTTCTCTTGCAAAACTACTTCTTTTTTTTTTTTTTTTTTTTTTACAGAAAATAAAACAATCATGCATTGAAGGGTTAAGTAAGCCTACTGTGTTGAAGAACTAGCGTAAACGTAAACAATTCAACGTAAACCAAGAATAAGATCAAAATAATGCTTGAGAACAGTTCTACAATTATTACAAGTGATAAGAAACTATTATGTTGTTAAGGCAATCTTGAAACGTGCATGGGAGCAACCGATATAATACCTAACTGAATCGACTGATATAGTAGAAGACACTACCATTAATTTTGCCTGTTCAAAATTTCCAGCATCCGTAACTAGTCAACACATGAGGGTTAGTAAAAACTAACTTCATATTTGAATTTCTGGAAACAAGCTAGCCTAAATTGATATGACACATGATTTCCTTCCTGTTTCTTTATTTTCGAAACTCCAATATGGCGACTTTTAAGATGACAGACATGATGCGCAATATACCTATTCCGAAGAGCTTCACACTCGATACTCATACCTCAAATTTGATCTCAATTCCTCCACTCGTTTCAAACTTACATGATGTTTATATGCACTTTCTGCGTTCTGTATTCGAACTTTGGACCTCTTTATCTCCGGCTCTGTTTACGGTCTGCCGTTTAAAACTTGCTTTTCTCGGTTTCTTTCGGTGCTGCATCCGAGGATAGCAAGCATTTTCCGAAATCGAATTGTCAAAAACAGAATGGTCCCTTGTCAGAGAAAGTCTGCTGAATTTCTGAGGTTTTTAGGTCTAAAAGAAATTCTCAAGTTACTTAAATGATAGTCCTGTGAATGTTTTCCTAATGTAAACCATGAATAATTGATTTTACAATACCGTCATTTCTGTTCGGAATGGCTTGAGTGATAGCCAGTGTTCACGTGAGAACACAGAAATTATTAACACTTGAAGAATAATTACATTTCAAGTGGGAACTGGAGCCACAATGATGGTCTAAAATAAAAAAATATATAAGATGTTAGTTACATCCTAAGTGGTGGACGAACACCCAAGTGAAGAGGTGCATATTCTTCTATAGGAACTGTGGAGTGAAACTGAGCTTAAATGAAAGCTATAATTCATGTTCTACATAGTGTAGTAACTCGCAAAGAGACATGAGGAAAATTGAAATGGTGATTTAGATTCTCAGTCTTTCATTTCTTTTAGTATAACTTACAGTTCATTTACACTCTTAGACGAAAATGAATTTCTATTAGGGTGAGCCGACGAAATTCTTTTTCTTTCTTTCTTTTTTTTTCAAGTCGTAATACTAAGGGAAAATTTCGAATTGGTGAGACTGAAAAGTAGCAAACAAAAAATAAAATAAATCGGTTTATATCTTCCAGTCGCGCATGTGCTCTAAAGTGTGCCGAAATTTGGAAAAGTTCACATTTCTACGATAATTTTATTACATTTTTTTTTCCTTATCTTACTTGTCCAGAATTGTTCAAATCGGTAAAGGTATTCTGCTCGTGCAATGTCTGTCAATTCTACAAAGCATCAAGAAAATTGTGTGGAGCTAAGTTTAGGGATAGTTTTCATGAGAACGACTCGGCTATCAAGGTTAATCATGCCTAACTTCGCCCATAAATCAGATTTAAAAGTACCTTCAGTCAGTGTTCGTAGTTTGAGGGAAATTTCTCTAATCTAGGAAAATTTCTTAGATAAAATTAACAAAAAGGGAAAAAGAGGGTTTCTTCCGATAAAACATGAGAATCCAGGAAATTCTCGCGCTGACTAATTGATCAATATAAATACTTAACTTTTTCTTTCTTCTTCAGAAATAATCCAATACAATAGCAATAGTGTGTGTGTGTGTGTGTGTTTCTGTTCAATGTAGCATAATTTGTACCCTTTGATGGCTAGATGTGTTTGTATGTTTTTATTTAAAAAAATAAAAAAATGTAAGTGAAAAAGTAAAAAAAAAATTGAAGCAAAAAGCAAATTAACAAAAATAATGTGGTTGGCACTTCCTTTAAAATAGCTAAATTAATGTTATCACATAACTTACGTCATAGGAAATCGACACTCAACAAACTAAGGAAAATTTGATAAGAAAAGGGAAAATTTTGGGTCAGTCGAGGGAAATGTTCTTAAGAAAACCTACAAACACTGCCATCAGCTAAGAATGAATGAAAACAGAGATGTTCAATTGTTCTACTTGAGTTTCTTGGACTTATGACTCTTAGCACAAAACCTTAGTTTTGTTAATGAAAATATGTTCATAAATATTACTATTGCCCTAAAATAATTTGTTTTTAAACATTTAAACTTGTGTTCAATAAAGAAAACCAAAAAACATGTTAGTTATTATTTTTTCCATGAACTGTGATCTTTTTTTTCTTCCAAAATTTTATTAAGTTCGAAGGCAACGCCCGACCGAAAGTTGTTAATGGATTTAAATAATATTTAAACATTATGTTCTGTGGTTCTAATATTTGAGCTATTACATTCGGGAAAATACTAATTTACATAAAAATGTTTAAAATGATCGTAAAATTGTGATTTAAAAAAAAAAATCAGCAAACTTCCGAACAGATGTGCGACCGGAACATTTAAACCGATTTTATTTTCGTTTTTTGTTACCCGTTTTCAGTCTTCCCAATTCGTAACTTTTCGCGGTATTACGACTTGAAAAAAAATATATTTCGATCCACTTTAATTCTTATATTACGTTGACTCATTGTTTTTCATGTATTTCTTAATAAATAAACATGCAGATTGTTCTTTTATTCGCATTCCTAAAGATTGCCTCATCTGATATCAATCTAGATTTACTGCCTTTCTTCACGCTGCTTTCCATTGATTGATGTTGGACTTCAATGGCCGATGTCTCTCAACAAAAGCGAAGAACACGTCTTCAGGAGGATACTATGACATTACCCATGAGATAGAAAGGTGTTCTCTCATTAAATCAAATTTTGTCCAAGTTAAAGGGATAATTCGTTCTGAAGTAGTGTCTATTTTGGTAGACGCCAATATTGAATTTGTTGTCCACGAGAGCTTTTATTTGAACTCATTAAGGTCTACAAAACTTACATTTTTTGTGTCATTTTCGTGTCGGAGTTTTGTATGAAGCTACCAGAGCAATAATAGCCTAAACTCCAGAATTCAGAGGATGGATTGTAATACGCCGAGAGGAGTCAATAGAGAGTCACTAATAGTACCTGACAAGTGTTGTGTAGGCTTTTCTATCCTATACAAATCCGTTCTCTTTTACAGTCTTTCTCACTCTTCAACATTATAATCTGTTTCTATTCTAAAGTTAAATTTAATTTAGTTAAGCAACCAAGTCACAATCCCATTTCCTTTTACTCTAAAGTTTTGGTTTAAATAATCTTGAAATGGGCCTGTCAGTTCTGAATTCCCAAACTGTTAATTGTCTCTTTGTTTTAACTAGCAAAAGGGCTGACAAGATCATATTATATACAACTTTCGTTCGTCTTTTCAACTTCCGTATTCTTCAGTTTACCTTTTTTTTTCTTTCTTAACTTTCTGTTAAGTTGAAAAGTAGATTGCGTTTGAGATGACTCTATAACAGCCATATCATCTGTAAACTAAATTAAAGATGGTCACATTTTTTCGAAAAATGAATTTTGCGAAAACGAAAAATTTTTCGAAAAACGAAAACGAAATTTTTTTGAAAAAGGAAAAACGAATTTTTTCTCGAAAAACGAAAAATTTTTCGAAAGGAAAAACGAAAAACGAAAACTGCCGAGAAACGGAAAACGGATAACTTTCGTAAAACAAACTGAATTCATTTCATTTGTTAGTACTTCCAAACTACAGTATACTATGCATACGTATAGGAACTCTTATAGAACGGCTATGTTCATCTGTCTGTCTATTCATCCGTTCGTCTGTCAGCTGACATCAGAGCAAGAGCGGTTAGAAATAGCGAAAAGCATAGTTTTGCAACATGAATAGATTCATCTAATCCATTTGACTTTTATTTAATCCAGAACTGGTAGAGATCTATCGCTTTCTGCTACATTGTTGATCACCACAGAACACAAACGGTAATATATAGAAAGACGCGGTTTTTCCAGAACCAATTCAGTGTCCCAAGAATATATTCAATGTTCGCCCTTATTACACTTGCTGCTTAAGCTATGCATAAGTGTCTGAAGTCTTTAGAATGCCTTTGTCCGTCTGTCTGTCGACAGGTGTCAGAGGAAAAACAGTAACAGATATTGAGAAGTCGTTTCTTGCGATCGATTTGGAGCCCCTAAAATAGGTTAAATCTCATCCATTAACCCTCCATTCAAGCCATAAGTGGTTCAAATACCCTCTTTTGGTTTCAACTTTTATCGCTATAGAACGAAAAGAGCAATAGATAACGAGAAGCGTTTTCGGTTTCAACATTGATCGATATAGAACAAAAATAGTAATAGATAGCCACAAGTTTTTTTTTTTCAATCGAATCGATACAGCATCTCAAGAGTATATAAGCTATATATCATCTCAACCCACAATACTATCGAAACCAAAAGTGGCTGAATTTACTAGTATATTTGTTTCAATACTGATTTTTATAAAGCAAAAACTTGGAGAAATCGTGATGCGGTTTTTCGCGATCGACTAAGCGTTCTAAGAATAGGCTCTACCTTCTCCCTTGATCTCTATTCACACCAGAAGTGGTTCGAATTAACTATTACAAATTTCAATATTTATCGCCACAGAACAAAATTGGTAATAGATAGCGACAACTGGTTCACCTACAATCGATTCAGGGTCTCAAGAGGAAATACCATTACAATCCGCAACACTCCACAAAGGCAGAAATGTTTGAACTTTATTACTATTTTTGATTTTATAGCTAATACTAATTTCCATAGAGCAAAATCGGTGAGAGATAGCGAGATGCAATTTTTTAAAATCTATCCAGAGTCCCAAGAATATATTCCACCTTCTTCGTTAACACTTTATTTGCAAGGGGCCGCGGTGGCTCAGTGGTAGAGCGTTCACCTCTGGTGCTAGGGGTCCCGGGTTCGATCCCAGCCCCCGCCAAGTGAACTTTGTGGTGGACAAACACCGAGTGCGTGGGTTTTCTCGGGGTTCTCCCGTTTCCTCCCACTTTCTTCATTCCACCATTTCATTCATTACTCATCATCACCGTCTCCTTTAGCCTTACCGGCATAACCGTGGGACGTAAAACTTAAAGATTTCATTTCATTTCATTTCAGGATTTGCAAATTGTCATTTCGATCGCTATCCCTCTATGTAAACCGGAAATACTGATAAACTACCATTTCCGGTTTCATAGTAAAGAAAAACGATAGCCGGAAGCAGTTTTTGATATGGATTCTGTGCCACAATGGTAGTTTCCATCTCTAAGTTTAATGAAACCGAAAGTGATAAATACTTACTATATCTCTGGTTACAATATTTTTCTTCTCATAGAACGAGAGAGGTACTAGGAAGCGACAAACGTTTCTTTTAAATATATAATTTCATAATTCCAAGAAAAGATTTCAAGCCCTGCCCACTGGTCTAGTGGCTAGCGCGCATTCCTTTGATGCACAGGCTCCCGGTGGGAAAGCATTGAACGTGTTATGGTGGTTCGGATTCCACTTTAAAATGTAGGTCCACGTCTTGTATAGTCTCGATCAATACTGAAAAGGGACGCTGAACTTCAACAAACAACCAAATAAAAGTATTTCATCTTAGTAGTATTCTTCTACTGAAGTTAGTAGCAGTAAAAACTAATACGAAAACGAAGACCCACCTATTTAAAATTTGAATTCTCGTTTGATGAGATTATTATAGTCAGATACTTACGTTAGTTCTTTGTCCTACCGTATATAAAATATCTTTAGAACAAATAAACCATTCAATAGTATTTTGTTAGTATTAAATTGCCTATTTTTGAAAACAAATTGTTTTTGATTCTGACTTAGTTATAGAAAATAAGAGAAATGAATGCGGGATCTTAGTGAGAAGTCTTTGGAATCAGTATCAGTACATATAATCACTTCATGTTTCATATTTTGTTAAAATCAATTGTTAAAAGTCAATTTATTACAGAGTTGCCTGATACTATCACGATCAGTTTATACAGGATCCTTCTATTTGGTAATTTGTTAGTCTTTTTTTACATTATAAAATATATTGTCGATAACACATTAATAATCACTATTAGTAAATAATTATATTTTAATATTCTGTAAAATATAAATTTTACATTGTTTACCTTTATGAATTATTATTTCTAATTTATATCCCTCAAGAACCGAGAACTAAAGGTCTGTGCATCACAATATTTCGTGCTGAGCTCGCGCGCGTACCAGACTCGCTAAAGTCTATGACCATACCAACTTTGACCAATATTGGATGAGTTTAACGCGTTTTAATGAAATTTCTTGATTTTACTAAGTTCAAGTCCAAATTTTCTGGACAGTATTTTGAGAAAAAATACTGTTGCCAGCTATATAGTCAGAGCATCAATGCAACTGTGTACTGTCAACAGTTGAGCCGTGTTCAAGAAAAAACTTAAGACTCTGGAGCCAGCAATTCTGAATCGCAAAGGGGTCCTCCTGTTACAGGAAAACGTTAAGCCCCACGTGGCTAGGATGACCCGGGACACCATTCTACAGTTTGGATGGGAAACACTATTGAATTCGCCATACTCCCCGAACATTGCACCGTCCGATTATCACATGTTCCATTCCTTGGACAATCGGCTTAGAGGACGCCAGTTCAAATACCTAGTAGAGGTGCAAAATCCACTTGATACCTACTTCGCTTCACGGCCCACCAAGTTCTACCGCGATGGAATACATGGCCTTCCGAAACGTTGGTAGAAGGTTGTCGATGCTGATGGAGACTATTTTTGATCTTCCAGGTATGTCTTACGTTACATATCGATGTTCGAAGGTGTTGGCTGAAAAAGCGACAGATCTTTTTTCCTTACCTTTATAGTTACTAAGCTCATCAAGGTCTACCACCTTGCCAAGTTTGGCAAAAATTGGATGAGTTCCATCTTTCGCGCTTTAATGAAATTTCTTGATTTCATTGATTCCAAACCTAATATTGATAGCTAATAACTCAAGAACAAAAAGTCTGTACACCATATTTCATACTGAGCTACCATGCATACCAAGCTCATCAATATTTACGATCCTACCAACTTTCGTCAAGATCATTTGAGTTTAATCAAATGCGTCTTAGTGAAATTTCTCGATATCACAAATTTGATTTGCAATAACTCTGGAACCAAAGTCTCAAACACCATAATATTTAACGTGCGTACTAAATACATCACAGTCCATAACCATACTAATTTTGGTCGTGATTGGATGAGTTTCGTCAATAGTAGACGTTATACACTATCCTTTCATTAAATCCAAACCCAAGGGGGCGCGGTAGCTCAGTTAGAACGCTTATCTCTTGTGCATTTGATCCCAGGTCAAGTAAGTTCGTGGCAGACAACATCGTGTTCGTGGGTTACTCCCATTTCCTCCCACATTATCATTCCATGAATTCCGAAAACTTTTCGAGAAACGAAAAATCATCGAAAAACGGAAAATTTTTCGAAACGAAAAATGAAATTTCCGAGAATCGAAAAACAGATTTTTCGAAAAAGGCCATCCCTAAACTATCTGTATTAATTTATTTTACCATATACCGAAATGTCGCCTATTGAATAATGTTGAAAGAATTGTTACCTCTGTCGAAGTGCCCTTCTGATTTCATTTTTTTTGTGTCATTCCTCCATATAATTTCTAATCTTTGGTTGGTACTTACGCTTGTTATATGCCTTCAATGGCGGCTCTGAAAGGAACCTCATCGGTAAAAGAGAAATACAATTTTATCGATTCAGGCTAAGGGGAAAAAAGTTATAATGTCCTAATCACATAAATTCCAAAATATTGCACCGCGTAACGTAGTCATAACCGCACTCGCCTTTGATGTGAGCGGTTTGATTCTTGGTGGGGACACTCAGTCGGAAAGGTTTAATATCCTTTTCAGGTAAGCCATTCTAAAATTGTTTTCTTGTTTGTTTTTTTTTCTATCAGTTAAATAACCCGATGGTATAAAGATCTCAGACTGCTTCCTTTCCAGCTTCCCCGAGTCACTGATAGACGTCATCCCTCCTACATGATTATCTTACAAGGTCTTCTAAATCCAAACTGTCCATCTTCAATTTTTCTATTTGTTTTTGCATATAGATCTGTGCGATATTCCGATGTCGGTATCGATCGACCGATCAATATTTTCAATTATCAAAATATTGATACTGATTTTTCTTATCGGTATTTCGATATTTCTAGATATTTTGATATTTCGGTCGATATTTTGTCGATATCAATTTTCGATATCCAAATTCAGATATCGAACATCCCTGCTCACATATAGTCCCCATTGAATATTCGAAGTTCAATCGGATCTAATGAGCTTAAATGTCCGCAGCAAAAGAAAGATAAATGGTATTATCCGTAATGCAAAAATTTCTAAGTAGTATTCTCCTTATGTAATGAAAGGTGTTATATCTTAAGTAAGTCTATTGCATAAGATTCGTCCTACAAAATATCAGATGCAATAGCTGTTAGATTTCATGGTTACGCAATCGCCAATTTTCTAACCTCAAGAAATGTTTTAGAAATGTAAGATTAGTGATAAGAACAAATACTGTAAAAGTTTGCTCTTCTGAGAGGGACAATATTGATTCTAACTAACTAACTCTATGATCAATGAAAGTCGGAGATTCAATACAACGTACTCTAGATTGACTTCTGTCCTTAGCCAAGTGGATCCAGTTTCTACTTTGTATTTCTATTTCTGTGAGATCCATCTTAACACACCCCTGCCATATGCGCCTAGGTCTCCCTAATGGACGTTTTCCGATTGGATTTCTAGTCAAAACTTTGCAAGCGTTCCCACTTTCTTCAATTCTGGCTACATGATCTACCCACCTGAACCTCCTAGACTTGATTACCTTAACAATGTTTGGTAAACGATGTAAATTATTATATTGATGAATTTCTCAAAAATGCATATTTGGAAAAACAGAGAATGAGAGACGTTTGTGTTCATAGTTGCGTGAGCACTGCAACTGTACCCAGTAATATGGAGCATATAGCACGAAACTCTTATTTCTTAACTTAGAAATGCAAATTTATACCTGCGTCGCTCATATCTTCTCGTATTGAAACCAAATTGTTGCAGTCACCTGACGTAACACCTGATTATAAGTCTTCCATAATATTTGCGTATTTTTCCACTTAGCGTCACTTGACTTAGCTGTTTTAATCCTTCGAGGGCAAGCGACGTAGGAATAGGAAGAAAGAAAATGATATGAAATTTCTGAGTTTATCGTCCCACGATTATGCTTCGATGCCAATGAGACGGTAATGGTGAAATGACAGTGAAGAAAGTGCGACAAAGCGGAAGAATACCAGAAAACATTCACATGATGTTTATCTATTACAAAATACACTGGAGCGAACCAGGATCCCGAATTTTCCAGGAAGGGGTCTTGTTCCTCTGTCTGGACTTCTATACTGATTCATAACGTAATAAAATCGAGTCGAAGGGGATATATTAGGTCAAAAACCTTTCAATTTTAAGTTTTATGGCAATTTTATACCTATATTCTTTCAGGACGTTATACATCTTAATATAGAAAATTTTTATTTTTCCGTATCTTACATAAGGAGGTGGTTAAAACCCTCTCTTATGTACTTCCTGATTAGCCTAAATAAAAGTTGGTAATTTGCGTGGATAGAATGCACTTAATTAGGAAATAATTAAGAGCAAACTAGAAGTTTCAGAATTATTTAATTGTGTAATTGCACTTACGTAAGGCTTATTGTCATTGAGGAAATATTAGCTTATTTTGTTAGTAATCGGATTTGGTTTAAAATTTTCTATAATATAATACTAGCTGAAATGTCCGTTCTTCGCACTGGGAGAATTGATTTATGGGAAGTATTTAGCCCCTTCCCCTTATGATACTCCATTCAATGAAAGTGCAATGTTAAAAATCCGTAATGTCACCCCTTCCCAGCTCATGTCTCTAATCCTCTCACTCTCTATGCTGATAGGAATTGAACTTGGAATTGAGCGTCGCTGGGAGCGTCAAAATTAATCTTAGCCTCCCCAAAAACTGTATGTTGGACAATAATATCTGTAGTTTTGTGTTATTTTTACATGTTATCCCCTTTCCACCTCTACTCCTCAATTCTCATGTTGATGAGAGATGCACTTGGACTTACAAGGCGTCTAGAGTATCATTATTCATCTCAACAACCCCAATAACTATTGATTGGAAACTAATATCGAATTATTTTGTTACTTTTATGTGTCACCCTCTTTCCACCACCACACATTTTTACCCCATACTGATAATGTGATAAGAGCTTAAGTTAGGCCACGTTCTATTCTTGTATGTACCAAAAATCATCAAATTTGGTTCAGCAGTATAGGGGAAGTTGACCGCCAAACATCGTTACATTCATTTTTAGTTTTATAGAAAGTGCCCCCCCCCCCTTAAAATGAAAAATTTTCAAATCCCTGGAGGTGCGTGTCCCCTTATTTTTAATGAGGAGTTAATATACCGAGTTTCATTTTTCTAACTTGACAGGCATGTGAGATACTCTATTATTGGCATAATTCTTGAACCCTCTCCTTCTTCCGGAAAATTGTTAAAAACTTAGTTAACACAGAGTCCTCTCATGTACCAAAAATCATCAAAGTAGGTCTAGAGGTGTGAGTGGTTAATCATCACATTTTTACATTTCATTTCTATATACATTCAAATCCAAAAGTTAAAGGACTATTAATTTCGAAACGTAATTCTTATGCCATATTGATCCTGTGAATGCCAGATATCGGGTTGGCACGCCTAATTGAAACGAAGTAGGTACCAGTCAGTTCGGCGACATATATGCCCTTTATGACTGTGATAACACAAAGAGCATATGAAGTTTTAGAACCACGAAATCAATGAGTTGTGGTTTTCGGTGTGTGTAATGTATATAGGTCATAGTGAACATGTTCTAGATATAAAGCTGACCTAGAAAACATATATGAATGATATAATGTGCGGTCGGATAATCGGTAGATTTAAAATGTGGCAAAGTCAATAGGGTGTAGTTAGGGACTTGAGTTCCACTTAGTGTTGTGTTGCGACTGTGGAATCAGTTCCTGGATGGTGAAAACATTGAAAGGTAATATGATGGCGGTCGTCAACGTGCAACAACGCCTATAAAGATCGTTACCTCGTCTTAAATGCCCGACCTAGACACAGCAGATACATTAACTTCACTCTTTGTAGCTGTCTCTGGGACCCACGCATCACGTCATGCTGTATACAGGCGGTTACATGAATATACATTGTATGCACGCCGATCCACCAGGTGCGCAGTGCCAGGCACGAATAAAGTAATGTATATCCCACAGAAAGCGGACATCAGAACAGTCGAGTAGTGTCATGATGAGTCATGATTCAGTTTAGAGAGTGACTCTCAAAGTACGTTTGTTTGGAGAACACCAGAAACACGTAACCGCCACTAAAATGTTGAACGGGTCGGGTATGGAGATGTCATATTATGAGTCTGTACACCACTTCATGTTTTTCAGCAGCGGGCAGAGAAAACTGTGATCTACAAGAACGTCATCCTTGAACAGAATATCCGATTGTTCAATGGTACATACAGTCCTGAAGTCCTGAATTCCGTTTTATGGATGACAATGCACGTCCATATAGGTCACAGTTGATGGAAACACATCACGGGTCTCCAGAAGCCAACAAGATCACCGGACCTCAATTCTATTAAGCATGTATGCATTGCCGTCGGGTACATGCTGCACACCTTCACCACAGTCAATTGCTGAACTTGGCAGAGTGCTTGTGAAAGAGTGGGATGCTTGACCACAAGCGCTACTTGATGTTCTCATTTGCACTATGGGTGCACCCTGCGCATCCTGCAGTGTTCGCGGTAACCACACCTCATACTGAACATTAACGACAACAAATCTCGAACTTGAGATGGTCAACAGATAGTAGTCACCCACATGGCGTAAGTGTATTCAGTCAGATTTTTCAGTGTTCATGTGTCATTACAAGCGTTTGTTTTATCAAAGGTATCTATTTACGCTTCTGAGGGAGGAGAAACATTTTTGAGGCAATTGTTCATGATTATCACTGCTATCCGCACATTCTCTTTAAGTTTAAGACCTGAATGTAAATAGAAAAGTCTTTCTAGTGAAGAGCAATTATAAGGAAAGTGAGACAATTTATATCATATATACTCAATATTCTAGCTATATATAAAACTACATGAACTAACATAAAATAAAGGGGTACTTCCGGTTGACGTAAAAATTTGAAATTTGGAATGTTTGTAGCTTTCTGGGACTAACAGATAGGAATATTTTTTAATTTTTAGGGGGTCTAAAGAGGAGTTGAAGAAATTCCCCATGTTATTTGAATGTTTTTTTTTATTGACCTATAATCTCATATTTTAGGTACTTGGAATTGGAATAAAATCTTGAAATTCAGTGTGCTTGTACGTTCTCCTATCATTACCTAAATAAATCACTAAAATAAAAGTTTTCAATTTTAGAGTGGTTTTATGGGCAATTGAAATTTTTTTACAGTTATTTGTATGGGACATCTTCTACTCGCCAAAGTTAATGGGTACTTCCTTTAGGGCTACGATGATTCAATTTGGCATAATTCTAGCTTTTCGGGACTAACCGACAGAAAAATTGCCAAAAGTGAATATTTTTAATTTTTAGGTGGTCTAAGCTTGGGATGAAGAAATTCTCCATGTTATTTAAATGAACTTTTTTTTTACCTATAATCTCATATTTTAAGTACCTGGAATTGGAATAAAAACCTGAAACTAGGTATGCTTGTACGTTTTCGTTAGCGTTAACTAAGTAAATTGCCAAAAACAAAAATTTCCAACTGTAAAGTGGTTTCATAGGGAACTAAATAATCTCCATGTCATTTATATGGGATACCTTCTACACCCCAAAATGTTTAGGCACTTCCGGCAGGATTAGAACGATGAAATTTGGCATGATTCTAGCCTTCCAAGGCTAACCCACAGGAAAATTGCCAAAAGTAAATATTTTTAGTTTTTAAGGGATCTAAAGGGGGATGAAGAAAATCCCATGTTACTTAAATAGGCATTTTCTTGGGATTCAAAATGTTATCCTTTAGATAGCTAAAATACGAAAAGAAACTTGAAGTTGGATAGAATTGTGGGTTTAAGATGTGCAAGGGCGAGGTTGTAGGCCGAGTAAACACAGGGGTCAGGGAGCAAAGTTGCCAGCTGAGCCAAATTCAGGAAATGTAATTAAAGAGCAAATGCACGATATTCACTCTTGATGCAAACGCGGAGGTCTGTGTGCGGAGCCCCCAGGGACCCAAAGGCTAGTTGTATAGTATAAAATGAAAAATAAGTCCAGTTGAAAAAGTATCTATCCTACTGACCTATATATTACATACCTAAATACATGCTTACTTGCTACTGTTATGAAGTTTCCTTTTATTTTGAAGGCTCTGTATCGAAACTCAATTCGAATAATAATAATAATAATAATAATAATAATAATAATAATAATAATAATAATAATAATAATAATAATAATAATAATAATAATAATAATTGCACACTTCATCAACAAACATGGAAGTCAGGCCATTTTAAAGTCCCGACACAGCCTCATTGGAACGCAGGACATCCTAACTAAATCACGATAGAGGATAACCATATTTTAATTTGAAGGCCAGTCGATTATATGGTACTCGTGAATATGATAGTAATGATTCTTCATCATAGGATTATAATTGTCTTTCTTATGAACATACTCCTATTCCTAGAAATTGTAACAATTTTAAATCTTTAATGTATATTAAAAACTTTTAAAATTAAAGATAAAAGAAATAAACAGACTAAGGTTTTGTAAACTCACTTTTAAGGAAGTAAAATTTAAAAATTAAAAGTGAAATTGTCAGTAAATAAAAACAAAATAGGAAACTGCATACAGGTAAAAAGCCAAAAACAGAGTATATAATACGTAAAAAAAATGTAAGTAATTGGTTAGTTATTGGTTATTTATTGGCAGTCAGTTAGGACAGCACAGAGTCAACCATTAAAAGTAAGATATTACCCCAAAGAGGTCCAAGAAGGCCTGCTCCCTCCTCAATCAATGATTTTTTTTAATGTTCAAATAACACTGTTCAACTAATTTTGATCGAAAGTATGTAAATTCTTTGAAATTGCGATTTTTACATTCATTTAAGCATAATATGAAAGGAAATGATAATAGAAAAATTTTCTTAGCTCAGGTTAAGAAAACAAACGCCCTTGTACAACAGTAGCTGTATATATACAAATGTATTAATATTTATAGAACATTTAAGCAAAATCCTTGTAAAAACCTACATTTCACTTTTTTTAAAAAATCTATTTCACTGTGATGTGATAAGCTGGGGAGTTAAGAAGTACCCTAACCTATAGCTTTCTATACCCTTGTACTTCCTTTTTCAAAATTGCGCAAATACCAGTTTCACAGCGATACAGAAAATAAAGTAAACATGGTCAAGTTAAACATTAACAATTCCGTAATAAAAATCAGTATTAACATCAAAACATGAAAAATATGTACAAATACCTTTTTGTGCAAGAACTACACTGCAATGTAGACAAAAGTTTCAAGTGATCCCTTGTACAGGATTATGTTTATTTTATTTTGAGCGTCTTCGCTTGGCTTGCCTTTTGTAGGTTACATCTGGAGCATCCCTTGCAACAGTCCAACAGTAGTCGGCCAATATGTTAGAACTCCACTTTCCCTCATATCTCTTCACCATGGCTGCAATATCTTGATGGAAACGCTCACCATGTTCGTCACTTACTGCTCCACAATCTTCGGGAAAGAAGTCTAGATGTGAATGAAGAAAGTGGAGTTTCAGAGACATATTGCAACCAAGATTTTCGTAGCTCAATAACAACTTTGCTACCAGTTGTTTGTAATTTGTTGCTCGGTGTCTTCCCAAGAACTGTGAACAAACACTCTTCAAGCTTTCCCACGCAGCTTTCTCCTCACCTTGGAGAATTTCGTCGAACTTGTGATCTTTGAATAGTTGCCTAATCTGTGGCCCTATGAAAACACCCTCTTTAACTTTGGCATCACTTAATCGAGGGAATTGTCCTCTTAGGTACTTAAAGGCCTCATCCTCTTGGTTCATGCTCTTAATAAAACTTTTCAAAAGACCTAATTTAATATGTAGAGGGGGAAGCAAAATTCGGTTACGATCTACCAGTGGTTCATGCTGCACATTTTTCACTCCCGGCTGAAGAGTTTCTCTGGTACTCCAATCAGTTTTGCGGTAATGAGATCCACGATCTCTATTGTCCCATTCACATATAAAGCAACAATACTTTGTATACCCGGACTGCATACCTAGCAACAGTGCTATTACTTTAAGGCCACCACAAATGAGCCACTGAAAATCGTAATATTTAATGGCTTGAAGTAAACGTTTCAAGTTTTCATAAGATTCCTTCATATGAACTGCTTAACCTACAGGAATTGAAGGAAGTTCATTTCCAATATGTAAAAGCACTGCCTTTAAACTCACTTTGGACGAATCTATAAAGAGCCTCCACTCCGTAGGTTCGTAATTAATTTTAAGTGCGCTCATGAGGCCATTTACATCTGTACATGCCACAAGTGTGCCTTCCATAATAAAAAATGAAGTGAACATCTTCTCCCTATTCCGATACACTGAAATATTTACATTTTCCTGCAATAAATTCCATTGCTTTAAGCGTGACGCTAAAATTTCGGCTTTGCTTTTCGAGAAGTCCAAGTCTCTGATTAGATCACTTAGTTCCTCTTGAGTAAGTCTATGTGGTTCACATGGAGGTTCTTCTACAACAAACGTAGGGTCCTTCGAAGTACTTGATTCAGGAGCTTCAACTTCTTGATCATCATCAAAAAAAAGATCGTATTCTTTAGGTAGGTCAGGAACAGGTAGTCCTTCTCCATGTGGAACAGGGCGCATTGCAGAAGGAATGTTAGGATAGATCAAGGCCCGCTTCTTCTTCGTGGAAATTCCCTTCTTGACGGAAGGAACCATACAAAAATAACAGTCTCTGATGTGGTCGCTTGGCTCCCTCCAAATCATGGGCACTGCAAAAGGCATTGAGCGCCCCTTCCCATTAATCCAATTTCTTAGATTGCTGGCACAAGTGTTACACACAATGTGGGGTGCCCAAGATTTATCTTGGTATCCAATTTTACTATCAAAGTAATATTGATAGGCTTTTCTTACTAGTGGTGTTATAGTCTGCTTTTGTGAGGAAAATGTCACTTCCCCACACACGTAGCAGAAGCTATCCGCACTGTTTACACAATTTCGCGGCATTTTTGTTTATTGAATTCCTCAAAATGTCACTTGAAATAGTTCCGACAACTATTTAAAAATATACATTCGAAATACCAGTATTTTTGCGTACTTGTAGTTGTATTTTTATGTCCTGCACTACACAAACGTCACACCCAAAACGCTGTTAACTGCACTAAACCTGTCTTTTCTAAGAATAGCAGAACACTACTGAGATAAGGAACACAATGAAACCAAGCGTTCATATAGTTTCTCCAGTGTTGCCGGATCAGTGTAACATTTTACCCCAAACGAAGCGAATATATTTATTTTTAAAGCGTTATTATTAGACATGCCTGTAAAACGAAAAGTAGAGCTAATATTCGAAAATAACTTCCAAATTCGTGATCAGCACCACAAAATCAATAAGAATTAGCTGATTTTGTTCAATTTACACTTTCGTTGTTGAACAGTGTAACCCGTAAATGCCACCAGCGAACTGTAAAATGGAAGTTGAGGTATAGGGATACTGCTTTAAGTATTAATGGTGCGTTTGGTTCCTTTGTAATTCCTTAAACCGCCCTATAGTTTCTAAGCCAAGGTATTTGGAAACGTGATTTTCCTAATATTCACCGGTTCATAATTCTTAAAGGAGACGTTTTTCGACCAATGTTTGTTAGATTTTTTTCTTTCATTTCATATAAGAAGCACCTCCGATATATATTCTTATGTGCGTGAGCCCCCTTGATGAGTTTCTGGCTACGCTAGTGGTTGCATTGCGTTGGATTTTTTACTGCTTTTTGAGGAGTTGGTTGAGGCGTAGTTCAATTTCCGGCGAGGCAATTTTTGTAATATTGAAATTTCCGAATATTTATTCACAAAATCTCTAATGTGAGATTTTTTAAAAAATATATATAGATGTGAAATTCAGCATATACATTCTTAAGTTAAAATTACTAAAAAAAAAAAAAAAAGAAAAAGAAAAAAAAAGAAAGAAAGAAAAGTGATTTGACGTTTTAATAAATTCTGCTTTTAAAGAGAGAAAGAGACTGATCTTGATAAGTATTCAAATTTTCGACTCTATTCGCAAAATCCCCAATGTGAGTATTCGCTCAAGTTTGTAATGTGAAATTCGGTATATCAACTCTTCATTTCAAATGTTTCAACGTTTTCAAGAGTACCGCTTTTGAATTTAGGAAAAGGGGGGATTTTATAATACCAAATTTTCCGGTTTTACATTCATTTAACTTTATTCTTTTCGTGCGAAGAAAGGACATTTCTGCAAGTAATGAATACTTGTAATGTAAGAAGTTAATTACCAACTCTATTTTTCAGATGACTTATACTGTGGATTAAACGTAACTGCCAAAACTAATGCATATCGGCTGAAGAGGGATTTGCTGTGTGGTTATGATAAAACTTTAAGACCTGTGATCAACCAATCAGATACAGTAAGACTTTCAATCTACATAAACGTGCTGACCTTGAGTTTTGTGAGTATCAATTAATCTTGTTCTTTCTTGGTGTGCATGTGCAGTAGGGTGAGTCGAGAAAAGCGAATTTTCGAATATCGAAAAATAATGCAATTCTAACAGAGCGTAGGGAGCGCGGTGGCTCAGTGGTAGCGCGTTCACCTTGGGGTCCGTGGTTCGATCCCAGCTCGCGCCATGTGGACTTTTTGGTGGACAAACATCTTGCTCGATGGTTTTCTCATGGTTCTCCCGTTTCCTCCCACTTTCTTCATTCCACCATTTTCATTCATTTTTTATCATCATCGTCTCCTTTAGCTTAACCGGCATAACCGTGGGACGTAAAACTGAAGATTTCATTTCATTTCTTGTAATAGTGTGTAAAAAATGTGTATTTGTGTTCTAATAACGAAGAAAATATTGAAACATTCCTATGTTTTATCTCCAGTTCGCTCAAAAGATCTAAAAGTTTAAAAACAACTGAGAACAGCAGTTATTGTTTTAACATTCAAATTTCAAAGATTAAGTATTTTGATTTCTATTAGTATAAAGGTCCTTTATTTTAGTTGTCTTACAACAGCATTAAAAAAAAAAATACAACGGTACGTATAGAGTTTGCGCAAATGGCCTAAAGTTAATGAATTTCCTTTAAAAATTTATTGTTTTAACAGTTTTGAAAACAAACACACTTTTGAATTAAAATATAAACACCATTTTAGCTCATTTTTTTCTAGAGTGTGACTTTATATATTCAAATATTAGATGAAAACATTTCGCAAGATTATTCTTGCTAAAAATGACCCATACTTCAACACATGGGGGTGGTTGCTGCAATTTGAGCTCCATTTACGTTCTACCCAACCCTCCAACCGTCTGTAACAAATTTAACACATCTTTGCACTGTTCGAATGTGAAACTGAGAGCCTTATTTTCCTTAAATGATAAATATTTACTGCTGTCAATCTTTCCATCATTGGAGGGGTTGGCAGCTTACATGTTGTCCAATCAATCAGCTCAATGTAGTAATCGGCATCAATATGTATTAAGGGAAGCATAAACACTCTAACAGATTTCTCCTTCATAATCCAACTTTCGTATGTGTTGTCTCTGAGCCACTACCATCGCCTGTGTGTTCTCATGATGACAGGAATATGCGTTTCTCTTATTGGACTGACGGGCAAATCATTCCCGATGGTTGACATGTGCACCGGGTCTTACGAATGTTATATATACCGAGCATGCACTCTCTAAATGCAGTGTAAAAAAAAAATTAAAAAATCGGCATTGCTCTGACAACTATCAAGTTTTACTACTAGTATGATAGAGAGTAAGAATTTATATCCCAACTTGAGGGGTAAAAGGGTACTTCTCAGTGAAATGCAGAAGAAGGTGCGTCTTCAAGATCTTGGAAACAACGAGGTACATACCTATGCCAAAGAACATTAAAGAAAACATTGATCGAGAGCTTAAGAGAAAAGCGTTCTTCTATCATCCTTGGAAAATGTTAGCGATAATAGTGGCTTAGAGACGATACAAACGAAGTGAAAATCTGTAAGAATTTTTCTCTCTCCTCCAAAATATTTTGATGTCGAGCTTACATTGAGCTAACTGATTGAATGAAATATAAGCTGTTATCCTATTTAATGATAGAAAGCTTGACAACAGAAAATATTTCATCATTTATGGCAAACAAACTGAGTTTGAATTAATAAATTTCCTCTGTCATTCCCAAACAGTGGAAAGATGTGTAAAAATGTGTTACAATGCTCGCCGGGAAAGTGTGCGGACAAAATAACCGAAATGGCTATATTAGAGCAACATTGTGTTCTTTGTTGCTTAAATTCGACCGGAAATTCGATTTCCTGATAAGATCTTCTCTGATAATGGTGAAACAACATAATTTAAGAGCTTCCTGGTGGCTACATGACTAGTGTACACGCTTTCAATGCGGGAGACCCTGGTTCGATTCACGGTGGAAGTTAATATGGTTCGGATTCGATATTAAGCTGTGGATCCACGTACCATATAGCCACCGGAAGGCAGCTCTAACTGCAGCCACCTCCACGTGGTGAGATCTGGACCATTTTAGCAAAAATAATTTTGCAAATGGTTAAAGGGTTGCAAGGTAATGTTTTCGTCTCGGATTTGAATCACTCTTTAGAAAAAGATTTCCTTGTATATATTTTTAACACAAAAGTTTGCTTTTTTGTTAAACTGTTTTTTAACATTAAATTTTTCACCGAAATTCACTAACTTTAACCCGCATGTAACAATTTTAAGTTTACCGCTGTGATTTTTAAAATATTTTGATCATTATTAAACAAATAAAATAAAGTTATTTTATTCTAGTAGAAGTCGAAAAACTTAATCCTTAAAATTTGAATATTAAAACAATAACTAGTGTTTTAGTCATTTAAAAAAAGGCCCTTCGGTAGAACTGGAAATAAAATACAGGATTTTTTTCAATATTTTCTTCCTTAGCATTGCAAATACACTATTTTTCCGCACTACTCGTAATAGCCGATGTTTGAAACTTAACTTTCTTTGACTGACTCGAATGTGTAGACTTATGTATCAGATTCAGCTATGTATCAAATGAGAAGCAATACATTGCTTACGATTTCTTCATTTTAAACCAGTCATGTGCAAGTTGGAACAGGTGATGGGCCAATCACAAAGGACTTACTGGCGTCGAGTGTCATATGAGACCAACGGCGCCGACTTTCCAAAATTTATGTGGGTGCATATCAATGGCGGGACGTGTTTTCAGGGAAGTTTCGATATTTGATTGATTTCTTTTTAGTTAAAATCTTTTATGAACACAGAAGAAGGGCTGTCATAAAGGGCTGTGCTGTGATAAAGGAAAATATGCCGGTACTATAAGAATAAGTTTTAGGCTGCCCTTGCTCAGTTAGTAACAGTCAGCTGATTTAAGTGCTAGAGAAGCGGATTCAAACCCGGATCCAAACGAAAAATCTTATGGGTGCGCCGCACCCACTAGATTATTTGTATGGGTGCCAAAGCCTCGGAGCTCCCACGTAGTCGGTGCGCATGTATGAGACAAGTACATTTTCATTACAATCGAATAGCCATACTTAATAGAGGAACTCTTTCATCCTACACTAACATCACAGGAACACAAAAACTGTTATAACGGTAACAAAGATATTTGATTTTTTTTTTTTTTTTTTTTTTGGTAAAATGACACATATAAGAAAAAACAAGTTTTGAGAAAAATTAAAAAAACTGTACTACACAGCATAGTTTCTCCAAAAAAAAGTCTATTTCTTTATAATATATCAAGTGTAGGCAACAGCTTGACAGGTGCAGATACCTCACAAAATGTTGTATCTACGCGTAGCAAACACGATATTGCTGTTAATTTCGTGTCGGACAAAACTCGGCATGTGTCGTTTTACCAAAAATAATAATAATAATAATAATTTATTTACTAAAGAAAAGCAGAAAAATCTATTTTAAAATCGATTTATTTATCATTTTAGTAGGGAATTTGATTCTTCCTGTTATGAAATAGTCTCTCAATGTTCCATGGTACACTGGATGTTCCAACGCAGATGATATTTTCCAAGGTGGACGTCAGTTATCCAGGAAATATTACAATCCATGTAAGAAATATATTTTTTAATGACGGGTCAGGCGGGCTGGATGAAAGGGTTCAGTAGGTCGGGACTGGCCCGCGGGCCGGCTGTTGCACATGCCTGTTTTAGACAAATGCAAACACAACAGGCAACCTTCATTATCGAAAGAAATGTGAACTGATAATATTCGCTATTTTATGATAATTTAATAGGATTATAAGTTTGTACCTAAAATCTAATTAAAATTAAAATTTGGTTGACAGATTTATTTATTTATTTGCATTTATTGTGTTCTTTTTTAAGTATGAGATATTTAAGTTGAATAGAATTACTTCAAGCATATTTAATCGTTACCGAGCATCTTCTCATTGCTGAACTATGAAAACTATTTTGTATTTATGTCTTTAGTTTGGGGAATGTTTGCAAGAGGACCTGGATCGGTGCCCGAAACCTCCATCATGCAACGTGATCCTGCGTTGCTCACATATTTGATGCTTAATTTCACATTCAGTGGGGGGTGATGGCCGCGCAGACTTATATCTGATTGAGTCATTAAATTTAATAATATAATTTAATAATATCGAAAAAGAACAAGCAGGGTGAGTATCAAATGTAATGAACAAAATAAAGAATATTGGATTAGCTGACATTCCAACCTGTTTGCTAAGGTTTCTTGGTGTTCTAAAGTACATCATGGTCAACTAATAGAGGTGTTATTTTGAAGTGAAAGTGTAAAACTCTAGAGCATGTTTATTAACCAAATGGAACCTATTGGCGCTGATAACGATGTTACTTTTAACACAGTTTTTACAAGACTTCCTCAATTTTCACATTTTTGTCGATTCTCGAATTCTCCCTTTCTGAATCGATTCTAATGTTAGTCTTCCGACTAATTTGCAGAAATGCTTGCTAATTTTATTATTTACAGGAATACAGTTTATTCTCCGATTCGGTAAAGTGTTACATATCGATTCTCATTTTCTAGATGATGGAAGAATGTCTTGTGCGTAAAGAATTTATGAGTAAGTATTACAGCTTCCTTGTTTGTTAAAACGTTATGTGATTGGCCTGCACCATCAGTGGATGATACCAATTTATTTTCAAAATATAGAAGCTAATATCATGATCATATCAAATTTTCATAAACACAGCAATTAAATAATTACTTTACCTTGACCAAATTTATATCATGTTATGGTATTCTTCTGAATAGTTTTCTTCTTTCTTCTTTGAAACTGATGAATCACTAGATGGAATTGTTACGAATCAAATCGTTTCCTTTTAAGGGAGTCAGGAACACAACTAATTTATTTTACAGAAAGATTAGTGAACAAGCGAAGGCTCTTCATTACTATGAGGGGCGTTCAAGCCAGCTAACACAATACATTTTGTAAAATATAAAGAAAGAAAAGCCAAAGAATGGAAACATAATTTTAATTTCTTTACATAGTCTTCCGCTACAGTTATACATTTATCCCAGCTTTTAAATAATACCTGTAAGAGTTGAGGCTTAAAAAGACTTGTCAGTACGCCTAAACTGGACATTTTAGAACAGCCTGCTTCACCACGTCATCATTATGGAAATATTTCGTCACATGTGATGATGCTATTCAAGAAACCTTGGCCTCCATCATCAAGTTAGCCCTTCAATTCAGTGCAAAAAGCGGAAAGCTGTTTAGGAACCCAGTGTACCCACTTTTTCCAAACAGCAAATGGTTATGGATTATTGTGTTTACTGTTCCTAACGAAATCTGTCATTTCACGTCATATTATGCGACAATTGTCAATGACATGCTGTTCAATGAGCTGAATGTTTCCATCAATGACTCCTGTGGGCTGGGATCCGCCACGACCAGGATCGTCAACGACAAACGTTTGACACTCTTCAAAGCTCTTGCACCATTCAAATGTCTTATTGTAGTTGAGTATGTCAACACCGTATTCTTACTGAAGTTTTCTAAGAATTTCATTAGGTTTTATTCCTTCCTTCACTAAAAATTTCATCATCACACACACTCTGTTCCGAGTATACGCCCACATTGTTGTCCTCCATTTTGAATAACTGCCTCCGGATTGGCACGCAAATCGTCTACCATAGGACCCAATTGTCAGTTTCTATTATATCCACTACCTGGGATTCGATTTTAAATCTGTAGAAAAACCTCACACTGGCTTGAACGTCCTTTGTAGGATAAGTTTCCTAACTACAGGAACGAAAATCCCTCACTGATTTTTTAAAACCAAATCATTATTAAAATTATTTTGCGAAATTTTTCGCTAAGGCCACATCCTACATTTAATGGACCATAACTTAGGAACCAATAGCTGTACAGTATAATACTTCACAAGCTTATATAACAGGTCAAGATATACCAACATGCCAAGTTCAATTGAAATCGAAAGGTTTGGATTGATTTCGTACGATGAATAGTTTATTTGATTTTTTAGGAAAATATCAATTAAGGACGCAAATAGTCATTCCGAAATGTTATCTATTCGGAGTTCATCTTACAATAAGCTAGGATACATGTGTCAAGCTCAAGCCTTATTTGTTCATATCATTCTTAACTAGATACATTTTCATGTTTTAACATACTTTATAACGACTTGAAGAATCTGGATCTTTTTAAATGCAATACGCCAAATCCAATGCAAAACATGGAAGACAAACAACATTTTCGCAAATACCGCCATTAGTAGAGGGGAAGGGCAACAAAAGGCACGCACAGCATGTTATATACTAGTATAGCCTAGCTCGGAGGCAACTACCAAGCTACAACAAATTCGTCACCCATCTTGCATTATCTTCTGAAGTTCTTACGCTTGGGTGCGTGCAATGTTGCCAAAGGTATTTTAAGATGGAAAATATCTATTTCTTCGAGTGTGCCTACAAATCTGCATAATGTCGACAATTACAGGTGTTAGTGTTGAGGTTTCAGAGAAATAAAAATGAGAGAAATGTAAATAAGATCATATCCTAAGTATATTCTGTATTAATGAGTTTTAAACACCTTAAATAGAAACACAAAGAACGGATCGCTAAATAATTGAGTCCCAAATTGTTGTAGATTTAAGATACGAAATCATCAATATGCAACATAAATAAACATACACTTTTCTTTTTCTGATTTTTATAGTGTCCATTTGGTTCATTTTGTTGCATTTCTAATTAGAATTCTAATTTCTATTCTTTTTAGGATGATAACTTCAACAAACTCGCTATTCATGGATTTTCCCGCCTGGTAAGTTTTAATAGATTTCAGTACTTTCTAAAAGTTACTATTCTCTCATAGTAAATCGAATTTCATAGTAAATTGACATCTTCAAATTCGAATTATAACTAGCTCAGAATTTTGTCCAATTTTGTTTATATTTGTCCATCCAAGAAAAAAAATTGTATCATTCAAATAAACGCGGGAAAACCATTCCAAAATTTGGCCACTTCGATCACATGTAGTGCGACATCTTCAAATTCAAATGTTAACTACCACAGAATTTTGTCCATTTTTGTCCAACGAAGAAAAACTTTTGTACTATTCAAATAAACCAAGGAGGGCCATTTAGAAATCTGTCCACTTCGATCACCTGTAGAGAAACATCAAATTCAAAATTTAACAGGCTCAGAATTTTCTCTGATTTTGGCACATTATTGAACCACCAAGAAAAAATTTATACCATTCAAATTAACAAAGGAGAGCAATTTTAAAATTTGGGCCATTTCGATCACCTGTAGTGCGACATCTTTAAATTTGAATTTTAACTAGCTCAGAATTTAGTGTAATATTTGAGCCACCAAGAAATTTTTTTTGTGTGCCATTCGAATTAACAAAGAAAGACATTTTAAAATTTGAACCATTTCGATCACCTATAGTGCGAATCTTCAAATTCGAATTTAACTAGCTCAGAATTTTGTTTAATTTTTGTACCACCGGAAGAAATTTTGTACCATTCAAATTAGCAAAAGAGTGATATTTCAAAATTTTTGCATTTCTATCGCCTGTAGTACAACTACTTCAAATTTGAATTTTAACCAGCTCAGAATTTGGTGATCGAAGTGGACCAAATTTTCAAATGACCCTCCCTCGTTTATTTGAATGGTACAAAATATTTTTGGTTGGACAAAAATGGACAAAACTTGAACAAATTTCTGAGTTAGTTAAAATTCAAAATTGAAGATGTCGCATTACAGATGCTCGAAATAGCCAAATTTTGAAATGGCCCTTCCACGTTTATTTGAATGGCACAAAAATATTACTTGGTTGGACAAAAAATGGACAAAATTGTGGTCTAGTTACAATTCAAGTTTAAAGATGTCACACTACAACTAAAGGGACCCCACAAGCCACAATGTCTCATAAAGTTCAAGGGTGTGGGTGTGGAATAATGTTCACTTATATAAATCAATTCACCAATAATAAATCACTTCTTTAAAAAATAAAAAGGAAGTATATAAATATATATATATATATATATATATATATATATATATATATATATATATATATATATATATATATATATATATATATATCACAGGGTGAGCAAAAAGTGTTAGGACAGTCGAATCGAATACTTTCTAAAATATGCAATATGCAATTGACAGGAATGAAATGTCAGTAGTAATGTTACTTTCAAGTTAGAAAACGTCACAGGCTATGCTTCTTTTCCGGGGGTTATCTTGATATCCGCCATTTTGGATTCAACTTCTAAATTTCAAATGGGAATATATATGTAAGGCACATCATCTAGCATCAGAATTTTCTCAGAAATTCAGATTTGTGATTGTTTTTTGACTATCTCTAACGGCTTTTGTGATATTTAATGCTTTGTTTCATTTTCTCGTTTCACGTTCACTAATTGGAGACGGTCCTCACGAAGACTGATTGCATAGAGATTGTAAAGTTACACCCGTACAAACTGCAATTATTTCAGCATCTTACTAAAGATGTCCTTGATCGTCGAGTACAATTTGCAGAGTAGGCCACGCAAGAAATTCCAGAAACACCGGGTTTCGCACATCAGATACTTTCTCTGACGAAGCTATTTTGTATGTCAATGGCGATGTTAATAAGAAAAACCATCGATATTGGTCTGATGTTAATCCGCATTGGATTAATCCCAGCAGAATGGTAGGAACACCGAAGACAATAGTATGATGTGGAATTTGGGAAAAACAAATTATAGGAAGGACCCTTCTTCATTGAGAGGACACTAACTGCAGATGGTTATCTCCTATTACTGCAAGAGGATGTGCTTCCATCACTGTTATCCGAGGACGGTAGTCTTTCCACATTCTTCCAACAAGATCGGGCTCCTTCTCATTATAGAATGAATGTCGTGATTTATCTGGATCAGCAATTTCTGGGAAAATGGGTTGGACGCAGAGGACTTGTCGAACGGTCCCCACGATCGCCTGATCTCACGCCTTTAGATTTTTATCTATGGGCCACGTGAATTTCACGGCTTACGCAGTGAGGATATGGAATGTTGAGCACCTGAAGAGCCGAATCCGTAAAGCCATAGCTTCCTTCCAGCCTGAAGTGTTGTTCAGAGTTCATACAGAGTGGGATCATTGATTAATATTGACAACTGAACAGCATGGACAGCATGTGGAACACACATTGTAACAGTAAGTGATATGTTTTTTCACTAAATGTCTCAAAAACCGTTAGAGGTACTCAGAAAACAATCATATATCTGAATTTCTGAGAAAATCCTGGAGCTACATGTTGTGTCACACATACCCCTTCCCATTTGAATTTTTGAAGTTGAATCCAAGATGGCGGATATCAAGATGGCCACCGGAAACGCGATAAGGTTTGTGACATTTTTCCCCTTGTCTATAGGAGAGAGTAGCCAAAATCGCACTACTTTTTACACAAATGGTTTTAATTCGAAACTTTTACAGAAATTTAAAATGATTTTTGATCGTATTGAACTTTATAGTTTTTCAATTCTTTTACAGTGATTTCATAACGATATCTTATCATTATCATGATAAAAGTGATGATATTTTAGAAGCCTGTGATTGGTGCAATTTACGCAACAGGTTTCCCAAATCGCACTATGTGAAGCCAAAATCGCAGCGCCATTTGAATATATGCAAATTTTACAGTAATGCATATGGGTAAAACAAATTATCATTTCCATAGAATATCGCATTATTTTATTTATGTTATATTAAGATGAGGTATAATATATCTTTAAAGAGAAAAAATACTGCAATGTAAATAACCGAGCACAAAAAATTAAACCTTAGAAATATAAGCTAAGTAGAAATGCAACCTACAAGTAAAACAAATTAATATTTCTATGATATATCGCATTCTTTTATCTCATTGTTATTAATACGAGGAAGAACATATCATTAAAGAAAAAATATCCATATTGTTGATCCAATGAGCAATATTGTTCATAATCCTTGAAACGTAAAGCAGCTACACCTTATGTGCACAAAAATCACATTGGAATGCACGTTCATCTCCCGAAACACTCACACAAGACTCATGTATCCAGACTTTTCTCAAAACAATCTGTACCACATCTTTGACTAAATTTTGTTGACAAAGGACGCAAAACCAATCTTGTTCATTTATTTCAAAAACCACATTTGAAACATTGCAAATATGTAGCTCGTAGCATCGTGATTTGGATGTATCTACTTTTCGAATACACTTTTTGGGGTTAAGGTTTCCTGAAGCACAAACAGACGTAGCTGACGGTTCAGAAAGATTAGGTCTCTCCACACGTTTGGATACTCTTGATTGCATTTGCCGTTATTCTTCAAGATGTTTTTGTAAGGACTTGATGAGAGTACTTCTGTTCTTTGTGATTGCATGTTGGTAGTTCTCTTTCCTCCTGCTATCGGACTGGGCAGCGTCACTTTATTTTCTGTATACTTTTTCAAAGCATGATTCACACACTCCGGAGACCATTTTCCATATTGCTATGTGCCCACCTTGTGTGAATTGTAACGAGACAGAAACCAGGAAAAAACAATTCATCACGGGAGCCAAAATTGCAGTGGTGCGATTTCGGACACACGGTAGTAGTGCGATTTGGGAAACTACACCATTTTTAAAAAAATATTCTTTACATACCTCACAAATCCGTATTCCACTGTGAAATACCCCGAAAATTAGTAAGGAATACTCAAATTATATTGTACTGCAACTATACACACACACAACTTACTGAACGTCATCACTTTACTATGTAATTATAGAAATATGCTTAAGTACTTAATTTAACTACCAGATGACTTATTAGTACTACGGTTCCTTTTAAAGTAGGAGTGGTACGATTTAGAACCCGGTACGATATCGGGAACTCTCCCCAAACTGCCTGGGGTCGTTTCGTTCCTATATGCTGCATATTTTAAAATTTACTCCACTGCCTTAAGTCTTTTAGCCCATCCTGTAGAAGAAATCAGTCTAGATCCAAATTGCTGCTAGCCTTGCATCTACATTTACCGCAAATAATTGAGCAAATTCCAAGCGAGAATAATCTAGTAGTTAGCGTTCTTTGTTACCAATCGGGGGGTCCACGGTCCTGAAGTCGGCCATTTTGACATGTTTTTCCAAAACTTTCCTGTTATACCACGCGAACGCTGGTAGAATGTCTAGAACTGAAGGCCATTGCAGCCTTCCTTGCACTTCCTCCAGTGGTATCATCTGCTTAGTGTTCTAGTGTAAAATGGCCTCTGAGTCTGCATCTAGTAGCTTATAATAAATAAAATAAATATTTCGTTACATAGCACAATTTTAGCATAAAATTTAGTTTCGTGGCCCTCACTTAGGTAGGTGTGGCTATCACCAAGCTGGCCTCCAACTTGGCAACCTTATTTCTACGATAAATAATTGAGCACATTTTTTGTTTTGATGCTTTTCTGGGAGTATATTTTTAGCACAAGTTCGGTGGCCTCCCGTTGGGTGAACAGAGTTGGCTTCACGCTGGCCCCCATGTGGTAACCCTGTTTCTACGGTAAAGAATTGAGATTTTTTTGGGAGCACATTTTTAGCACTATTACTTGGCACTAATTTGGTGGCTCCCCCTTGGGTGGGCGGGGCTAGCTTCACGCTTGCTCCCAATTTGACAGCCTTTGGCGTGGGAAACCCGAGTTCGATTCCCGGCGGGAGCTCATGTGGTTCGGATTCCACGTTAATCAGTAGGTCTCGTCTCATATAGCCTCGCTGCTGAAGGTGACGTTAAAATCAACTCAACCCAATTTCGCAACCATGTTTCTACGTTAAATAATTGAGCACACTTTTTGTTTTGATGCTTTTGTGGGAGCACATTTCTAACACTATTATTAGGCACTAGTTTGCTGGTTCGTTGGGTGAGCAGAGCTAGCTTCACGCTAGCCCCGTCCAAATTGATCTTCTAATTTCTCGTTAATTTGAAGAGCATATATTTTTTTTAATTTTGTATTTTGTGAAGCACATTTGTTTCGTACTACTTTTAAAAAATGGGCTCAATTGGAATACGCCAGCTTCAGGCACGTAAGGATGATCCTGCCCGACGAATGAACCATTCAATTGGGCATTGGGACAGATAACACGTGACCCACTGTTACCACCTAAAGTTGCGTTTAGTGATGAATCATTTTTTTATTATTATTATTATAAGGTAGGAAGGCAGATAAAATGTTCGGTACTGACTCAAATCCACATTGAACAATGATACAAGGTGCGGGTAAGATAATAACGTGATGTAGCATATGGGGTGAGAAAGCCATTGAACCTATCTTCATTTAGGGACTCTTAGTGCTGACATAATGAAATATGCTGAAAAAATCTTTTATTCCCTTTTTATTAAAAAAAAATGAAGATGGTATCTTTCCCGAATATCAGCAATAGTGTGGCGTAACGCCACGTTATGGGGATAATAATGTCAGGTGGCTACATTGACAGTTTCCACGCTGGCCGCATGGATCAGTTGGGTAGCCACCAGTGTCCCCGATGAAATTCCTTTGGATTTTATTTGAAATCTACTGTGAAATTAATGGTATTGCCGACATGAAAAGAAGAATCATTGAGACATGAGCACAAGTATCACCTGACATGCTTCGTAGAGTTCATGACCATTCTGTTCAAGTTTGCGGAAGTGTTCAGATGAGAACCGCGGCCATCAGGAACATGTTCTGTGATAGTGTTTTTTTTTCTGTTTTTGTAGTTCACAGATGTTCTTCCTAGTGATAAATGTGGTTGTTATGGTGTTGCAAGGTGTGCATGGTACATAATCCTTTTCTAGAAGCACCATGTACGTTGGTTTCCTCAGTGTTGTCCCGTTTCCTCCCACTTTCTTCATTCCACCATTTCATTCATTTTTCATTGTCACCGTCTCCTTTAGCTTAACCGGCATAACCGTGGGACGTTAAACTTAAAGATTTCATTTCATTTTTCTTTGGGAATACCCTGCAGAGTCCAAATTCTATACTACGATTGTTGTAAGTGCGCCTCCGTTACAGTTATTGTAAAATATATTGCTAAACATTCAATTTCTCGAATAAAGAAGGTGTAATTTGATACACCGCATTATCATGTTGCTATTTGAAACAATTGTACTCTATGGGTCAGAAACACGAACATTATGCAAAAATGATTAAAAACGACTGAAAGCTTTCGAAATGTGAGTGTTGAGAAGAATGGAGAGAAATAGCTGCGTCTAGCTGAAAATGAATGAAATGGTGTTAGAAATGGTGGAGGAGAAAAGAATATTTTTAGATATTATTAAGAAGAGGAAGAGAAACAGGTTTGAACATTGACTAAGAAGGAACTGTATCACGAGGGACGTTTTAGAAGATATGGTGGCAGGAAAGAGAGGGAAGGGACGAAGGAGACGACAATTAAAGGACGATATCAAAACAGAGAAATCGTACCTGAGGACGAAAAGGCTAGCGGAAGATCGTGGAGCATTGAAGTTTCTCAGTTGCAGCAAGTGACCTGCCAATAATGGCAGAATACCTATGACGATGATGATGATTTGAAATAACGAAGTTGAATCCAGTATGGCCGCCAGCAAGATAACAGACAACAACTATCATAACTTAATTGTGTTCACCCTGCCTCAATACTGATGTCATTTGATTACTAATCTAATTAATGTGTAGTTTGTAAAATATTCAACGTGCTCCAAAATTTTGGCCACACAACGTGCTCCAATTTGGCCAATACCTATGTTAAAATTAAAATATCTTAAGAATGTATACACTATAGATAGATAGATAGATAGATAGATAGATAGATAGATAGATAGATAGATAGATAGATAGATAGATAGATAGATAGATAGATTTGGGAAAGAATCAATGAGAAACCCTCTCGCGAGGAGACATCAATAGGTGAGGAACGATTCAGATTCATGAAACTTCGGAGAACAAGATATACGGTTTGTGCTGTTACGAAAAAGAAAATAAATGAAAGAAACGGCAGGATAATATAAAAATATTCTTAATATTATTAAATATCTTAAGAAGCAATAAACAGTACACAGTATTTGCTAGTTCACGTGTTCTTATGAACTGCATGAGGCGTCGCCACTGGTTGATAGATAACACATTCGAGAGTTGTGTTATAAGAAAATATTAAAAGCTAGGAATCAACAAAGTAAGGAAAAATCTGTTAGAACGTTTATCCCTCCCGTAATACATTTTAATGCCATGGACAACATTGATCCGATTAATTGAACAAAATATAAGTTTCAATCCCCCGCTAATGGGGGAAAGCTTGGCAAGAAAAAAATTTTTCACCATTTACAGGATAGTACAAAATGTGATAAAATTGTGACAAAGTCCGTCGGAAAAGTGTGCAGACAGGACGACAGAGACAGATATATTGGAGCAATATTGCAACTTTCCGTGCCTAAATTAGATCAAAAAATTCGATTTCAAAATGAAGCTCTTAACTGATAATAGTGAAACAACGTAATTTAAAATGCTCTGAATAGTTGGCTGATTGTGTATAACATGAATGGATCCCGAATTGCAGCTACCTGCACATGGAAAGAACTAAATCATTTTAGTAATAATTTTGCAAAATAGCTGCAAGGAAACGTTTTCAGCTCAAAATTTCAATATATAAAAATCGTTCTCTGGAACAAAGGAGTAAAAAAAAATGGCTTGTATGTATTTTTAATACAGGAATGCGTGTGTTTGTAATACTATTTTTTTTTAATCATTTTTCACTGAGCTTCAGTAAAATTTAAATCATTATGGCAAAATCTAAATGCACCTCTGTAATTTTAAAATACTTTTTGCCACTAACAAGCAGCTAAAATGAAGTAATTTTATGCTATTAGAAGTAAAAGAAAAATTAATCTTCAAAATTTAAGCGTTAAAGCAATAATTGGTGTTTTTCACTTTTTTTATAGGACCTTTCTGCGAACTGAAGATGAAATATAGGATTTTTAAAAATATTTCTCCCCTTTATCAGCAAACGAATTCAAACTTTTCCGCACTATTGGAATTCGATATTCGAAAATTCACTTCGATATATATACAGACTGGAGTATTAAATTTAATACGCTCTTGCAATTCTTAAACTAATAGATACAAAACACCGAACTTGTGTAACATGCGAATATAAGTAATAAGCAGCATAAAGTAAATCTGGTGCTGTTAGGTCGTTCACATGTGTAGAGAAACTAAGGAAGTCTCGTAACAACTCAAACTATGTCTAGATAAAACATTCTTTTAATAGGAAATATAACTTATGTTATGCAGCAATGTGTCAAGTCAATAACAAACACTTCCTACTTCAAGTCATGAGGTAATTCTTGAAAATGAATTGTAAGCAGAAGAAATGACGCTACCAAAAACTAGGAAGAAAAGGTAGGTGGACAAAGAATGGAGTAGTGAACTCGAGAGAGTTTTGAAGTAATCATCACAGAAGAAGGTTCGACCTCTCAAATCTTCACCGATCAAAATCTTGATGAGTTTCATGCTGGTTACAAATTGATAACACACTTCCATTATTCGGTTTCATTACCAATTTCATTTCACATCAAAATCTAACTTCTAATTTAATATGACAGTTATTATTGATTTTGTCATAAGGCCACAGCACCAGTTTTGGGTAATTATCTGATCTGATATCTCTAGTTTTATTTATGCAATCGAAACTATCCAACTTAATAAATTCATCGCTCTACCTAAAAATTAAATGGTTAAGTTTTGTTATGAGTATGCATCCTAAATTGCCCCCATGCTAACATGGTTGTTATTGCATGAACTATGTGTGGATATAAATTGTGTATATCGATGTCCGGATTTCGATCCAATAAGCTGACATACGTTATGGTGGAGGCGCCGAGTAAAGCGCAACCAATGGTGCTTCCAAAAGTTTCTTCTTTAATTTCTCGAATGCTTGTTGGTGAGTCGAATCCCAACTAAATTTCACGCCTTTCTTTAATAACTTTTGTATATCTTGTACTACTTCCGCGTAATTAGATAAAAACTTCCTTACAAAATTACACAATCCGAGAAACGACCTAACGTTCTTCGTCGATTTCGGGACAGGATAAGTTTCAATTGCTTTTAACAAACGATCTGAGATCTGGTATCTATAACGCAACACTTTGTGTCCAAGCGCTAAAATTTCTTGAAATAAAATTGAAATTTTTCTACTGAAATTCTAAGTCCTGATTTTCTAAGACGTTTAAATAGATCTCTTAAAATTTCAATAATTCGCTCCTGAATTCGCAAATACTTACAAATCATCTGCATAACAGGCTATGTTTTCCGGATGGAGGTTAGCCAACACCATAGACATGAATCTACTATACAAAACTCCACTATTTAGAAATCCTTGGGGAGTAACGCAATACTGAAAAGTCCCAAGTGACGGTAGAGAAAAGGCAAAATATGAACGAGAATCTGGCGTTAATTCTATATTAAATATGCCGATGAAACGTCCAAATTTACATACCAAACATATCCAATCATGGAAAAAATTATATCGTGAATAGGTGGTAAAGCAACTGAATGATGGACCACTTTAGAATTCAACACTCGCATATCAGCTATTTTTCTCAACTTTCCCGGTGGTTTTCTCAAAACTAACACGGGCGAATTAAACGGAGAATTAGACCTTTCCACAACACCTTGCTGAATTAAAGTATTCCTGCTTGCAAGGCTTTTGGTATTTGATATTGTTTACGAGAGGTAGGTAACTCTGACTTTAATTGTCCTGTATTGATATCCTCTCGCACGGCCTAATCTATTTGGATTCCAGGTTTAAAAAAATATCGGCAAATTCCCAACATAGATCTATTACTTTTTATTTATATTCCGGACTAGCTTTTTCTCCTATTTTCAATTTTGAAGCATTAAATAACCTTTGACCCTCTTCCAAAAATTAGTGACTTATGTAATTGACGTCTTCTAATGCTGTAATAACATCTGTGGGTTGAATATATACGTCTTCTGCCTTCCCCACTATAAGTTTAGTATTTAATACTACCTTATGCGCTAATGGATTTATTATTTCAATAACTGGAGATTTATCTGACACAAGAGCTCTCGGAATTAAAATTCCTAACTTTTCCGGTAATTCTTGATTCGGTTCAAGAACAATTTCTTTATTTGACCTAGATTGTTTTAATGTTAATGGAACGATAACCTTAGATCTCCCTGGTAACAGATCTCTTCTTTACAACAAATTTAGGTGCAAGAGCTACCTCAATCAAAAAGAATACGAAATTCGATACATTATGCTCCTTGTTTACATCAATTTCTACATCCTTGGGTGGTAATCCAAACCTAGTTAACTTTAAAAGATTCTTACCTCGACACTAGTTAGCTTGGTGAAATATTAAGAAATCGTTTCCTATTAACATTTTCAGTTTAAAATGCTCCAAAACACGGAATTTGTGGTGGAAAGTCCTTCCATTAATGCAAAATCTAACAATTGCCATATATTTTATAAGTACAGTGTTCTAAGATACACCCAACACTTTAGTCTGTGTTTCAATAAGTTTTACATTTCTAGGTAACAATGATTTTTCTATGATGCTGATAGTAGAAGCAGAATCAGCAATGGCATTGACTGTCTTAGAATTTATGTCTATAGGAAGCTTAGCTATTTCATTTTCTATATTTAAAGGGACTTGAATTAATTCCTGCTTCGTTTTTCTAGCATTTTTACACCATTCGTTATATGTGACTAGATTATCTTTCTGTTGACGGTTTTGATTATTAGGCTGTACACTGTTATTCTCCGAACATGCACCGTCGTCATGTATGGATGAACTTAGTTTAAACCTTTTCCTTTGAGATGCATTAGCGTTTGAACCCTGTGTATTTTGATAAGTAGGAACTACATATTGGGAAAAACTTTGTTGTACTGGTACCATTTGCGGAACACACCAATATCCCTGTGATATACAATTTGGGTCATTAACTACTCGTAATTGCCAAGTTTGATACATCTGGAGTACAAATGACCGTTGTGGGAACTAATTATTTCGACCTCTACTTCTAAAGTTATATTTCCTACTAAAAGAATGTTTTATCTAGACATAGTTTGAGTTGTTACGAGACTTCCTTAATTTCTCTACATATGTGAACGACCTAACAGCACCAGATTGGGAATTGCGTTTTTATTTCCATTTAAAATATGAAAGTTTACAAAATATTAATATCAAAATTAATAAAATATTATTTGCCCTTTACCAATTCGCTTCAGTCATATTACAATATTATCCATATTCATATAAGCTATGAGGGACATTCAAATGAAACGTGGTCAGTGCGTAAGGTGGCACTTTGCCTTATACGTAAGGTGGCACCACGTAACTGCATGTATGGTTGCGCCATCGATTAGTAGAGAGACTGACGCGTACGCACCGTTTGACGTTGCATAGAGCCAGTGTGGTTTCATGCCGAAGAGAAGGTGATCACACAAGTTATCGTCCACTACCGAACATGCAAGCGAGTAAACATGAACAACGAGGAGTGATTCGATTTTTGGCGGCGGAGAGAGTTGGAGGCCTTGAAATGTATTGACGGATGTAGGCTGTGTACGGTGAGTACAGTCTGAGTCGTGTAAGTGTTGTTGAATGGCGCAAAAGATTCCTTGAGGGGCGCGAGTTCGGAAGACGATGATAAAGAATTCGGAAGACGATGCTCGTCCTGGACAGGCTCATCGTGTCATTACACCGGAAATGATTGCAGCAGTTTTGGTGGGAAACGCTGGAACATCCACCGTACAGTCCCGACCTTTCACCATGTGATTTTCATGTGTTTGGACCTCTAAACAAGCCATTCATGGACATCGATTCGTAACGGACGACGAAGTGTGACTGTGTCCATGCCTGGATCCAACAGTAGCCTACTAGCTTCTTCAAGGATGGAATCGACCGGCTAGTGTCGTAATGGGATAAATGTGAAAACAGTTATGGCGACAATTTTTGAGTATGTATACTGTGTATCACTACATGTGTGAGTATGTGTACTGTGTATAACTACATTTTTGAGTTAATACAATCGTTACCGTTACTTTACACTAGTGACCGGGTTTCATTTGAATGCCCCTTATATTTTGCTTAGAATTGCCCATACTACCATTTTCCGAAGTACTGCGCTTTCTCCCTGAACCACCCTATATTGCATATTTTATATATATATATATATATATATATATATATATATATATATATATATATATATATATATATATATATATTGAAAATTATGAACCAAATGTCTGTTATATAATTATATATCTGATCTATTTCTATTTTGTTCAGACTTGGGTTGACAGCCATATGATGTGGAATCCTGCAAATTATAATAATATCTCGAGAATTGAAATCTCTCCTACGTACGTTTGGATACCCGATATAATTGTACGAAGCAGGTATGTCACATTCAAATATGTATTTATGTGTCTTTGCAGTTACTTTCTATTTTCGACTCAAATTGACTTTGATTTACAGTAAATTCCAAATGGCCAACCAACTGCTCTGCCTATTTTAGTTTCATGTACTTGTTTCGTACTGGCTATAATTGTGTTCGCTTTCTATGTTGTTATAGCGTGAAATACGTAAGTAGCAAGTAGGGAATTTGTATGCATAATTTTTAATAAATATCATACCTTTTTCATCATGAAATACTTTCTAACTGCTTCCAAACTTTCTAGGTCAGAGCATTGATCATCATATCTCATGAGTAACAGAGAAACCGACTTTAAAAGCTGAGAAATGTGATTTCTTATGTATGATAAAAGTTCTACCTTCAAATTTTAACCAATTACTTTTGCATAAATATAAAATCAAATTAACCAAATGAAAAATACAGCATTCAATAAAGAATTCTATTTTTTTATTTCATGCTTAGTGCTGATCGAAGAAGCGATGAGCCTTTCCTCAAGACCAGAATTGCAGTTGTGTACCCAAATGGAAGAATATGGTGGGTGCCTTCATGTTACTTCCTAATTTATTGCTTTGGTGATCTGAAATTGTGGCCTTTTGACTCTAGAAAATGTACTCTGAGCCTTGGTTCATGGCTTCATTTTGGACAAGAACTTAATATTGAACGTTTAGTAAGTATTCACCTGTAATCTATATATGTACAATAAACACCTCTCTGAACATTGTTGTGGGTGGTGGAAGCGATTTACATGCTTTCTATATCAAAGACTATTACTCAAGTTATTCGATTTATTCCGAATTGACAAAATACTTATAAGTGATGGGTACCATACATAATAAAGTATTTGTTTTTTTTTATAAAAAAAGTGATACTAATACAGGGTGGCCCGAAAGAGATATACAGTACCTTATTGATCAGCTCATTGCTTTTATATCACTTCTTATTGTTATCCATCAGATAGACTTAGGTCCTTTATTATTTGTTCTTAATGTGCTTTTACTTACATCTTAAACTCGGAAGAGCCGAAGCAAATAAACCCATAAACTAGAATGTTATACTTGATCAATGCACCCTTTATAATAAGTATTTCTTACATATTTTCAAGCTATAGTACGAGGATAAGTCAAAAATTACCCGCAATGTAGCTATAACTATTTTTACATTGTTCATACTGACCTCTGTCCTCGTTTATTTTATTGTTATGCTGTTGTGTTCATGCTATGAAAGTTTGATTCTAATTCCTCCATTAGTCTTCCTTTTGTTGCTATAGATCATAGCCTCTCCACTAGAACTTTTATACCAAAGAGGAACAACGAACCGTGATCTATTTTTTGTGGCTGGAAGGTGTACTCGTATCAGGGTTCGAATCCATTCATGAAATCCATGAAAAATTCAAAAAATAGTTGCACAAGTATTACGCACGAAGAAGGACCCGGATGACCATTTACTGAACCTTCCTCGTGCGTAACACTTGTACGACAATTTTTTTAATTTATTAATCCATTCGTAGACACTCCGTTGCGGCAAGACACTGTTACCGTATTGTGACGAAGTCTTTGATGGATTGCGGCCCCTGATACACCTTCCAACCACGAAAACCGGATCACTGTTCGTTGTTCTTCTTTGGTGAAAACTTCTAGCGGAACGACCATGATCTATCTGCAACAAAAGGAAAACAAATGGAGGAATTACGATCAAACTTTCATAGCGTGATCACAGCAGCAGAACAATAAAGTAAACGAGGACAAAAGTCGGTATGGTCAATGAAAGAAAAGTTATAGCCTCATTGCAGATAATTTGTATTATATATATTTTGTGAAACATATGTAAAAATATTCTTAAACCAGATACTGTTCAATTACGCTTTTAGAAAATAGCAAATTTTTAATCATTTAAACACACGGAGTTACCCGCTTTATTGTAAAATTGCAAATAATTAAATTTCAAATTGTACAATAATATTTCAACATATTTTTTTTATTTATTTCAAGAAACATTTTCAAGTCCAATATGCAAAAGAAGAAAGGTGCAATAAAGATGAAATATTTCAAATTTGATTCTATTCTCAGAATGCCATTAGTATAGTTTTTCTTTTATAAATTAAATTGTTACACATTTTACTAAACTGACAAGATATTTCAGATTTAACATCTAAATATACTGACTCGAGTAGTACATTTGACGTACATACATTAAATTTAAAAAGCCAATTACCACAATAAAACATTATGCATAATCTTTGTAATCTATGCTATACTAGAAAATAACCAAACGTTCTCATTTTTGTTAAAAAAAAGAACAACTTCACTAAATATCTATCTATTACGATAGTCGTGTTTCAATAGTCTCGTCTTAACTAATTTTAATATGACAATTATATACTACTAGCAGAATGCCCGTTCTCATACGAGAAGTATAAGGTTTATGCAGAATATTCGAAAGCTATATACATTATTTTGGATTGAGATACTTTGTCTATGCAGGTTTGATTTGGTTGAAATTATACTCACATCAGCTTCTAAATAAATTTTCACTACGCCTAAACCCAGTCAAGTCGTTCTTCCGCATCCGAAAATAGTGGATTCACTCAAATCTATAGAAACCGATAAGCTCATTTTTAATCGATTTTGCACTACAAAATATATGTTTAAAAGTGCCAATTCTGTCAAAGTTACGATATAAAACAGCTTTCTTGCATGCAAAATCTAAAGATTTTGTTCCCTTTCGTGAAAATTGTTACTCAAAATATACATCTTTCAAACTGGATTTTCCAAAAATTAACCTTGAGATTTCTCCCAAAGTCGATAATTAGACAATTTGGCTTTTTATATGAAATAATTATATTGTTTATTTCAATATATATATATATATATATATATATATATATAAACAAACTAACTAACTGTATGGCCTATGGAACCCGGAGGTTCAATGCCGCGTTCACGAAAGCTCTCCACTGACTTCTATCCTTAGCCAATTGGATCCAGTTTCTACTTTTTATTCCTATCTCTGCGATATCCATCTTAATATTGTCCTCCCATGTGCACCTGGGTCTTCCTAATGGTCGTTTATATATATTCTCGGTTACTTAGATCGAAGTACTAAGTAATCGATTATTTCTTGAATACTTAGAATATAGCAAGGGATGGTGAATGATATGTTACGGCGTTTTACAAGAGAGAACTCGTGTTCATTTGATATTGTAAATGCTTCTAATAGAGACATGCTTGTATTATTAATTGGAGATTAAATTACAGAAACCCATATTGTGCTCACAAAATGCTCAATATACATTTTTTACAATTTGTCATATTTGAAACATATTTTCTATTGATGCATTTTTTTTTTTACAAATTGAACTGTCACACATTGCACATCTTGTTTTTACTTTCTAACATTGTCCTTTTGTTTTCTCGATTATATTTTCTGAACATACTGAAAACCGATAATATAACACCGGAAAATGCTCTTGCTATCTTTAATGTGTAAATGACATATAATAATAATGCTTGTTTAAAAAATCAAAAATACTGTGGTTTTGCGATGAAAGAAATTTTCGCAAAACTAAGGTGGGAGTCAAATCACCTCGATCGACCTGATATATTTTTTCATAAAATTTTAGAAGAGATGTTAAAAAAGAAAACTAAGAACAGAGAAGGTAAGGTTGAAACGAATAATGTAAAATATCCAGAGATAATGTAAAATATTGTATCAAGTGAAATAAAATGAAAGTTTGAAGAACATTAATTTTTCTTAGGCATATCTAAGGTTAAATAAGATCACTCATGATATCAATTGCTCTGTGGACACTAAATTGTGTCTTATCCCCGATTGTTTATTCGTTGCAGAGGAATGGATTTTATTCAACATTTTCGCAATTTGCTACACTGACATCATTTGGACAAACTAGATCACTTGTAGATCGCCTTACTTAGTTCTCAGCGAAACAATCCTCACTGCATTGTTGGCTGTGTAACATTGAAGGATGTGAAAAATTCGAAGTGTGAATGCACTTTTGTTCGCGGTAAAACAATGGTGACATGTGCAGAAAAAGAGGAAAGAACAGAAATTTTTAATGAATTCTTTTGTAACAAATTCTCAAATGCAAATTCAATGCCCAACTTCCCTCTGTTCAACCTGTTTGCCCATTCACGTTATCTCATATCTAACACTCCTCCAGAGATTGAGTTTATCCCACCTGAGAGAGCCTCAGGTTCTGACAATATAAGTTCGATCTTCCTTTGTTCCACATCATCTATTATTTCATTTCCGTTTTCGCTCATTTTAACAGATGTTTCATAGAAGGTTAGGCCTACTTCCCCTCCTGTTGGAAAACAGCTGTTGCTCCCTCATCCCTCATCTTATAGATCTGTCCCTCATCTATAAATCCGGACCGAAAGATCAGATGTCATCCTACAGGCCTAACTCGCTTCTCTCAAACGTATTCATAGTCTGGGAGAAAATTATCAAAGACAGACTTTTCACATTCACATCTTCCTATATTAATACGATCCAACCAGGGGCGGATCCAGGGGGGGCGATCGGGGCGATCGTCCCCCCAGAAGAGGAAACTTTCTTATTTTATATATATAAATAAAACCCATCCTAAAGTTTGGAGCCCTTAAAAGTAGCAGTATGACAACCCACCGCCCCCCCCCCCCAGAAGTCGGTCCTGGATCCGCCCCTCGATCCAACATGGTTTCGTGTCAAGTAGCTGTTGCCTTACTAACCTTAATCATACTGTGAATAGTGTTACCGATAATGCACAACTTGACGCTATGTACATGTCGAGTATTTCGATTTATCTGAAGCCTTTAATTCCATTATTCATTTTTATCTAATTTATAAAACGCCAATAGACTTGGTATTCATAAGCCACTCTTATCATTATTGAATAGCTACCTACAAGATCGAACCCAGAGAGTCATCCTGGCAGGATCAATTTCTAACCCTCTACCTGTAACATCCGGAGTGGCATAGGGAAGTGTGCTTGGACCACTTTTATTCATATTGTACAATCTAGCAAGTCGCTTCAACTCAACTTCGAGCACAATCGTGTTATTTGTGGACCACTGCAAAATCTTTAGGGAAGTAAACAGTACAAAAGACCCCAAGTTCCTTCAAAACGACATATATAATTTTTCATCTTGGTAAAACACATGACAATGAATGTCAATAAGAGCAGATCCATAACATTTTTCCTTAAAAAATACTGTACTCACTTCATATAAATGGTTCGCCCATCACGAGAGCCAATAGTCAAAATGATCTCGGAGTTACTTTTGACACGAAACTGACTTTTACAGATCGTCATACTTTTTCGTAATCTTAATGAACAGCATCATCAAAGGGATACAGTCGAAAACTACGAAAGTCCAAGTAAGAAACTGCAACCTCAAACCTATAAAAATATCAGAATTTCTATACGCAAATCACATAGTTACTTTTCCAAATACACGACAAACTAATCTACAAAGAAATTTCGATATAATCAAACACGAACTGAGTAAGCGAAATATGAAGACAAACAACGAAAAAAACGAAAGTAATTAGCATCAGCAGGACAAATAAACAGTGCATAATACACAGAGGGGAAGCTACAACAAGTCGACAAATTCAAATACCTCGGGGTTGTCATTAACGGAAACGGAAAGATAGAAGGAGAATTGAACTGCAGAATAACAAATACAAGCAGACTTTATAGCGCCATTAACAGAGGATTCTTAGGGAAGAAAGAATAAGCAAGAAAACAAAAATAGCAGTCTACCGATCAGTATACGTCCCAACACTTACCTATGGGTGTGATTCATATGTACTAAGTGAGAAACAAAAACAAAACCTACAGAAGTAGAAATGAATTTTTTTTAGAAGAGTTGCAGGAAAAACAAAAGAGGATGGAATTAGGAATAAAACCATCAGGCAAACATCGAAAGTTAAATCAATGCAGTTGCATATTGAACAAGCTCAACTTCGATGGCTAAGTATATCATCAGGATGAAAGAGGAAAGGTTTCCAAAACAAGTATGGAAAGCAAGATCAGGAAGGTTAGGGACGAAAAGACCAAGGGGATGACCAAGACACAAACTTGGAAAAAGGGTATAGAAGAAATTTCCAAGAGACGACATTCCATGGGATCTGGCGCAGGAAAGAAGCAAGTGGCGACCTCTCTAGAAAACCTCGACACCCAAGTGGTATAAGAGGACCGGATTCCAGTTAAGAAATCGATGCGGATACTAGGAATTCTGTACAGATTAACAGAAATACGGAACCTCTCTTCCTTAGCAACGTTTTACAAGGCAATAATTTCTCTTAAAATGAAATATTGTTCATCTATCTGGACAATGGCAGCTCCAACAAGCCTATCTCTTCTAAACTCAGTCCTATTTGGCAATAGTACATTTCAAAGTACCTCGCACAGGTGCGATGACAAAACACGTACTCTTAGGAACACTAAATAGACAACTACCCAACACTGATCATAAAATCTGTGATCGTACACACTCACACATGGCCAACTCAGCTCCGGAACGCTACTCACAGTTGTAGTTCCGAATTCAATTCAGACAAACACATAACACACATCTTTTTCATATAATACGACCTGGACTGTCAATAGTTCAACGATCTCTGTTCTACAGGTCCCTTAAGTTATACAATGAAATGTCACAAACACCTGTAGATTTATTTAATTCTGTGTAATTGCATATGACTCTGCTCTACGACATCATTTTAGTGGGTCAGCTATTGTCAACCTTACCTGTTATTACTTAGATGTTGTTATTTGTTATTATTATTATTATTATTATTATTATTATTATTATTATTATTATTATTGCATTATGTTATCTTCTCTTAGATTTGTTAGATACTCCAATGTAAACTGGCATTCAGCTGTATCTATCTGGAATTATGTTCGTAAATAAAATAAATAAATAAATAAATATGTGTTTTAGGATCCTCAAGTACATACGTGAGCTGAATATAAACCACTTGCAACGTAAATGTGAATAGGAAATATAAAGAAGAATTGTGTGGTGGCAAAAGATTTTTTCGAAAACAGAACAACATTTGGAAATGACCGAAAAAGCATGGCATGGAAATCAAATGGAAGCTTTCAAATGTGGATATGAAAAAAAAAGTGGAAAAAAGTAGCATAGTGAAATGATTGTTCGCGAAAGTTACGGACAGAAAAGCGACAATTAATAAACAGTGCTAGAGACAGTAAAAATGATAGCGCGAAACCTACGTGTATGGAATATAGATAGCTTCCGTTAAACTCACCGTTGCCCATTAAGAAATTAACGAGTTGGTTCAATTAATGAAATAGGTCGAGACGATTGCTCTAGCTATCTATAGCAAGGGAAAAGGATCAAAAATTCGCTTTCGTTCAAGAGTTACGGTGCGGAGTAACAAATAGACGGGCGTGTTAAAGCACAATCTTGTGAGTCCCACTCCGCGATCTAGTTAAGGTAGTTGAAAAGTTCAGGGCTCATGAGTAACAGCCTGTTGCATAACATATCGTCCGACACGATTGTACTGTTGATAAAAGTAGGCAACTCTCGCAAAACCGTCAGTGGGATAAACAGGAACTCTTCCCGGAAATGAAATGCTCTTTCAGTTCCACGATTATACCATGTAAGCTAAAGGAGACGGTTGAAGATGAGAAATGAATGAAATGGTGGAATGGAGAAAGTGAGAGAACCTCGAGAAAACCCACGCAAACGGTTTTTGTGCATCACAAAACTCACTTGGCGCAAGCTGGGGTCGAACCAGGTAACCCACGCACCAGAGGTGAATGTTCTACCACTGAGCCACCGCGGCCCCTGGATCTTACTTGGTATTGTGCTAACATTTATCCCTGTAACTTGTTTGTAAAAGTAAACGATAAAATAATAGCGCTCCAAGTTAGAGAAAAAAATTAAGCACGATGTACCGCTGTGGATGCAGAAAAAGACTTGCATTTATTTCCAAGTAATCAATGTATGACGTAGGACCAGGGATTTACGATCGGAGGAAGAGCTGTGAGAAACTAGGTAGAACAAAGGATGGGAGCGTTTGCAGTAGAGGAAAGGAATAAAACAAGAGTTGACAGTGTACTAATAACGATTGATCCATGATTAGAGTACCTGCAAACCATCAACTACGCTATTGATATTCTTGTGCGCCTGCCACCACTGGACCTTTCAACGCCATGTTTCATACCTGCTCCTTGATCTCTCTCTATGGTTTACTAAGCATGATAGCAACAAATTATGACATTCAGTTAGGAATGCTTGATTTAGACCAAAGTCAGTGCAAACTATATTTGCTGTCCATCAAGTGTGAGGGAAAATATTATAAATATACAAGTATGCATGGGAGTTATATTAAGGGAATAAATGGATTATGTTTACTTAAAAGTGCTCCACGACAAAGATGCTACCACTTTAATCTATCTGCAAACCATGTATATTGTAGGCTTTGTAAATTCAGTTAGTTATCTTCCTATTTAGTATATAAAATCTCAAGACAAACTCCCTAATTCAGTTCTAAAAGTAATGTAGAATGTGTTAATAATATCAGAACACTCAAGAATTAGCCTTGCAACCTTAGGTGTTGTTACCAACATCTTGTTTATTATAATTTCTTCTAATTCTAGAGAGTCCTCACAACATTTCTACGACCAACCAGAGATTGGAGTGTTACCAACGTGTCGAATAGTATATTTGTTCATGAGCTTTATGCAAATTACACATATGATGAAGCCCTGGTCAATTTATATTTGAAACGCCATGCAGCAAATCATGCAGCGACTGTTATATTTCCTGCTATAGGTAAAAATTAGTTTCTGATTTAGTGTTACAGCAGTTATTCTATTAATGGTATCAACGAAAATAAAGAATTACAAAAGTGAAAGACATGGTTGTTCATTGCTAATCTAGCTTTGATAAGTTCTATACAAGAAATGTTTGGAATGTACGCAATCAAAACATAAACGCTTTGTGTCGTAACTGGAAAAGGCCGACATTTCTGTCTAAAAGAAAAGGTTTGGACTGCCCAAATGCATACTTAATAGAAACAGAAAATTACTCGTTATTAAACTTTTGTCACTCAAATCAAGCTGTAGTAGACAAATGCAAATTAAACTGTATTAGTTTATATGGAAAGAATAGATTTTTAAAACTCCTATGTATGTAGTGGCACATTTAAAATCTAAAGGAGAATTGCGTTTGTAATAAGTGGATGTGCAAATTAAATGTAAAGCTCTGTCTTTCATGAAATGGTTCTACATAATTTTCTCAAATGAATCGTTGTCAAAGTTCATATTCGATAAAGGAAACAAGAGACAGTAACATGGCATAATCTAAGAGTAATTCCCTCCTGTGTAAAACACATTCAGGAAAATATTTTTGAAATTAGTTATAATGTTATCGATCCAAGTACATAAATTAGATATCAAACAGTTCCATAGTCTGAAATCTCACTCCTAATGCAAACCAATGATGTCTTTGATATAAAATAGTATTTATACATGATTTGATACCAACAAATAACTGACTATACAATCTGATGACCTTTAACACAGTTGAAGAAAGAACAGGTCAATTAGTTCCGTATGGTTAATTCTAGGGAATCTATGAATTACATGTCATTGCACTTACAAGGTTTTCCACTTTATGCAAATTTTTAAATTTTCAGATTTTAAAACATTTTCCATCACAGAAAAATACTTAAATGAATTCACCTTTTGGATTTACTATAAAATATGTTTTCACAAATAAGAAATAAACAATAGAAAATTACAAATATCATGCCTTCAAAGAAAACTGGAGATTTTCTCTCAAAGTTAGGCAAAAACAATTTGGGAAGTTTCCTTATCGTCAACTGTAATATTTATGAATAAATAAAAATGATAAAGTATGCACCTCTGGAGCATTCACCCTAGTTCGATATATGAATATTATCTCGCGGTCAAAAGCTCACTGCCCAAAAATACCGCAGGCCAAAATCTCAAGTGGCAGAAACCTCGTCGCCCAAAATCTCTCATGGCTAAAACTTGCAGGACGAAATCTCTCGTATAGACGAAACCTCGCCATAACAAAATAGCTACATAAGATTTTCTAAGGTTAAAACAATAGTAATAATCCGAAAGAACTTAATTTAGACACTAGAAGCGAAAAGAACTTGATGATTCAGCATGAATGGATATGTATTCGTGAAATAAATCCAAATTAGTAGACCTTACCCATCGAATCTAATCGAGTTAAATTATTCCATGAAAGTCAACTGCTAATCCTACAAGCGGTTCAAAATTTATGAAAAAAATCTAGTGTATCACGATTCTCTTCAGTAGAGAAGATGAACCTTTGTATGTAAACTTCTCATTAAAAATAGGTAGAAACGTGTCTCCAGTGTTTTCGAAAATTCAACTTTTAAAGCGGTATGGGGCAATATTTCTATAGTGTTTCTCTACATTTAAATCGACGTTGTCTGTGTCATCACAGCTTGAAAACGGTTGAACCATTTAAAATGAATTTTCAGTTTACTGTTCCGAACTCAGATTTATTTTTCAAAATACAGAAAAGCAAAATTTTCTGTGCTATATACATTTGAATTGATAATAGCTCCTGTCCGTTATGAACAAATAAAATAACATGTTAATAGCATGTTGCGAGGGTGAGAGTGGTGACAAGACTGTCCGTGTCCGTATCTGAGAGTGTCTGTGAAATAGAGGGACTCTTCCTGCGAGATTTTGGTTAGGTGACATTTTGGCCACGCGAGGTACTGTCAACGGAAGACTGATCCACGAGAGGTTTTGCGAATATTACGCGAAATTATAGCTCGAGTCGTTTTGTACCCAAATCCCTAGTTCAACCTTGAGTCTAGTGTGTTTGTGTTGAACAACCACAGGTCATTTTGAAGCTGTTGTATTTTATAACACGAAGTGCAGAATATTCACAATTATAATTACGAAAGCATATGTGCTTTGGTTAAATAAAAGCATTATATTTTTATTTCGCTTTGGTTCTCTAAGTGGTTTCGAGTCTTGTTTCTCTAGTAGTGGAAATTTATCTTGATGGTCAATTTTCCGTTCTGTGCATTCTCTAACAGCTTAGAATGTAACGATAAAGGGAAATAGTTTTCATCTTAGAAAACTTTACCAACAACCATTAGTTCATCCCAACTGCTAAAATAATAAATATCAGAGCAAATGAGAAGGTTTGTATTCATACAAACTTCTTTAGCAGATATGGTAATCATGTAACCTCGTCTTCCTCAACTTTATTTATTTATATGATTGTATATATAATCAAGTTTCACATAAGCTGATATTAAAGTCATTTTACACTAGAAACAAACAATGAAAGACAGAAAGGGAATGATCTAGACCAATTGCAACCAGGAACTTGAAAACTGGACCTGCCGATTACACAGTGAGAAAGCTAACTATTCGGTGTAGTTTGCCTACCAGGTAGGCCTAATTTACTGAACAAACTTTTACTTCGTATGTTTTAGGTACATATATTGCAACGGAAACTACAATGATCATTATCCTGATTCTTATCTGAATAGTGATGTGAGGTGGAAAATTTTCCGCGGAAAATTTTCCGTTCTAAAAAAATATCAGTAATCAAGTAACAATTCTTCAGCAATCACAAAATTGGTTGTATTCATGTACAGAAATGTAAAAAAAAAGTAAAAAAAAAAAAGATCGTTTAAAGAATCTGAAAATTTTCATGGCTCTCACAATTTTCAGTACTATGTAGGAACAAGTTAAACAATTTTTCCTGAATCGAAATATTTTCTGTCTTATATGGAAAAATTGAAGAAGTAGAGAAAAACACTATGTAAATTTTTACTTCCCAACTTGAAATATTAGAAAATTTTCTGGTTCCCTTAATCTAATTGGAAAATTATAATTTGTTGCTGTCTAGTTTTCCTCTACAGGAATTGTATATCTCAATGTGCAGTTAAATATAGTGGAAAATTTTCCACCTAACATCACTATACATAATATCCAAAACTGTCCGGATTATGAAGTGTTTTCACTTGTTTCTACGTCGTGATGAAAATTTTCCGATTCGTGAAAATTCCTTACATTTGTTTTTACATAGCAATAAAACTTTCCGATACACAAAATGTTGTTTTACTTTTTGATTCAAAATGATGAAAATTTTCCGACTCATAAAAAGTTCTTCAATTTTTGCATACAAGACACAAAATATTTCGATTTATGAAACATTGTTTCACTTGTTCCTACATAGTACTGAAAATTGTGTGAGCCATGAAAATGTTCAGATTCTATCAACCATCTTTCAATTTTTAACATTTCTATACATAAATTCAATCAATTTTATGAATACTGAGGAATTGTTACTTGATCACTGATATTTGTTAAGAACGGAAAATTTTCCGGAAAAATATAGAAGAAAATTTTCTACCTCACATCACGGCTAAACAACGATGTAGGAATAAGTAAGTGGAGTATGTTTTTATGAATCGGAAAATTTTCCGGAAATTTTCATCACTGTACAGGACAGACAATTCATCGATTCATGAAAAATTGTTTCCCTTGTTCCTACATAGTACTGAAAATTGTCTGAGCCATGAAAATTTTCAGATTCTTTAAACAATCTTTCAATTTTTAACATTTCTATACATGAATTTAATCCATTTTATGAATACTGAGGAATTGTTACTTGATCACTGATATTTGTTAAGAACGGAAAATTTTCCGGGAAAATATAGAAGAAAATTTTCCACCTCACATCACATCACGGCCAAACAACGATGTAGGAATAAGTGGAGTATGTTTTATGAATCGGAAAATTTTCATCACTGTACAGGACAGACAATTCTTCGATTCATGAAAAATTGTTTCCCTTGTTCCTACATAGTACTGAAAATTGTCTGAGCCATGAAAATTTTCAGATTCTTTAAACAATCTTTCAATTTTTAACATTTCTATACATGAATTCAACCAATTTTATGAATACTGAGGAATTGTTACTTGATCACTGATATTTGTTAAGAACGGAAAATTTTCCGGAAAAATATAGAAGAAAATTTTCTACCTCACGTCACGGCTACAACGATGTAGGAATAAGTAAGTGGAGTGTGTTTTTATGAATCAGAAAATTTTCCGGAAAATTTTCATCGCTGTACAGGACAGACAATTCTTCAATTCATGAAAAATTGTTTTCCTTGTTCCTACATAGTACAGAAAATTGTCTGTCATGAAAATTTTCAGATTCTTTAAACGATCTTTCAATTTTTAACATTTCTATACATAAATTCGACCAATTTTATGAATACTGAGGAATTTTCTTTTTATATTCTAATTCTTTATTACAAAAATGTTAGAAATGAAATTTTCACAATAGACTATGTAAATACCGCAACTCGCAACAAAAGAAGAACTTCCTACAATAAGCTTTAATATATATTTATATATTTCTTGTTGAACGAATATTATACATAAAAGTCGCATTAAAGCAGAAGACGACGAATTCATAAAAGGAATCATTAATTAGTCTTCAGTCTTGTTCAAAGCACAATTAGTAAAATAAAAACATTTAAGATTTCACCACAATCAACAGCACCATCAAGAAGATTGTAAAAGCTGCCACTCCTAGAACACACATCATTTTCCGACTTCTTTTCTGATGTTTCTCTGCTTTCTGCAGCTGCTGAAGTCCTTCTTCTGTTACTTGATCACTGATATTTGTTAAGAACGAAAAAATTTCCGGAAAAATATAGAAGAAAATTTTCTACCTCACATCACGGCTAAACAACGATGTAGGAATAAGTAAGTGGAGTATGTTTTTATGAATCGGAAAATTTTCCGGAAAATTTTCATCGCTGTACAGGACAGACAATTCTTCGATTCATGAAAAATTGTTTTCCTTGTTCCTACATAGTACAGAAAATTGTCTGTCATGAAAATTTTCAGATTCTTTAAACGATCTTTCAATTTTTAACATTTCTATACATAAATTCGACCAATTTTATGAATACTGAGGAATTGTTACTTGATCACTGATATTTGTTAAGAACGAAAAATTTTCCGGAAAAATATAGAAGAAAATTTTCCACCTCACATCACGGCTAAACAACGATGTAGGAATAAGTGGAGTATGTTTTATGAATCGGAAAATTTTCATCACTGTACAGGACAGACAATTCATCGATTCATGAAAAATTGTTTCCCTTGTTCCTACATAGTACTGAAAATTGTCTGAGCCATGAAAATTTTCAGATTCTTTAAACAATCTTTCAATTTTTAACATTTCTATACATGAATTTAATCCATTTTATGAATACTGAGGAATTGTTACTTGATCACTGATATTTGTTAAGAACGGAAAATTTTCCGGAAAAGTATAGAAAAAATTTTCCACCTCACATCACGGCTATACAAGGATGTAGGAATAAGTAAGTGGAGTATGTTTTTATGAATCGGAAAATTTTCATCACTGTATCTGAACAATTATTATTTTACAGGTTTAACAATTTTCACGTTAGCTCTGTTCTGGATCGATCCTATCTGCCCAGAGAGACTAATAATTGGAGCAATAATCTTCGTTGTGCATTGTCTGTACTTAATTTATCTTGGAAGCCTACTCCCAGCAAATGGAGATAATAGTCCTCTGATAGGTACGTATTATCTAGAGTTGACCAGTAGTTGTACTGTAAGGCCTACCGCTCACTGGCAACAAAACAGTTGCGCAAACAGTTGCGACTAACACAAAGAAATTTAATTTTTAATATTACAGCATACTTTTAATTAGTATAACGTGGGAATCTCGACATGGGATTTCATATTGTTTCAGGTTGGCATCACTGTCTAGTACCTTCTATAATATTTTAGTGTTCCTTGTGTTCTAGTTCGTTGACCAACCAATCTAGTACTTTTCTTCTCCTCTTCTTTTCTCATAAATATATTTGGGAGAGGTAAAGGAATCTCATGAAAATTTGGCAATGTACGAAAATTTCACTGTTCCTGGTAACTTTTTCTGTATATGTTTTTTCAACAATGATATTTATAAGAGCGAAAGTGGACATAGGTGACGTCCGGTTTTCTTCTTCAACGAATAAATGACATACCTTGTAAATAACCAAAGTAAATAATATTACATATTTGGTGATCCGTTTAAATAGTAGGCTATTAAGGAATTAAAATTTGATTTTCTCACTAAGACAACTTTATGATATTTCTTATTTTCTCCCATCATCATCTATATTTGTCATAATTGTGTTATTTTAGTGGTTTTACAGTGGACAATTAAGCAGGGATTCCGCCAGGAGTTTTATTTTGTAGGGTGTAAAGTCAAAATTGGGAAAGAGTAAGTAGTTTGCACGGTTTGTATCGAATTTTGACTATAAAAAATTTAACGCTGGGGTTCTTTCAAGAATGTGGAAGGTAACCCCCCACCTACAAGGGAGGGGGAGCTGCCAGAAACCTAATAATATCGCAGGATGTCATAAATAGGAGAAACGGGAGCAGATAAAATTTTAGTACTTTTTCCCCCAGATCTAGTACTTTTTTCTGCATAGGTTAGTATGAAATATTTTTACTGGGTGGTCACACTGATTTTACAGCGTTGCCAACATGTACGATAATTATTTAATCATACCATAATTTTGACACTTGTACGATGTACGATAGCTACTGTACGATAACAGGAAGGTGTACGATAATTTAACAATAATTGAAAGACTTTAAGAAGCAAAGATAATCCTGGAGATACTTGAAATTCGCAAGAAATTGTGTGTGAAAAAGAATATGAATTTTGCAACACATGTGACAGGATTACTCAAAACATTACTAGAACGACCAACGTCTCGAGAAGGCAACTAATGCTGGAAAATTAAAGTTAATTTAATTATTTTTATTACACTGCGAGCTACATTTTACATTTATCGTAGTTTAAAATCATAAAACCAAATCACTTGTTTACTCATGTTTATTATTACTAGGTCAGTGGTGTCCACCCCCCCCTTATGTCCATGACGCACCCCCCAATTGTCTATCCGTAGGTGTTCTTCCATTAAAAAAATCTTTTCGATTAATTTTTACACCTCCTCAAACATATTTATATAGATTTTAACCCCCCAAATATTTCAATGACGCATTTTGCGTCATAGCTCCCCTTTGTGGGCACCCCTGCTAGGTAATTGGTTAATCGGATAACTGCAATTTCGAACACCGATACTATATGAGATAAAACACACTGTAAAATTGATCCGAACTAGTACTAGTATTTGTACTGCAGACACGTGATATCACCTGTAATCAAACCGGGAACTACGACCATGCACACAGCAAACCGATTCAGAATGGGTAATTACTAGCTACTTAACGTAGATAAGGTTTCACAAGTAAATATATGAAATGTTGAAGATAATATATATTTTTTTTATAGACTGGTAAAGAATTAATCCTCAATCTTATTTCCTATTCAGATTGTTAAATATAGTTTTAGCTGTAAATGTTCATGTTTACTTTATAATAATAATAATAATAATAATAATAATAATAATAATAATAATAATAATAATAATAATAATAATAAAGCCTGATATTGAGACTGGAAACAAAAGATACGATAATTTTACAACAAAAACGATAATTTTAAGTACTGCGTACGATAATATCTTCTGATCAGGTTGGCCACGCTGCTGATTTAGTTCAGACCTGCGCATGAATAAGTATAATATTAGCATATTTTTCGTAACTTTCTGCAGGCATTTGTAATTTAATAGATTATATTAAATATTTTAAAAAACAGGTCAATTGATTTTGCAGCAATCCCATCGAATTTACACTATTTTGTCCCTTTTACATTAAATGCGAGTTAGGTTACCTGACGTTAAAAAAGTAAAGTGCTGCTTAGGTATAAAATCGTTCCCTATACTAAGCTTTTTTTAAAAAAAAAAAATCTAATTCTTCAAATGGAGTGCTGATGACAGAACCACACTCAAAAAGAAAAAAATTGAACTGTTTCCTAAAATTGTGTGTATCACGAGGCAATGAATACCTTTTGATGTTATTTATGCTGTGACATCGAAGACTGTTTAAAGAAAATGCGATTTATATCAAAGGTACTTTACGGCATCATATTCAGTCCCATATCAACAAACTGGAGCAAATGTTTTATTCACTAGCAAGATTATTTTTTTCACAACTGGCATTCTGCCCAAAAAGAGGTCTATTATCAGAAATTGGTTGTAATCCAATTCACATAATTATTTCGAAATATGCTCACCAATATATTTTAAACGTTCTTGGAAAATCCAATTCCTCAATCTCAATTAAATTACAACAAATAGACTTAATTCTGCAGAAAAGAAATATTCCTTATTCAAAAAACAGACCATGGCTCATTCAAGCATATCTGGACTTAAAAAACGTTAATCCACATATTCAGAAAGTTCCCACTCTAAGCTGTTTTGTCTGGGATTATCACGTAAACATTACGCAGATCAATCCAATAATACCGAATTATATAAAAATTTACCATGAAGATCTCAAACAATCAATCTACCAGAATATTTGGAAAGATACCATCCATACCTTTGACGAAGATTTTATATTTATATATACTGATGCTTCAAAATTCCCAAATTCTAAAATCGGAGCTGCAATATTTATTCCTGAAAAATCTAAAACTATTAAATACAGACTACCACAATATACATCCATATTTGAAGGAGAAGCTTTCGCGATGCGTCAGGCTCTACTGTGCATAAAAAGGGAATAAAATACTAATGACAGTAATATGTTCCGACTCTTTAAGTGTATTAATGTCTCTCAACTCAACACACTGGAACAAAAAGTCCACCTGGATCATATTAAATATCAAATATCTATACGCAACTATGTCAAAAAATAAATATCAAATATCATTTGTGTTCAGTATAGCACATGTTAACTTGGATCCAAATTCAACTATTATTGGTTGAATTGGTTGAATAGGTTTGTCGCACTATTCTAATTTATCCATGATTCTTATTCTTATGTTTCTTGCACTATAACCTCCGTCGATGACGCGCCTGCTCTCTACGGATGTACTCTCCTGTGGACCCCCTTCAATGCTCCTGCCCTGACATTGTTAAATAGCATTCACGATTTTATTTATTTATTATTATTTTTTGCACTGTTCTTGTATGTAGCATATCTTAGGATGCACATTTGTACCTTACAGGAAAGCACTGGTAAAATTAATCTGCACACGTGAAAGCAACTTCTACCTTAAGAAATAACTTCTGAAATGCTACGTGTGGATTTCGTGATAAAATAATTAGATTACAATAGGATAACATGTAATCATTTCCAGGATACTTCAGTTTGCTAGCATATTATCAATCTGTACGCAATTATTTGATATTATCAGAGATTAATAACAGTACAAAACGTCTTATTAAATCAATATATATATATATATATATATATATATATATATATATATATATATATATATATATATATATCTTTCATATATTTTTTTTATTTAATGGACTCTCCTTTCTTAATCTACACCCTGTATTCTTGTATATTAAATTCTCAAATTAATACTTATACTTCCCATTAATACTTATACTTATACTTCTTATACTCAAATTAATACTTATACTTATAGTTATGGGCATGCAAAAATTATAACTATATAAATATGTTATCAACAAAAAATACTAACAATATTTTCCGGCGCAAATATTAGCTTTTGTTTATTATTACGAGGGAGGACCCAAAAGAAACCGGACTTTCGTTCTAAAAAAAATAATTTATTACATTTTTTCAAAATTCTTTGTCTCCTTCAAAGTACTCTCCATTAAATGCGATTCATTTCTCCCATCTTCTTTTTCACTGTTTGAAGCGCCTCTGCAACTCTGGAACTTTTATATCGTCCAATGCGCTCTGCGAAATTCTTTTTACAGCCTCTACATCATCAAAACATTTTCCTTTTAGATTTTGTTTAATTCTCGGAAAATATCATCATGTTGGTCAAAAAGTTTGGATCACTTTCAATCTGATTTTTCAAGTCCTGGCTCAAATTCAGACGAATGATTTGATCCTGTGCGAGCAGGCGAGAAGCAAACTTAGCGGCAACATGTCTCATTTGCAAAACCTCACGCTGGCACGAGCTCCAACTCACTCCTGCCTCTCTTGAAATATCATCTATCATGAAACGACGACCTTCGCTGATTTTGGGGCAGATTTGGTCGACGTTTTCATCTTCAACACTCATCTCACCACACTTAAAGCGCCCAAACCACTCAAAAAAATTGTGCGCGGTTCATAGTATCCTTCTTGAAATCCTGTTGAGGCATTTGGTAAGTTTTCGTTTCCGATTTTCCAAGTAGAAAGCAAACACACTCCTTGTTCCTTTGAATCTGCCATAACGATTTCGCAGGCGACGAACGAGAACAGTTGAGAAAAACAATAATACGATCAAACGTTAACCTTCTACGCAGACGCCGCTTGGCCAACTGATCTGGAAAGGTCTCTACTAGACCCACCTAGCAGGAGAACTCTCTACTACGCCTAGGAACGGAAGCGTTCTTTCAATCCAGTTTCTTTTGGGTCCTCCCTCGTATAATGCACACTTGGAATATCAGATAATTACGGAAAAGAGTAACGAAAAGATATTTATTCAACAATTGCAGCTCTGTCTCACGACGTCATCATACTTGCTTTGTATTTTCCTGCACTCAACTAGAGCGCTGGCTGGCTGTTAATTGCTCTTGAATTGGATTGTTTAGAACAGGACCGAAACGAAATTTCTTGAATGAAACTATTGAATTCAAGACAAAAATGACGTCAGTGCTGACGTCTTTTTCATCAAATAGTCTTGAATGGTCTTGAACAAGAGTCTTGTTCAAGCTTTCTTGGATCGTCTACAAGCAGTATAAGACGTCTGTAGAAAAGAAGAGAATCCAATCCAAAATATTTACCAAGCAAGGTCGTTCGGAGGGGATCCAATCCTTTGGAAAGGATAAGCCATCATTAAACTCAAAAGAGATTGAAGATAACCTTTATTCTAATGAGTCTACAGGGTCGTGTGAACCGTTCCGCTTAATACCGACGGACGACGAAGACAGTGCAGGCGAGAAATGTCTGTACTGCAATCAACTCTACCGGCATGATGAAACTGGTGAGGAATGGATCCACTGTTCTAAGTGTATTTGTTGGGCTCATGAACTGTGTGCTGGAGTGGATGACGACCCATGGAAATCATACGTATGGGACCTTTGTACTTCTCATGTCAAAAATTGACCTTCAAAGCTTAAACTTTTAAGTGTTTTTTATGCAACTACTTTTCTATAGAGTTATCTAGCAATTTGTTAAGTAGCTGTAAGTTGTACAAGTTCGTATGGTTGCACGTAAAATATAACTTGAATACACAAATATATTTTCGTAGATTTTTCAGACTCTATCTACAAATATCCATTCCTTTTATATATTGTCATCTGATATTTGGAACATCCTGATCCGATATTAGGACACCATTTTTCAGCTTTGAGGTTTATTATTATTATTATTATTATTATTATTGTGTTTTTTGCTGTTACATTCAATTATTATATACAGAACAACATTGATCCTTAAAAACACATATCAGTATATAACCGAAGTTTGACAAAGATTTGTTTTCATTTTCGTCTCGAAATATAGGCATATGCTTAAGTATCCGATATTCGGTCAGTTTACTCTACTTATAACGTGTTTCCCTATAATCATAGGAAGGAAGTGTCAATTATAAATAGATCCATTTGGGAAAAGTAATTATAAGTCTTCCAGGACATTATAGTTAAACCAGCTCCAAGATATGGATGTTGGAGAGCACCTGGGTTGTGAAAGAAGATTCCCACTATCAGTGGCGTAGCAGCTGCCCCCGCAACCCCCGCAGTGCGGGGGGGCCCCGAAGTCTTGCGATAAATAAAGATTTAAAGAAGTAGAACTTTAACCTTACTTCTGTCGGCTTTACAACTACGGCCCCTTCTCTATACTTTGCGGGGGGGGGCCGCAAAAGTGTGCTACGCCACTGCCCACTATATAAGCTACACCAAGTTCGTTATGCCGTTCACAGCAGTGTGATATCTCAAAAAATTCCGGAAATGTGATAAACTTTGGTAAAGATTGCTATACTGCTTAAATTGATGTATTTGTGGGAAATTTTTACAATTGTTGTTGGTTTATTTTATTTCTATAAAATTATGACAATAGATTTTGATTGTGTTAATTACAATTTCTCGTAATTACATAATTTTGAACAGTGTTGCGAAATTTACCAATGATTAACATACATAAGGAACGGTTTCAGATATCGAATTGCTGTAGACAACATTATGATATTTATCTCTATCAAAAACCATACGCGTGATTGAATGTGGTGCTTACCTAAGAAATATTTGGAAACAAAACTAATGGAAAGTCAAACTTTCAATCCGTTGTAACATTGTTCCTACTTCTTTGAAATACATCATATAAGGATCATAGTATTGACACCAAGCCTGCAGTCAGCCACAGAAACTTCGGGGAGGGCACAAGTCTAACTTTTTTGGGGGGGGGATAAATTGGTGTTCACAGATCATTTGTTCAGTGCGATGTTTGTTCCACCCTGTTAGAAGAGATATAAAATATTTTTTTCGCTCTTTTTTCTTTTCTAAGCATATTATCAGGCCGTTGCGGTTCAGAAATTAACAATTCTACTTTATTTTCCATTTCTTTAAAAATTGAAATTTGATGTATAAAGGTAACCAAGAAAGTTCTGTCGCTTTTTCATCCACTACCTTCCAACATCGATATGTCACCTAAGAAGTACCTGGAAGATCAAAAATAGTACTTATCAGCATCGACGACCTCCTGCCAACGTTATGGAAAACCATGGATTCCATCGCAGTAGAACTTGGTGGGCAGTGAAGCGAAGATAGTATCAAGTAAATTTTGCAACTCTACTAGGGATTTGAACGCGTCCTCTACGATGATTGTCCAAGGAATGGAACAGGTGATAATTGGACGGTGCAATGTTCGGGGAGTATGGCGGATGCAATAGTATTTCCCATCCAAGGCGTAAAATGGTGTCCCGGGTCATCCTAGCCACGTAAGGCTTAGCGTGGTCCTGCAACAGGTGGACCCCTTTGCGATTCAGAAGTGCTGAGTTTTTCTTGAACACGGCTCAAATGCTGACAGTACACAGCTGTATTGATGCTCTGACCAGCAGATAGCAGTCCCCGATGCACGATGCTGCAAGCAGTCCACCAAACACACAGGAGGAGCTTCTTCTGGTGCAGTGCTGGTTTCGGCTATTTTGGAACCGGTTCATGGGATGCTAACCAATGATGACGGCGCCGTAGAGCTTCGTACAGGACCCACTTCTCATCACATGTCAACAGCCTGTCCAGAAATAGCTTCTTTCTCAGACGAGACAGCAAAGAAACACAGATGTCTACTCGCGTTTCCTTCTGGCCCGGAGTCAAATCATGTGGGACCCATCGATCCAATTTCTAGTGCCTCCCAAGTTGATGGAGGTGCTGTCGAATGGTTTCTCCACTCACACTGAATTGTAGTCTCAGTTTCTCACATGTCTAGCTACTTTCGTCTCAATTGCAGCTTGAAGATCTACATTTTGTACATGTGTTGGTCTTCCGGCACGTAGTCCGTCTTTGAGTGTGTCGTCACCGTCCTTAAATTATTTTTAAACTACAGCTGCACTGTCCGCGTAGTCGCGACCCCTCAGCAAAGGCCTGGCATATCTTCCGCCCCGCTGCAGCGGTGTTTTACCCGTTTGAACCCATACAGCATACACGTCCTTAAGACGCTCTGTGAAGGCCCCATGTTCACTCTGTCCTTACGCAAGTTTACGTTGTAACTGAACTGTCACAACCAGGTAGTATGTTGTATACGCCCACACCAACAATTGACCTTCGCCTTATTTCCATTCACATTCAACTCACGATGTGAGGGCCATTGGAACACAAATCTCCACGAAAAGTGACAGAACTATTTTGGTTACCTCTATATTTTATGTAGACATATTTTCTCCGTTGAGAAGAGATGTGCGCCCTCTGTTCCCTTTCATCCCGTCTACAACAGTAAGTTCTAAAGTAGATTGCCTAATCAAAATGCGCTTGAAATTTATATGAGCACCAGGAATACAAAAAATGGTTTTTCTTCACTTTTTTTATATGTATAAGTCGTTTTATAGAAAATATAATTAATTTGAAACCATTCCTCTGTTTCAGTGCTCTTCTTCAGAGATTCTTCCCTGATAGTAACATTTCAAATTGTTATCACAGTCGTATTACGATTCATCACAAGGAACGACCTGGAACCTCCTAATTGTATTACAGTCATCTATCAATGGTTGCTGAAGAGTTCCATTGGGCAATACCTCATTCTTGGCGACAGAGATCCTAAGGTAAGCTTCTTACATATGTAGCACATATTCCAAAGCTTCGAAGGAGAAAATAACCAGTTGTTTGTTTATATTTTTTCAATAACTGAAATCTAAACTTAAATTCTTACTTGCAGCTGATACAAATTTCACGAAAAGCGGTGTTTAAATTCAGGCGGATATACGCGTCGTCTTTTATTTTTTTCAAAAAGTACTCACGCTTCAATTGTTGTTACGATAAATTACGTCTCGGGTCTCGAACTTTTATTTATTTATTTATTTTTAAGATCAGACAGACCAATGGTTCTCAGGTAGGGAAGGTTATTCCTAAAAGACGTAGGATACAGACAGGGCTATAAATGAGTGCGCTCGTTTTTTGTGAGTTTTATCATTAGCTAACTCGTTTTAAAAAAATGTGTGTGAGAGTTGAGTATAACTCGAAATATAGGTGAGTTTGAGCGTAAAACACGCTCAATTTCAAGCTCAACACAGGATATTATTTTCACAAAATAATATAATCGCCCATTTGTGCATTTGCTATTGTCTGATCTCTGAGAAGAGACTTTAAATCTAATTTATCATTAAACAAATGATGCAGATTTGGAAGGTTAGAAATAGAAGTAGCTCGAGACGACTAAAAGTGCATCTATTTCAACTGATATTTGTTTTGTTGGTGAAATTTATCATATATTTAAAATATAAAAATCATCTCGGTGTTTTAAAATATCAATTATTTTTTGAATTTATCCATGTAACAATACAATGTAAGTTATATTAGGACAAGATATTTGAGTTTTTTCTATTGTTTCCATTGCAAATGAGGCACATGCTATGGCAACTGCAGCAATTTTGAAATATTTTAAAATTTTAGAAGCATTAGAAAATATAGTCGAAGATAAGTCATAAAAGGGATATGTTAGAAGGAAAGCAAATAATACTGCAAATAAATTGTAAGAGCTAGAATTCGTTTTTATGATAAATTTTTGGAATGAGATTTTGCAGGATTTTCACAAAGTAAGTCAAGTTCCATAAAATGAGGGTGTGAACTTAAAAACATGTGCAGATCTGTATGTGTTATTATAGCAGACCAACTACTTACTTCACGAGTTGAATTTCAAGGATATGAAGCTCCTGAAAAGGAAATGCTACCAGACGTTGATTGCAAGGCAGCTAAAACTCGCGAATGTATCAGGAAGACGCTACCGATGATGGAGATGCACAAGACGTATATCTGAATGCCAGATAAATTTCGTATCATCACCTTTTACACAATTGTTGAGAAACTTGAAACTCAGAGGGAAAGAAAAGAGAGATATACAAAGAAATAGCAGAGATATTTTATTTCCTAAATGATGTGCCACTTCATTAGAATATGCACTCCGTTCTTTCAAAAGGTGATTGCTGCTTACCCAGAGGACTTCAACAGTAATTTCTCAGCTGAGTTTCAGCAGTTGTGTTCATGTGTACATCATAAGTTCAGTGCAACAAAAAATGTAAAAACAAAATTCAGAATGCTGAACTTTTTTAAATAACTGTAGAAGACTACATAGAGTACATCCTCCCGAATGTTGACTTCCTCTTTCATATACTTTTAACATTGATGGACACAAATTGTTCGGTTGAGCGTTTATTTTCTCGGTTCAAATACATTAAAAATCTCATCAAAACAACTGTTCAACAAGTCAGTTTGGGTGCCTTGTCTCTAATAAGCATAGAAGTAGATTTGTTATCTAAGATGAGTTTTGAGGATCTGATTAAAGACTTTGCAATTAGAAGAAAGTAGAAGAAAACTCTTTAAATATAATTTAAAAGATGAAGTATACAAAAATAAACGTTATTTCCCACCTTATTGTAAGTTTTCATTTCTATAAATAAAAATTGAATGATGATGATTCATTATCGTTTATATTTTGAATTACATATATATGTGGACACCAAAATATTTTAAGAGCTTAGGGTTTCTAATGTCTTAATATCCAGTCTTGCTCATGTACGTTAATGTTCGTCATTGTAAACTAAAATGGATGTCAAAGTCACAACACTGTTCATACGCCCTAGTAGTTGATTTTTTTTTAATTTTTTTTTTAATGATTTATTAAGTAACTGCGAATTGACGTAAGTTGGGAAGGAGAGGTATTGTAAACTCTTTGCATTATACCTAATCCTCTACGAACTAATCCTTTCGGATACTATCAAGCTGAATATTTTCTTGTATGTTGTATAATACAAATTATTAAATCATGCATTATTTTTAATATTTTTTTAATAGGCTGCTGCTGAAGCGATCAATGGAGAAGATATGACAAATTTGGTAACTCAAACACGAGGGAATTCCAAAAACGTGTGGAAGATGGTGGCTGTTTTCTTTGACAGATTAAGTTTCTTGATTTACTTTGTAGTTTTAACTATATTGTTTGCTGCAATATTTTAAGTTATTAAGTTGATCAATATGCTTTGTATTGTACTGTTCAAACATTTTGTGGACTTTGGAACTGTTAGTAGCAGCATATAGCATAAGACTTATTCACGTGACAGTGATTAATTTGTTGACTTTGTAGAATAAGAATAAATATATATATTTCATTCAACAATAATGTTATATTGATACGTGGAAAATAATATTGACATCTTTATTCAGTATGTGTGTCTACATTATTCTCTGAAAATCTGTTTTGAACTGCATATTCTATTTATAAGTGGCACACATAATTACAGTTTTGATAGCTCAATCTTAGAAATACTGCCATAGAAAACTTACACCGCAATTGATAATTGTAATATCGCAATTACCAAGCCAAAAATTATCATAGGGTCACGATGGCTAAGTGGAGCTACGGTGTTTTGATGGTTATTGCGCACATTAGTACATTGATAATTAATGTACGTACTGTTTATTTTTGAAATGTTTTCTGCTTGCTAACAATGACTAATTACCGCCAAATCATAATGAAATTTGAATTTGATGAGAAATATAGGTCCGTACGACCAAGCCCCGCTCACTTACATTCCTGGCTCAAAGCTCATTCTCAGCATTATTTAGTGAATATTCGAGCCCTTCAGTTACACAATGAGGATTACGCTATCTACATTCAATTTTCTTCATCGGAAGACCACGAAACTTTTCTACATGCTCACTGAATCAGATACCATATTTGCATTTGATAACTCGACCAGCTGTGTCTGTATTTCTAGTCCTAGTGTCAATATAATTAAAGTGAGAGTCGTGGACTTACCTTCGGCTAAAACAGACTAAGTTTATATGCAGTATATTTAGATCACCAGGTTCGATGGTGATCTAATGAATGATCTAATGAATGAATGATCTAATGATCTTTTGATGCTATTTACAATTGAATATGTGTATCTTATATGACAATTGATCAGCATATCCGTTCACCTATTACTGTGGCTGGACATCGAGCTACTATTCAATATCCAGGACAGTTATCTACCTCTTGGAAATGTCGATCTTCTTCTCACTTTGTCTCTCGATATCTTCTTCGCACTAGCGTCCCTAGGGTTTACTCATCACGATAGACAATCGCATCCTGTTCCATCCCAAATGACGGAACTATTTCGCTTCTTCCACTTATTCCGCTTCTGTGTCATATGCGACAGCTTCTGAACCTATTCCTATCATCAGTGGCTTACAAGCTACAGTGCTTCGTCCTGTACTGAAAACTTATCATTCAACATAAATGCATTTCCTGAATTATCATCTATGATGATTTCGTTTGAACCTGTTCAAGACAAGACAGGTGTTACCCCGCTCCCTCCGAGACGAACTCAGTACTTCCAATTGTTTACAACCAGCTCTCCAGGAGTTATTCTCTCAAAGTCAGCACACTTTCACACAACAGGTGACCCACATCGAAGTTTCCCTCACACAAGAAGGAACCAATCAATCGATCTTGGATGCCAATGAACTTCTATTGATGTATTTGCCTGTTCTAATGCAAATACATCAATTTCATCAAATACATCAATCTAGCATTTTTGTTGTTTCTCAAGGAGCCAAGAAACGGGAAATGAAATGTACGATTCGTGACCACCGACTTCAACTACAAGGTCACAAACGGATTAATCCACCAAATCTTTTTTACGTTTTCGGCCAAAGTTTTGACCGCTTATAGTTTTTATTATTATTATTATTATTATTTTATAGATTCTTGATTAAGTTCACAGGACAATATACTGTGCTATAAACAATAACTGGAAGGCTTGAAAAGTCATTTAAATATTTTTGAGATTTAGAAATGAGATACTCCTTATTTTGCGTAAACAAATGTATAATTTTTATCTAGGCCACATAAAACTATTAGTTTTTAAGTGGAATTCAATTTATATATGCCAAATGAAAGCTTGAGTTTTCTTCATTTACACCCAATCACCCCCACGGGTTTATGTTCACCAGCAATGACTTTAATCAATTTGCACCCAATTACCCCCTTGGGAATTGATAGAAATACAACTGTAACTATTTTCATGCTGTTTGCTGGCAAGATCTATTCTCTATTCTATTCTGCACCCGGATCATACTCGGATTGATGTGAAAGGCATCCTTTACTGCAATGTCGGATGAGGACAAAATTTTGAAAATCGGAAGAGGTCCCTATAACACTTGTCGGTTATTTTATGTCCGTTATGGAGAGGAAGGAGGATGTTCCGACAAGAATTTGTTTCAGTTTCGTGCTTAAGGAGGACTTGTCGAATGAGGGCAAAAATTTTGAAAATTGGTAGAGGTTCTGATAGACGAAGTTGTACGTCAAACAGCATAAGCTATTTAATCAATCTCTGCACAAAACAATTTCCAGTAACATGGTCGAAAAACCTTATGCAACGACCGTGGTTAGTATTTACCCATATTTCATTAAGAACAAGAATTGTTAATTAATTCGCAGAAGTAGTGATTTGACAAATGAAATTCTCTCTCTCTTGCCACAAATAATCGTAGTTTGTGATTAATTCACATTAGAGAGAACTTTTATACACGTAATTTTAGTTGTTAATATTGTATTCGAGAATATTAAGTTTTATGTTGTGAGGAAGTATAATAAAATGTATATGGATTACTAGTTTTCAGAATCCAGGAGGATTCTATTATGAAGTCTTTTGCCTATATTTACATAACATATTATACCAATATATAAGAAATTCCGTCTTTTGCCGGTAATTCTGCAATTTGAATCACCATTAGATGTTACTAAAGTTGATATATTGTTCGAAGCATAGCAATAGTATTCCTCTAGACAATAGTTCCACAAATATACACATCAACAATGATGTTATTGATTGTATACTTATATTACTTGTAAATGACAGAGAAAGGGAACAATTTACAAATAATACTACCGTTTACTATATTATTAAGAATTTATTTGAGAGTATTGAATTAATGTACTACACGTTTGCTTATGTGCGGAATCTGTATTGTGTTTGTGCTGTGCGAATCTACGCTCATCACATGAGGTATGAAGCATGTTTACTTGTCTTGCCATAAAAACATAAATATTGCAATAAAAGAAGCTGAAACCAACGGTTTGTGATTCCTATAGTACTCATGCTCGCCTTGTTATGGTTACTTTTATATATATATGATGTACCATTTTTCTCAGCGGATTTCGCTCGTTGTCCACGTTCCTGCAATCCTGCCTTATCCATCTCCTTACGTCTAGCATGTCCATGTTAATAAGTCTATACAACGACCCGTTTAGAAGCTATAGTGCCCAACATCTTAACAGAACCGCAGCGAAGGCATATCTTCCAAGAACAGTTGCAGACAACGGAAGGAAGAATGTGACACGTGTTCATCCAATTCAAGTATTGTAACGAAGAGTCAAAATTACGTTTGTGTACATTATAACAAAAGCCGAATACAATATGTTTGTTAGCATTATTTATAGTACGCAAAGAACACATATTGAAATAATATGAACTCACCCATGTTGTTAGGTTAGGAATTAAATTTCTAGGCATTATTGGCATCTACGGCTATCTTAGCCCGTCTCGTATGAGGGAACGTCCCTCGATCATCACACCACCCAAAGAACTGGAGAAGGAAGGAAGATCCCTGAGACCATTATGATAGGTATCATCTCGACATCCTGGTGTGAATAAGGAAATCCCAGGAAAAACCTCACTCAAGATGACCGGACTGAAAAAGCTTTTACAACTTTTCGATCGAGTGTAGCTACCGCTCACTTATATTGTGTATCTAAAAGATTGATACTGAATTATGACCACCCCTCTGGACAATATATTTGACCATGCTGCACCATGAGTTCCGTGATAACGGAGCACGCCTTGCTACGGGCCTAGCTAGAAAGTAGTAAGAGTTCGTGCGTAGTGGGTAACAATAAGATTTACCAGTGCAAAAGGTTAGTGTTTCGATCGTGCAACCGTGGTCAGCTCAAACGACATCTTCATTCGCAGACAATGAAATAATATATATATGTAACTTATTTGGTACATGACGATTGTGATTTTAAAAATAGTTTCTAACATAAAAGTTGTAAATACACGCTTTGTAGCTTTGTAAATCGCGGTATGTCATTGTTCAAATTTACGTTAACATTTAATGTAGTCCTTTCCGATTAAGTAACTGTGCTAACTAAAATCCAATAAAACCCACGCAGACACAAATTACGAAATTAATGAAAGAAATTCGTAGTTAAAGTGTTCTCAAATACAAATTTCTAACAACAAAATTATCTAATGTATCCATCAAAAAATTTTAGATATCGCCTTCTTTTATATATTTATTTCGTTATATATAATAAGGCAAAAGCGTCTTTGTTCAGAACACAAGGTGAAAATAATATAAAAGGTCACCGATAGAGAAGAATGAGCCCACTCATGGTTCGGAAATGGTATTATACAAGAAATCTACAGGGTGAAGCAAAAGTCCTGCACCACTCTTGTAGTTTTGAAACGGTTTGTGGAAAGATGACGAAACTGGATGTTGATAATTGGGGTGGGGGCACACCAGATTGTGCCATTTGGCATCATGGTGGCTATCTTGAAATCCGCAATTTTGAATTCAGATCTAATATTTCAAATGGGAAGGGGGCATGGGATTGTGACACATGGTTTTAGGCTAGAATTTCACCAGAAATACAAATCTGAAGTTATTTTTCACATACCTTTAACAGTAATGAAATTCTGTGAAGTAAACGTTGCATATTGTATCATGTAATAGTTTTATCTTTTCAGATGATGTAACATGGCTCTCACCCACCAAGGAAAGATTGAAATGATTCTTATCAATGGGGAACGCAGTACCAGAGACATCGCTGATGACTTCAATGTCCGACATCCAGGGGGGGACAACATTACATATACCACAGTGTCGCGTTTTTGTAGAAATTTACACTTTCTGAACCTGTAGACAACAAACGAAGTGAACGCCTTAGGACTGCAATGGTTGATGCAACAGCAACGGCAGTTGTAGCATTCTTGGTGAAATGCCGAAATACGGTACCAGATGTTTAGCTGCGTGTAAGTCAGAGATCGATACTCTGTGTGTGTTGCACACATACTAGAGGCATCCATACAAACTCCAACTGCAGAAATACCTAACGAAAGATGACCCAGATAGGATAATGCAATTTGCAGGATGAGCTGTGATGAAGAGTAACGAGGATCCCAAGTTTCATCTGATTGTTAGTGTTGTTTAGTGACGAGGCTTTGTTCCATGTGAAACGGTGAGGTCAATAAACAGAATCATCGTTATTGGTCAAACACAAACCCATCACGGACAGATCCCTCGAGGATAATTGGTGCAGAATAGGTATGGTGTGGGATTCGGATCACTCCTACTATCTGGCCGTTCTTCATCCATGGGAACCTAAACTGGGACAAATATTTTGTGCTGTAGGAACATGTGTTCCCATCACTGCTGAACCCAACCCGGAAGGTGACTTCCCTGCTTTTTCCCAACAAGATGGTGCACCTCCTCACTATGCATTTTGTGTCAGGGAGTGGTTGGATGCACAGCTGCTGGGCCACTGGATTAATCGTCGAGAGTCAATTGAGTGGCCACCCTGTTCGCAAGATTTAACACCCTTTTATCTGTGGAGTCATCTCAAACCACTTGTTTATCAAGAAAAAATTACTGATCTCAGACACCTCGAACTACTCTGTGACGCCTGAAGTGTCACAGGAAATTCTTGTGTCCATCAGCACTGAATGAAAATCTTGCATTTACGTATAGCACCCAGCGGAGAACACATAAAGAATATCTTGTAGGATCCTACATGCAATGTTCACTTCACAAAATTTCATTTCTAATTAAAGTTAGGTGAAAAATAACTTCAGATTCGTATGACACCAAATGGCACCATTTGGTGCGCTCCCAACCCAATTAGCCACATCCAAAGTTTCGTTATCTTTCCTCAGGCCCTTTCAAAAATACAAGAGTGCTGCGGAACTTTTGTCTCACCCTGTATAATTAATAGTGGTTCGGAAAATGATCACGAAAATTCATTTTTCATGAGCATCCACAATTTTATCTACTATCCGCAAAACAGTAGAAGCATATTCGAAAAATGTTATATTGATGCAAATACCCGTGGATATCCGCATCCGCGCAGACTTTTACCTACGACCATGCGTCGTACACTCTCACGTAGATGTCCGGCGTTACCCGCTCTCCACCCGGATTCCAATATTCTGTTCTGATGTTTCACTGTCTTTCCTCCACATCGTAGATGAACCCGTGAGTATTTGGCGGAAACCTCATTAGGAAAGAAGCCCTTGTGCACGATGTTAACAGTGCAGATCAGTGGCAGCGAATAAATGGGATCGGTATTGTTTACATGACAAGAACTTAGTTTTCTAGTGGTTGGTTGGAGTTCAGCGTTCCTTTTCAGCACCGAGGTTATATGATACATGGCTGTACAGTCTAAAGTGAAATTCGAACCACCGTAAAGCGTTTTAATTTCAAGGCTCTCCTACCAGGAATCGGAACCGCGTCTCTGTGCAGCAAAACCACGCGCTAGGTCTCATAGTAATTGCAGACGAATGCATAAGCGGTGTCCGATACCGCGATCTCCTGGTAAACTCTATATTGATCTTTATTATGAACTGATTTTGAGAATATTCATTTTATTTTGAACTTTGTGAAATGCAAAGAAGTGCTTTTCATTTCATTCTGCATTTTCTCTCATTTTACAATACAATGGGTGATATCAATAAAACTGAGAAGTTACTCATTATTCCCAATTTTGGAGTAGTTACTCGCATTAGTATCAATAAAAAGAGAACTGAGCACTAATCGTCTCGGCTGACCTCGGAGAAGCTCTGCCCCTTTGAAGTAACCACACCTCTATTCTCGAGCCGAGTAACTACTCCGCGTTTGATATCAATAAAAAACAGAGACTCCTCTATGATGCAAGTAACTTCTCCAAATTTGTGGAGCAAGCTCAGTAGGTGACTCCGTGCGAAATATGGCAGAGTATTTGATTCTTTGGCAGCGTAGAAAAACTTATAAGCTGTATAGAAATGTTGCAAATGGTGATTACAAAACACCTTATAGGTTCATGAAAGAAAATGTAGAGTGATTAGCACAACATTTTTGAGGAGAATCAACCGAAAGTCGGGGTGGAGCACTACGTAATGACGAAAAGATGCGGGTTTTCTTGCGTTACGTGATTGATCCTGAATTCCAGTTCAGAGTGTCAGAAGATTCTGGTGTGGCTCAAAGTACTGCGTCTATGACTACTACAAGTGTAATTGATGTGATTGTTGCGAAATGTGAAAACTGGATTGTTTCCGGCAAGTGTGCGTAATATGCAAACAGCAAAGCAGAGTGGCAAGAGCAATATACATTTCCGGATGCTATCGGAGCAATTGACTATACACACGTGCCAATGAAGAAACCTAGTATTTTGGAGACGAATGCGTTAATAGGAAGAGCTCCTTCGTGGCTAAGCGGTTAGCGTGCGTGCCTTTGGCGTGGGAGACCCTCGTTCGATTCCCGGCGGGAGCTCATGTGGTTCGGATTCCACGTTAATCAGTAGGTCCCGTCTCATAGCCTCGCTACTGAAAGGAAGGGGGTATGCATGTGAGTGTATTTGGTTTATGTCAAGGCGAAAGGAGATACGTATGGTGTGGAAAACGCAATCAGATGGACGTGCTTTATGACGTGACTGGCTAGACTTTTTTCAAAAAAAAAAGAAAAAAGAAACAAAGAGGCCAAGTGTCTGATTTCGTTCTTAAAGCCAAACAATCTACAAAGACCTTGAATAACACGTGATATGCGCTTGTCGTGTTACTCTTCATATTGCTGGATTCAAATTATCATCCATCAGCCCCAATAGGTTCGTTCCCATGGTTTCAGTATTACTTTCTTGTTTCCTGCTTTTTTTTTAAAAAAAAATACTTTTTTGTTTTATTCACGCTCGAATATTAAAGATTTTCTTTTGGATTTGTCTCAGTCCTAGATGTATTTGATATTTCGTTGAATTTCACTGTAATTGCCTTCAAAGCTTCGGCGCTTTCCTTCGTTTACTTTCTGATAACTGTGACTTTGAAAGTACCACTGGGAACTCTTTTATAATATCCACAAATGCACTTTGATTGAAACTGTCGTTGCTACGGCATTTAGGATACTGCGCCATAGGTTACTCACAACGAAATGAGCGCGCGACGAATGGGAGAAATGAGTAATCACTCCTTTTATTGATACGACTTACTGCTACGCGCAGAGGAAACGCGAGTAAACGTTCATAAATCTGGAGCAGTCTAGACATGAGTAGTGGCTTGTTTTATTGATACGAAATTGAGGGAGGAGATTACTCCAGGTGTAGTTACTCCGATTCTCGAGCAGGACTTTTTATTGATATCGCCCAATGTGCCTTTTGTTCACGTTTAATCCTTACCCGTGGAAAAGGATCTGGTACTGTGCTCTCACAGACTCTGCTAATACATGATAAGGCTCCAGCCAATCAGAATATATGTGCAGACGAAATGAATAAAAAAATTCGTATGTTATGAGGGGTTTGCGACTTTATTTTACGCCTGGGTTCTAGACCCATGGGCGGGGCTTAGTGAGAAGTGGGAAGAGCGATGGACTATTCTGGAAGATGGCGACATGAGAATTAGACCTGCGTGATATAACATCCAATTTTAACTTGGTAGTGATATTATTTTCTTAACCTTTGTATACCTGTTACAACAGAGTATTAACTGTGAAAATTTGTCAAATATACTCAGGTTGAATTGCGGACGCATGGGATTCATTAATTCCTTCGTCATCTCTTGTGTGCGTAGTCCGCCTAGTATAAGATTCTTTATACAATACTTTCTATAATGGAATGAATTGCTGAAATATATCGTTTTTAATATAACCTACAATATAGTGGTTTATTGCAGTTGTTTGTGGTGAGGTTGGAACAAAACTCCGTTTTGTCTGAATCGCATCACAATTAGCGGGGAAACAGCATTTATGTGTAGATAGATTTGTACGTATTCAAGCCGATATTAGGGAAGCTGACAATGCACGGATGCTGAACGGATTTTGAGTTCGATTCCCGAGCTTGGTTATCACGTTGGTTTCTTTTGCCAGCCGCAGTAATTATTATAACTTGTTGCATTTTTCTTCAATGGGGAGTGTTAATGATGAAAAGGCACCTAGTTATCGCGCACATCCTGTGTACGAATGACCGGAGAAAGCGAATACGATCTTCCATCATTTTTCATCACTCCTTCATTCCCCGCATCTCAACCTCATTGCGTATTTGTGAGACGCCATGAGACGATATATCGTTTCTCGAGACACTCCCCGCCTTCATTTCGCACTGAAGGCCCCACGACATGCAGCTTGCTAGACCATACCACCACACGACTATCATTATATCGCTGCTATACAGAAAGCTCAACGCTACAACGCAGGTGATCATTCAATGATCAGTTAATATGCGTGAGTTCAGCATTGTTAACAATTTGGGAGTACTATTGAAAATCTTATCCTGCATGTAAATAATCTTAATAATTTAATAATAACATACGAGTTATTGTTAACTTAGGATTAATAAAATACCGCGTAATTGTGCATATATTTAAAGAATAACACTCATAATGGGCATTTCCTTTTTGACCCAGGGTTGTAATTTAAAGGCATCATCGTGTAGAACTAGTCTTCAATATACCACATACCAAAACTCTCAGAAAAATATTTCTTCGTTACGGAGATACAGAGCTTCAATGGAAAAATGAGCTGCTTACGTCACGGCAACAAAAACAGGCACTTTGGCGTGGCGACACACGTCGGTATCTCTCTCTAAGCCGTATTGAAAGCTTTAGGAACTCTTTTCATATTGCAATTTCTTAGTCTAAAGTACAAATAAATTTAGTGGAATAGTGAAAGCAAAAGTGGCAAAATAAGTAAAAACACTTACTGTATATAAACGTAACGTGTTAATAAGTCCTATTTTCCTAGTTTATTAAAAGTCTTTGTAATGTTCTATCATTACAAATATTTTAGATACTTGTACATTTAAGCAGGATTACTTTATTATCGTGTTACACCAAAAACATTAAGAGTCTAAGTACTATATCAGTTCAAATTAGTCACGCGCAGATTGAGAATATCTAAGCCACCACATTGTAGCTTTTCTTTATTTTGAAGATTTGTCTTGAATCTCCATGCTATTATACTACGGCTACAAATAAGCAGTTTCTGCGTTTTACTTTTTTACTATATTTCTCCCAGGGAAATGTTTTCATGGTCACCTCGGTGGTTTGAAGCTGAAGAAAGCTGCAGCGAATAGAGGTAGTCAAATGGTTAGGCTGCCGAAAGAGCATCATGAGCAAGATAAATGCTCGAAAATTTTTCTTGTGACCTCGGCATCGGTTCTCAAACCAACGCACCATAATAATAAAGTTATATACATGAACCTCATTTTTTCTTTTTTTTTCTTTTTTTTTTATTTAAATTATTTAGACGCCAGATTCGTATTTCCAGTCGCTTTGACTACCTGGCGCTTGGGATTTTTCTAGTCTGAACAAGAGAAATACTGACAGAAATTCATTATGTTTACATGTGTTGTTACTTTAAAACGTAAACATTTTCTTTTCAGTAACCTTATATGAAATAGTGTTTTAAGTACACGGACATAAGTTTACAACATTCTTTCTCTCGTCAGCTTTGAGTTGATTGATATATGGTGGTACACTTCATTTGCAAAATATTATATCGTGAAAGTATTGCGTTTTTTTTTTCCGAGGTCAACAAGGGGAAAAAATCATAAAAGCAAACGTTTGAAGAGTTTAGCCTTTTGTTACGTTTCGTCTGTGTAGATTGATTTCTCTTATATTGCTTCACTCACTGCAACAGAATAGTGTTTATTACTTGTCATGATATATCATAAACATTCAGTATCAAAGGATACAGTGGGTCAACAGTGGAGCGCTCACTTCTAATGTAAGGGGTCCCTAGTTCGAACCCAAGCCATATGAGTTTATGGTGGATAACATCGTATCCGTGGATTTTCTCATGATTCTGTTTCCTCCCACATGATCATTCCACCGATTCTTTTATAATCATTCACTCTCATTAATCATTCCTCTCCCTTTGCCTACAGAGCATATTCGTGGAACATCAATGTAAAGATTTAATTTTATTTTATTCAGTAATAAGCCAATTGTAACTAGTTTGTTATCATTAGTGTGTCATCATATCTGTTGATTTGTTGGTTTAAATGTTAACTCATGTGTTCAAAACACTTCAGTCGATCTATAAATGTTCACGTGGACTAATATAAATAATTTATGAGTATGTTCCATTGGCTAAAGAAAATGAAATGAAATCTGTGAGTTTTACGTCCCACGGTTATGCCGGTTAGGCTAAAGGAGACGGTGATTATGAGAAATGAATGAAATGGTGGAATGAAGAAAGTGGGAGGAAACGGGAGAACCCCGAGAAAACCCACGCACACGGTGTTTGTCCACCACAAAGTTCACTTGGCGGGAGCAGGGTTTGAACCCGCGACCCCATGCACCAGAGGTGAACGCTCTACCACTGAGCCACCGCGGCCCCTCCATTGGCTAAAGAAAACGACAGTAAGCGCGAAGATATTATGGTGAAATAATATTCTTAATTTAAAGAAGTTCGGTAATAGCACTGGTAAATTCTCAGAATGTTAGTGGACAGGATTATCATCTTAAGTTTATGCGTCCTTCTGTTGAACTCAGTAAAGAATTTAGGCTATTTTTAATTGGGGATTTTTTTTTTTTCATATGTTAATTTCCTTGGGCTTCCCCTTGAACGCAGAACTTCCGAATCCACTACGAACTTCCATACAAGAAATTGGCACTCTACTATCAAATCACTGTGCTTTAATATTGTTTTTTTTTTTTTTTTTTTTTTTTAAGAAAGAATAAAATTCGCTTCTTAAGGTTAGTCGGTGGCCTAAACATGAGAACATTAATTAGTTTATTACTTTGTTCTAAGATATTCAAGTATAATAAATAATTGGAAATAAATAAATAGACAAATAGCTTTCGTTTTAAAGAAGTCTTAAATTCCGTTACTTTTATTTTACTTTGTATTATTAGCAACGTCGTACACATTTAAAAACATGCATTGTATCTTTCGCTACGCCATTTCCCTCGTGTGCGGCGCAGCCATTTCGTATGACGTACAAACATGATGGTCTTGTTTTAAGCGCACGAGTAGCAGACCAGAATTCAATCGCGCATTTCGACTACTTAGAATCATCGCATGAGCGAAAGGAAGTGTTCTCCGTACTCAGCTAGCTCTAAAGTTTTCTTTTTTTTCTTCTTTCTATTTTTTAAATATAGAACAATAAAAGAAAATCAGTGGAAATGTCCATTATGCTATGTACTTTGCTCAAACAGCGACAAAGCGGTAACATTTTGTTATATTTTTAAAAAGTAACTCAAAATGGCACAAATAGATTTTTTCAGATAATGGGAAATAGGGGTTTCCAGTGTTTCTTCCACATGTTTGAATTTGCTAAACTCGCACAGTTTTGAATTTATTAGGTATTGTGTAAGTTGACCATCCAAAATACCTAACAGGTCCATACCCAAAATCCGTTACATAACCTAGTTTTGTTTCTCAGGCAATTTTTTTCCCTTATGGCATTTTTTTAAACTGTGCTAGTGAAAGAAAATACTAAAAGGTCCATATACAGTAAAAGTATAATTATATTTTATTTAAGAAAGATTTGTACAGTTGTCCAAGTGTAAATTCCGTAAAAATGGGATTACCCAAATACTGTTCTGGGTAAATTATAAAGAAAAGAAGAAACACCGTAGTTTTGCCAGTTTCAGAACAGAACTTTTATAGAAGTATGCATAAAACATTAACGAGTTTTTTAACATAAAGGTAGTAACTAAATAGAACGACTTCATACTCTCGTTAATTACTATATTATCTGATCAGAAACATAGGTTTCATAGAAAAATATAAACCTTCATAAATTATAAAACAAGAAGAGATGGTGTGTAATTTATATTTTAAAAAAATTTGCTGGAGGGGGACTTCTGAAATTTATATTAAATTTCTCACGCAAGACAGCAGGAGAAATAGTATAGAAAATTTAGTTTTCTATTAGGGTTAGTACCTCAATGCATCTGTATCTCACATGATTTTGTTTACCTATGTTGATTACCATTTCACGATATCAGGTACTTGTACAAAAATACAATAGTCAATACAAAAACACAACAGTTCAATGGTCAGAATGTACCATAACTCTTATCTATCTGTTGACACACAATATGCTTCATTCAGATAATTTGTTCAAATATCTGTATTTATCAGTACACTTCAGCACTTCTTATATATATATATATATATATATATATATATATATATATATATATATATATATATATATATATATATATATATATATATATATATATATATATTTTCTTAACCATGTTCAAACACATACCATACACTCAATCATCATTTAAGAATTTTGTTCTAAGAGGTGTAATATTGTGTTTTATTTCCCGGCTGTAAGGCTTTCGTAACATTCCAGCTGCATGTGTAAGTTGTAAAGCACAATCTGGATGAGCGCCTCCTGGAAGCAAAGTACACTCACGTTCAAAAATGGCCGCTAATCCCTCAAGAAGCTCATAGAAGCCAAATGCCAACGCAGCACGCCGAACCCTGTTCAATTCCTGTATACGTAAAAGATAAACATTATTACTATACTTTTCTACAAAATCTAAATAATAAAACTACGAATTAATTTATGTCTTAATTTTTATAACAAATTGCATTGTTAACTCAGTTCTCATTTAAAGCAATTGTCATTTCTAAATATTGGCGCTCATTTTACGTTTTGGAGGGTAATTTCTTAATTTATATGTATTTCCGCTCCCTCACTTCCCATGCTTTTTATCAGCCTCTCTTTTCTCACATCTGTACCACCGTGTCTTTCGAGTAATAAAAAGCAGGGCGACCCGAAAGCATAAAAGGCATATTTTATACATATATGTTGGCTCCCTGAATAGGATTTGATTATCTACAGATCCAGACAAAACTACTTTTAAAGCCATAATAAGGCATGATTTTTAAAAAAGCATAATACGCAAAATAAAGCGTAATTCTTGAAAAATTAATTGCTAGTTTATTGTCAGTCTAATTACTGTAGTCAAGAACTAAAATTATTATTTCAGATTTTATTTCCAGATACAACGAAAAGCTAGGCGTTTCAACAATGAATATTTTATCGAGTAAAAATTTTCTTACATAACTATATTGAAATTTCAAACTCAGAAATTTAAAAACAAAACTGCAGTTCTGAGATAACAAGATAACAATTAAAATCAAATTACAGTATCTAGAATTTAAGGGTTTCATGGTCAGTGTCCACTTTGAATCAGAACAATTAATCGTCTGCTATAGTTGAGGGAAGCTTTTCTCCGTTCAACTGAATTTTAAATTCTAAAAGATCATGTGTGAAAAGAAAGTCTTGAGAATCACCTAAAAACTGAAATTAACCTTCTCAGGGTGGTACACATAAAGAAACTAAGAGTAACAATGTAATTCTTTAGTAATGCTTTGTTATATTATTGAGTGTGTACTTATATAGCATTGTACTATCTTACAAACTGATTTTATTCTTACAAAAAATAATAAATAAATAATAAAAATAATAAATTTATAGTACTGATACACAGCATTTGCTTGTAGTTTATTGCAATGGAACTGTGATGTATAAACTATTAATAAATACAAAGTAAGATATTTGGAATATTTGTGTTTTATTATTTATGTCAAAAACATAATTTGCAAGAAACATAAAGAATACTTATCAAAATATAAGTAAATAAAACCCACTGTATGTTGTTCTACTAATAGGTATTACCACATACAGGCTCATATTTAGGTATCTAACGCCCATAGCTCAAGAAAATTTTGCAGCACTCCCCCCTCAGGCCAAGAAAATTTTGTCGACATCCTCCTTATATGTTCGTATTCAGTATAGGCGCGTTCGCTTACCTTGAGCCACCATGATGAGGCGGGGTATATAGAACCAAATGCACGCTGGTAGCCAATAAGCAGTTGCCTCAGGTCTTTCTAGCGCTAGTAGCAACATAACAAGAATACTAGGTCGCGCTGTGGTACCAACGTTGTTTTCAGTATAAATCTTCCTTAAATTTCTGTCTAGTGGACAGTCCCCGCCCCTGGAAATTTGCCACCTTGGGCCCGAACCCTTGTAACCTATGCGTAAATACGGACCTGACCGTACACCAAACTAAATTAAGTCCGTAGTTTAACGTTCGGTGGCTATGTCCCTCAGATAAAAGAAGATACATAATAATTCTATAGCTATGTTTGATAAGAGGGGGGAGATGCAACACTGAGACATATGCACATCGATTATTATTATTATTATTATTATTATTATTATTATTATTATTATTATTATTATTATTACTATGATACTTTTAGTAGATAAGACATATGTGAATCCGCAGATGGCAAGAAAATCAGATGCTTAAGGCTAAATCATCAAAAGAGCTGGTTTGAAGAAAATCGAGAAAGATGTATTTTTATGGAACAAAATGTATGTCGTTCGATGCCAACAATAACTGATAGTTTTTATTCTGCTGGAACAGATTATTTATTTATTTTATTTATTTGAAGCGGTATTTGTTTAAAAAAAAATGTCACTCAATATTTCAAAGACGTTTACCTTTCCTGCTTTCTGGAGTCTGTATAGAAATGGTTATTATTTGGAGAGGAAACAACACTTAGACAATATTTATGAATAAGAAAAACACGTTGTTTTACCAGTAAACGAAAGCCCTATCCATACAGATTCCTTGATCTTGATCTTGATCACCTCCAAAGAGGTGTTTTATACTGGCACAGATGTTAAAATCCGTCTCGCCAACAACACTAGAAATGTGCTTACACTAAGTTGTTCTAAAAGAAGTAAAAGCGATAATCGTTACCATAGTGAGCGATATTGTTTTAACAAATACCGATTCATTTGTTTCTGTACTATATATGCATTTAAAAAAAGTTCACTATTAAATAGTACTCTGCATCTATTGTTGTTTTTCTTCTAGGGGTGATCCACACAGTACTGTAGATAGGAAAGTTGTCAAACCCAAAGTTGGAGTGAAGAATCTGAACTTTAAAACAAATTCTTGAACCCTCCTCAGTCGACCAAAGCAAGGCCGACTATGTGTAATATCCAGATGCTAAGTTGTTAGAAAACAGAATAACACATGAAAGCTTCCGCTAGCCGCCGACACACCAAAATCAGGTCTTTTTTAGACTTTTTTTTTTTTTAAACAAACGAGGTAGTTTCCCAGAAGAGACGACACAAGATAACAACTAACAAATAAGAAGGCGCAACACGCTTCGAGGCAGTCGACGAACGTGGTGTCTGTTTTAGAGAGCAACCTCATTTGTTACGAGACAAACAGGGGTTTAATAGGATCTGATCTGTACGCACCGTGGGTTAAGTTATAGGAAACTAGGAAACAAATGCATAAATCAAAGAACTCAAAAGATACTAACTTTGGCTCTTCCAAAATTTTAATAGATTGTTTTAGAATTATGTTAAACGTAGAACTTTGTGAGCTGTGAGCATTATCAAACTTTGGTAAGTAAAGAAATAGGATTTATGGACATTAAATATTTACTCTCATAGACAAAAACATCTTGTCCTGTATATAATACACATCTTAAAGCGAAGTTCTTCAACGGTTGGCGGCGACAGTAAGGATGTCAGAATGATATTATTTCAACTTTTTTTCAAAAGTGACCATGTTCGAATTTAATTTTGATCGAATGATAAATACTCTCATATCCCTGTCTTTCTACAAATGATGTTTTTTGATGATTTTTAATTGATCATTGCATGCTTTATGTCTTTCGGAGTTTTGAAAGGCCCGATGTTGGGACATCGCTGTATTTGGATTCCCGATCACGCTCTCTCAATCTAGTGGATATGTTTCTCTTTGTCACACCTACATTCGCGTACATAAGACTTCACAGACACAAGCAGATTAGTGAATACACTTTTATGACCTGTTAAGTTTTTCAATGTTGTGTTAAAATCATGCTTCGATAAACTTTCAAGCTTTTTGTATCTTGTTTGAAACCGAGTGAAATGAAGGCATATCTACCAGTTCTATAGTATCATGATTTGTTTTCAATAATGTCAATTTTGAGCGATATTACTGATCAGCATTTTGAAAAAAAAAAAAAAAAAAAGTTTCGGTTGTTTACAAACTACAGTAAACCCTCGTTAACACGAATTCCAAGGGACTGAAAAATCAGGAGTTCGTGTTAAAAGAATTCGTGTTAACCGGGGACCCAAGTTTTATTATTCGAATACATTTTCTCCATACATACGCACTACAGTATATAGACTATACATACCACTACAGTATATTATGTATGTCATAGAAAACACTAGAGATGGTATCGAGACGAGACTGAGTAGTCTCGGTCTCGTCTCGGTTCCAAATTCGAGACGAGACCAAGACTATTCTCCGTCTTGATACCATCCATAGAATTGTATCGAGACGAGACTGAGAGTTTCGGTCTCGTCTCGATTTCGAAAAGCACTCCTCAGTCTTAAATTCGAGTTAACATCGAGATCGAGACTAGTTTCGGTCTCGGTACCATCCTCTGAGAAGTGAAAACACTACAGTAAGTTTATTATCCCATCTTCGAAGATTTTTTAAAAAAAGTTTCCAGGCAGAAAATCCAGGTCAAGTTATAAAATTGATAACTCCGCTAGTAGGGTGAGTACTGCTAGTAACGAAAAGGTATTTATGATTGCTGTCACCAGTTTGGAGTTACAGGGGAGAGAAGATGTTTTGTCTCGAGCTGTCGCCAGCTCGTCTGCCAAGCACCTGCATGTTCAGCACTTGGCGGAGGACAGAATGAACACCTCATAAGAGAGTAAAGGTATCTGTTTCTGGTTTTTCTCTTATTTACAAGGCAATTTACGTCTGTATAAATACTGTATGACAAAACCTGATCTGGAGTGAAATCTGAGATAAGAAAATGATCTGAAATAAAAAGAAACAAAGGATTGAAAGTTCGTGTTAAATCAAAACCTTTACTGACTCAAGGGACTAAAAATTAGTTCGTAATTCGTGCTAACCGAAATTCGTGTTAACCGATAAAACTTCCTATAAGATAACGTACAGCGATGCCGGGACCGAAATTTTGTTCGTCCTAACCGAGTGTTCGGCTTAAGCGAGTTCGTGTTAACGAGGTTATACTGTAATAGGTGATCCTAAATGATTTTTGGGCGCTGATTACAGAAATGACATCCACTTATGCCTATCACGTCAGGTTTTCATACAATTTGCAATCTTTATTTCGAACACTACCATCATTTCAATATACGTATATAGTATTCTATAATTTCGGAAGGCACGAATAAACACTGCAGAACAATTCAATAAAACAATTATAACAAATAAACTAGATTGCTTTGGTTACATTAAAGAATGCTATACACACATAATACTATCATAAACCATACTTTCTACGGTATAATGTTGAATACACTTACTTGCGCTGGTTCTCAAATTCATTGAGAAGACACTTGAAGGGTAAGGGGAAAAAAAGAAGGAATGTCACAAAACTGGATTTTATAGAAAACGGCGCTTTAACATTGAAACCGTGTACAAAATCAACAGGGTTACTCAAATCTTTTACTCCTTTTTACATGGACGTTTCTACATCTACGCATGCATGCATATACAGTCAGATAGTCCCAATATTCACCAACAGATAGGATAAAACACCCGTTAAATCACACACATGGACATTCCTTGTTTTTTCCCCTTACCCTTCACTTATTCCTTTTTAAATGCACACCTCTTTGTTTTCCTACAACTTCTGTCATAACTGTCACGATCCCTCTTCATCATCCAATAATAGTCTGCCAACATTGTAATATTCCGTCTGCTTTGATATCTGCTCTCCATTTCAGAAATATCTTTGTGAAATCTTTCGCCTTGCTCTTCGCTGACCTCACCAAGATTGGCAGGAAAAAAATCGAGATGAGACTAAAGAAAATGTAACTTGAGGTTCATGTTACACCCATGTGCGCGAAAATGGGTCAACATATCTTCTACAATTGTTACATAGTCAGGGTGTTTCTTGTTTCCGAGAAAGTTACGTACAACATTTTTGAAACTTAACCAAGCGTTCTTTTCCAACTCGGTCATTGAAATTTCAAATGTGTCATCTACTAACAGCTTTCTAATTTGTGGCCCTGTAAAAATACCTTCCGAAAGTTTTGCTGCATTCAGTGATGGAAAAGTTTTAGCTATATATTGAAAACACTGCCCATTCTTGTCCACAGCTTTCACAAATTGCTTCATAAGTCCCAGTTTCAGATGAAATGGTGGAAGTAGCACTTTATTGCGATCAATTAGTGGAGTGTCCATTACACTTTTCTTACCTGCAGACAAATCAACGCTGTGGCCACTCTCTCAAATTCCAGTGCTTGTCTCTGGCCCTGCTATCCCATTCACATAAAAAAGCATAGATATTTTATATATCCTAGCTTCATTCCTAATAGAAGACCTATAACTTTCAAGTCCTCGCAAACAGAACAACCGTGTTCTTCGTATTTTAACTTAGAAAGTATTAATTTCAAGGTATTGTACGCTTCTTTCCATGTAGCAGAGTATGCTACAGGAATTGATCCAAGTTTGTTTCCATTATGCAGAAGAACTCCTTTTAGGCTGGATTTCAAAGCATCTATAAAGAGTCTCCAATCGGATGCGTTATAAGAAGTGCCCAATGCATTCACAACAGCTGGAATGTTGTTGCAGAACACTAACCCGTCTTCTTCAGAGAAATAAGGAAGAAATTCTCTCTCTCGGTGTCTATACCATGAGTAATGTGTCCCACTGGCCAAAAGGTTTTTCGAACGAAGTCTAGACCCAAGAACTTCTGCACTCTCCTTTGGTAGATTTAAATCTCGAACAAGATCATTAAGTTCTGATTGTGTAAACGGCTACAGAATCGTGATAGGATAGTTGCTATCATCCTCGCATGGAACATCTGCTTCACTACTACTAGATGATGATAAAACATCCATAGAGGCTGGTGGATTGGGAATCGGTAGATTTTCACCATGAGGAACGGGCTGAAGCTATGTTATCCGGGGACAGAATACCCTTCTTGTTCTTTGCATTGCATCCTTTAACATTTATTGCACAGAAATAACAGTCATCATGATGGTTTCGAGGCTCCCTCCACACCATAAGTATTCCGAACTGCATTGCTTTCTTTTTACCGTTTGCCCAGGATCTCAGTGTCTCTACACATATTCTGCACACACTGTGAGGTGCCCACGATTTATCTTGATCGCCTAATTTGATACCAAATAAGCCAAGTACACTTTCTTTATGAAACTTGTAATAGACAGTCTCTGTTTGAGCACAGTGTAACTGCCACACACATAACAGAAAATATCAGGGTCATTCAAACATTTACGCGATGTCATTTTCTAACAACTGAGTCACTGCACTAACCAGGAAGACACAACACTACCAAAATAAGTACCAGCACATTAAAATATTTTTAAATAGCTAACTTGAGTCACGGCAAGTTATCCAAGAAGACACAGCATTGCTGAAATAAGTACATTAAAACATATTTGTTAACTAGTTTAAGTCACTACACATTAACTAGAACAACACAACACTGGCAAAATAAGCACAACAGGAACTTCTTTTCAAATTAGCTAGCTTCAGCCAATGCCCATCAACCAGAAACACCAAACACTGCTCAAATAAGTACTTTTTTATTTTTTCAGTCCATCACAGAACACAGCACTCGCAAAATAACTACACGCGCCGCGATAACTCATATAAAACAACACATTTTCAATACTACTATGGATATTTATAAGTATAAATACCCAAAGTCAAAGAAGTTTAACAACAGCATGTCAACACAATACAAAATAAGTGTTTATATTATTTTTATTCACATTCAGTTGCAAAATGAAAGATTTGTAACGTAAAAGTACATGTATAAATCAATCTGACATGGAAGACTGTTTTGTAGGAACTACATCGACGTAGCTCAAAATTTTTGCAGTAGTACCTATTCTTTCAACCCAACATAAACACAAGTTTTTACAAAAAACATGTTTTCGGTGAGAGTTTTGGAGATTTCCATAATAATATTATTACAATTAAATATATCAATAACATGTATATATCGAACGTGAAATTAGCGATACACAAATGTTTCAACATACTCTTTATATTGTATTTTAAATTATAACAATGCGTTCAACACATGTTTACATGTTTTGTTTCTTCAAAAGTTACTCATTGGGAAACATTTAAATAATATTAGGAACTTTTGCTGGTTTCTTACCTTATAGAATTGCTGAGTTTTGTCTGGTAATTTTCTAGCGTGTCGCAAAATCTTTTGAATATCAGACTGCAAACCTGCTTGGCGTATCCAAACAACACAACTTTGGGAATAGCTTCTTCTTTCTGAAGGTCGAATAGGGAACGGAGGAGAAGTATCCTCACCTCTATCCTCTTCAAATTCTTCTAATGGTCCTAGTTTGTCTAATTCACCAAGCCATGGAACCACATTATTACCTACAGAAGATTAAAAACGAAGAAAAATGAAAACGCTAATACGTAATATCAGCTTTCGTGGCAGAAATATTGAACTTCAATCACCTGTTTTTAGACAAGTGCAATACTGACAATGTACAATAATCTTTCTTTGTATATTTAACAACTGCCCTCCTGCTGGTCTTTGATGAGCGTGGTTCCGGATTCAATTCCCGGTACGAAAGAATTTAAAAAATGAATAAATTATGGCGATCCGGATTCCACCTTAAATTGTATGTACACGTCTCATATGGTGTCGCTGCTGAAAAGAGACGCTAATATTAAATAAATAATAATAATAATAATGGGTATGGTGGCTCAGTGGTAGGGCTCACCTCTCGTGCAAGGGGTCCTTGATTCGATCCCTGCGACGCAAGTTTTTGGTAGATAACATCGTTTCCATGGGTTTTCTCGGGTTCTTCCGTATCCTTCTACATTCCTATTCCACCATTTCATAATTTACTTTCATTAATTATCCCTCTCCTTTGGCCTAAAGAGCATAATCATAGGACGTAAAACAAATAATAATAATAATAATAATAATAATAATAATAATAATAATAATAATAATAATAATAATAATAATAATAATAATAATAACTAAAAAATAAGTAAGCTCCTACACTGAAAATGAGTAATCATAAATGTGACATAAACTTAGTCTCAAAAACTAAATATTTTATGAAATGAATGTGGAGACTTGGCACCCATTTTCTTTTAAAAGCTCTTCACTACATATACAGTAAGCTCATTTATATGCATACTTGGAGTTTAAAAGAAAAAAAAAAGAAGAAAAGCTGTTCCTTTAATTTCAGGCTTTAAACAACGTTTCTTGGTGACGTGATATTATTTAAATTTCCAGAGAAAAACCGGTAGTTAGCTAAAGAAGTATAATTACCTGGCTCAAAAATTGTCAGCATTAAATTCGACTTCTTTTTGCTATCAGCCCATGAGTATATAATACCATACCAGTCATCAGCTACCTCACATAAAGCAACCATATTTTCTACCTGAAAATAAATAGAAGTAATTTTATTCAGTGTCTGCATTCCGCGTCATGTTTTTCAGAAATGACCTCAATAACTAGGTTTATGGTATCAGTATATTTTGCTGCATAAACAAGTTGTAGAATGAAGAAAATTAATGATTCATAACAATAACTATTATTTAAGGTAATAACCGTATTTCTACATTTGAAAGTTTATTTTAATCAACTGAAAACAATTACAGTCTTTTATGAGCTTCTAAATTGTCAATCATAGGTACTGATTAGAAAATTTTACAAGGTGACATCACTCAATCACGGAAAAGTTATCCAAAAGAAGTCAGTCGCTTTAAAACTACACACTTCTAGATAATTCATATCATTGTATCGTTAATCCTAACTTATTTCACCTTCAGAAACAAAGCAAATAAGCAATCACATACAAACCCACACACATACTTCGAACTGGTATTTTTGTCATATCACTTTGAATGTGTATCCTAACGGAGGAGGAGAAGTTTAAAAAAAAAGCAAAAATAGAGTAAGTCATAATCCCTCATGTTACAGAGTTGCTTGAAATAGAACTTCTTATTTAAAATAAGTGAACGTATCCAGCGTTTCCGAAAACTCCAGTTCTAAGTTGGGATACGAGGGATGCAATTTCTATATTTTTCTCAATATATAAAAAATGATACTGACGTTTGTTTCTGTCATAATCACAGAATAACAGCTGAACCGTTTTAGATGAATTTTGGAAAATAACACTTGGATCTAGCTGGGTTGTTACAATTTTACTTCAATTCAACTCATGTGAAGAAAAGGAGTTAAGTATATCTCAAATATTTTCCATAATCTATTCTCCTCGTGCAAAGAACACGTATTTCAGTTTATCTTTCTATATTCCTTTCTGTTCAAGGATATACATGAGAGAATTGTAATTTTGTTTGGGAAATACGCTCAAAGGACTACATTTCAGTCGTGATATATTTTATAATTCATACTAATTTTTTGGTTGCATTGTGAAAAATTTTCTAGATGAAACATTCTTTCAAAAGACTGATAAATATGCCTGTGAAAACTAAAGTTATACTAAAGTAGCTTATTTGTTCTCATCATAGCAAATGGAGCCTTTTCCTCACAATTTGCGTTTATTATTTTATTTTTATTTTATCTCATTTTTTGTGCTTTTTTATACATTTATATTTTTCTTCACATTTTTATAGTTTACCAGTTTGCGTTTTTAATTTCTTTATTCCTTATTACCTGTCTATCTATCAATTTATCTGTACTAGCTACGTTTTATTTATTTATTTATTTTTAATTTATTTCAGCCTTACAGTATATACACATATTAGCACTTTGGTAAGCCACTTTCGTATAACACCCCATTTCCATCCTATATAACAGTGTTTTCCAGCTACCAAAATATAAAATAATTTTCTGACTTTCAGAAACTAATTTCTTTTCAATTCATTGATAATTTATGTTACCACTTATTCTACACTGATTGAGCGCAAAGAAAAGTCATACTCTAGATTTAAATCAAATCTAAAACGAGGGAGATATATGAAGAAAAAAAGTTTAGATAAAAAGGAAAACTATTTCTGCACAACCAAACTTTATCTGATATCTATAACATTTGACCATTTTCAGTTTAATATAAATTATAAGTTTCCAGGAACTTTCAGTGGCGCCACTCCAATCATCAAACTTCCACCTATTTAACATATTCTAGCACGAGAAGAAAATTTTTTATTTTACTTAATGGATTAATCTTAGCTTTTATTATTTTTTTCTGACTATGGGAAATAATAAGCACTTTCATCCCATGAAGTATTAATTAATTTAAAACTTCGTCATTAAAAAAAAAAAAAAAAAAATACAGACACAACCAGCATCTGTTTCTACAATCACGAATTGTATGACTCAATTCACCGACGAATACAAGCTAACAGAAATCCAATGCTCTATTAATCAGGTAAGTTGTATTTTGGTGAAGTATTTCCATACTTTTAAATTCAAGTACATCATTTGTATCATCCCTACGAACTAACAGAAGTACACTTTAAGTCATGGGCGGCGATTGGGGGGGCAAAGGGGGCAGTTGCCCCTCCACTTTTCAGAAGTAACTAATTGGTTTATATAGTTTCATTTGGAAATGTAAAGTTTTTGTACGTATTACTGGCTCATACAAAACTGGTGCCATATAATATTTGCCGTTGCGTGAGTACGTATTGGTTGTCTTCCCGTGGAGTTAAGAAAGCTACAGGAATTGCGTTTTAATTGCCATGAAAAATAATCCAAAAAAGAATCTATCGGAACTCCGGCATACTTTTACTTCTTACAAGGGCTCGATATGTTAGTCAGCTGATTTCAAACTAATTAAGAAAACATTTCAAAGAAAAAAAAAGTCTCACAAGTTATTCTTTAATTGCACAAAAATTGGCAGTTCCTAAAATGTCTTTTCTTCTTTCTAATAGTAAGGAATATTGATTAAAAAGAGAGTAATAAACACCTTCTACTTTTTCCATTGTTTTGCAGTGTAATATACGAGTGAGGTGGTGTATTTATGGGTGTACGAGTGTATATACAATTAAATTTAGTGAATTCAACATAATTTTAGGTTTTAGGATTATTTTGTTTAACTGGAGTCTGCAGTGATTCTAAGTATTGTGTTTTGATGTGTTCCAAGAACACACAAGTGAATGTGTTCGTTGATAATTAATGGCAACGAACATGTTTCGGGAAGCTGCAAAAGCAAATATTTCTTTAAATTTGGTAGCATATGCTTGTAGTATTTACTGTCTTTAATTTTGTAAGAGTAATAACATACATTTAATAACGTGTGTGAAATTATAAATTAAGTTATTCATTAATCCCCGATTTCAATGTAACTTATAGAAAACAAGGCTCATTATTCATCACTATGATTAATATTGTCCTTTGTATTTGTTTTGTAAATTTGTTATTACATAATCTGATCACACAATTTTCTACACAGAATTTTAAGAGGTTCATGAGCAAGGAATCAAATCTCTTCTTCCACCTTCGTTATTTAAGAGTACAAAGGGTTAGTACATACTTCTGTTGCTCTTATCAATTTACTTAATAAAATACGAAATACGATATATGGTATTTTATCCGAAAAAGATAGTATTCTATTAGTTATGCAACCTTCGTCAAACAAAGTGTTAAAAACAACCAGGGAAATCCAGGGAAGATTGATATACAAATATTCAGCTCATGTGTTGCCCCCAACTTTTAACGTACAATCGCTGCCACTGCTTTAAGTGCTAAGTATTGCCGAAATGTGTACGTAATTTTACGCTGTTGAAACCAGAAGTTTTGTTAAGTTTCTTTGTGAATATCCCTACGCTGAAATTAATACACCATCCACATCACTGCAGTATTAGGAGTAACGGATCTTCAAATTTTCTACACTCATGCCCAGTGAACATGGAGGTGACTATAAACAAATCTTTAGTTAAGATGGAGAACCAAAACAGGATTCTATTTTCACTCCCAGGAGCGTTCAAACTGTCATTCATCAGCAACAGCATTATTGATTTCTTGTTTTCGCTTTCTCGAAACATGTCTACAGCTACTGTAAAACATAAATTGAAAGTTCCTAATTTAAAACTATTTTTATCTTGGTACGCTACGCACAATACCAAAAATAACAGAAAATACTACACATAAAAAACACAATCAAATACAATAATTTCCTAAAATATATTAGAACTTCTGTTTTCTACACTATTAACAATAATTCATTCTAACCTCATAACAAACAAATGTGGTAAAAAAAATTCACATGTTAGCAGTCAATTTCACAATTCAAGAATTAAAATAATTTTCTAGGTTTAAATGCTAAAGAATTACCTTTAACGCTCCATGTAAAAGAACACAAAAAGAAGCAATTCTTCCATCATCGACAATAGATTCATCTTCAGAATCAGCTTCAACTTTTACTTTTGGCGACACGTCTCCTTTAATTAAATAATAATAATAATAATAATAATAATAATAATAATAATAATAATACTGAGTTCATAGCAAATACAGAACACACAAATCTGAAAATCTTTCTAAAAACAATCAAAGACAATACAACACAATAGGAATGTTCAAAAAGCATTTGGAAAACCAAATATTTCCTACACTCAAATTGCAAATAAATATTAAAAGTGTCGGTGATTTTATAGCCTCCTACTTATTCCCTTCTTTTATGAAAGATCAAAATTAAAATTCACTGAAAATAAGGAAAAGTTTCGTTGAATCCCTGTGGTAGGTGACAACGTACTTAACGTGTATCTGCCTTATAACAGGGTGTAATTCCAGAATTTTCTTTGGATATAAAAGACGAATCCACGGACAACCATAGTAATTTCTTTACTAATCTGATAAAATAACAGCATACTCTATAGCAGTCATTTCTAACTGGATGATTGGTGACATCACAGTTTGCTGCTCGATTTCTCAGTAAACTCTTTACACAGAACATGGAGAAGGCAGCAAAAGTTAGCGTTGAAACAAGACAGTGGTGTCAGATAAACATGGCGTAATCGATGGTTTTGCAAACACATTTATTCATGGATTCATGACTAAATGAACACTGTCAATCTTGTTTTATTCCACACTACCTAATTCGTTCCTCCCCTATTTGCTCAACCTGTTCTCTTTCTCCTGCCTCTGATCGTAAAACGCAGCTCCTTTGTCATACGTTCGTGAGCTGGAAATTATTGCCATATTTCCTAATGAAAATTCGTTATGGGGAAGGCGAACGATGACGAAAACAATATTATTATCGCCCATCGGCGAACTACGAAAATTTTGACTTCGAAGCAAGTATATTATGATAAACTGTTGATGGAACTAAACTGATGCATGAGTATAACTACCAAATTAAACTTAGGAATGCATCTAAATATTTATTAGTGCCGAAACTTTCAATGGAAACACCATCTCCGTCAGCAGTTTGCTTATTTACATAAATACACACATAAATTCAATCACATTTCAATTTATTAATTATTACTATTATTACTGTTTTTATCTATTTAGGTTTTTCGGCATATTACGAGCAAGCATCACTATATTTAATATTTTTCTACTTAAATCGATTATTTAAATTTAAATCACTTGTATTTGATTAAAAAAGAAATAAAATTTACATGATGATCCATTTCTTAATTGGTAAACTATTGGAATTCAGGTTTCTTTATTAAGTAATGTTAAAATAAAAGCGAAATCAGGAATTTCCTGATATTAATATTGTATTTTCTGCAAGGTGTTTCTCAGACATGACAATTACTCGTAGCACTACAATATTTTTCACCCAACATCTAAGAGTGTGTGTGTTGTCACTCTTAATCTTGCCAATTATTCACAACTCAGCCCAATATATATATATCAAGACGTATGTATGTGTTGCTACGATATGTAAAATTCTGAACTAAAAATTGTGAGTATTGAATGTTAAATGAATTCAACAAAAATTAGATACTTCGTTTAAACTTGGATTATTAAGATCCTACCATCACACAGTATGGACTAAGGTGGCAGTTTCAGACTGACATTCGATTGGCGTCTAAGAATGGTCATAAATACTGCATTTTATTTCTGTTTTAAGAAAAATAAATTTGACTTAAAGTACAGATTTAAAAAAAAAAAAAAACATTCGATTTAAATCAATCAACCCCGTATACTGGTAAAATATTTTTCACAATCATAAGTCCTAATAAGTGACTGGAACAGGAACGTTAGTGTATCTGAAGCTATTGTATTTGTTGCAAACTACTCTTCATGGGTATGGTTTATGCATTTTGTTTCCAGGGCAATACAGTTAAGTTTAACCATACTTGAAATGTATACTGAAAAACATGAAATATGATTGAAACAGCAGTGTGAGTTTCTGACACTTCTGACGAAACGTTATAAATAAGTCACTGACGAAGGTCAGGGTTCCCACTGAAAATTCCTGAGTTTAATTTGATACATCATGATTATCACCATCCACTTGCTCCGAAAGTCATTTTAACCACAATTCAAGAATAATGAAAAATGTAAAATACTCGTTTAATTTGCGCCAACATTCGTAATATTTTGATGTACTAGGCAAATGCATAAGTCTTGTAATATTCTGTTACACATTATACCTGTATTTATTACAATATAATTAAAACAGGTTAATATTCAAAGTACAGTCCCTCGTACTGGATCGCCTGCAGCCACTTTCCTGTCAGTTTCTAGATTACATGTCGATAACACGTTTTGTCTTTAGAGACAAAGAAGTCAATAACTGCTGTTTCCACCTTCTGCTAGTTGGTAAAACATTGTGATTTCAGACAGCGCATCATGGACCGAAACAGGCCATAATTCGAAGGGGCAAGTTCAGGATTATATCTTGGGTGTGACATCAGTTCGATCCTATCAAGTTCCTGTATTTTTTGTTGCGTTTTCCCGAGACGAGTGTGGTTTTGCGCTATCTTACTGCAGTAGGGCGCGCTTCCAGTTCACCAAGCAGGATATTTTTGGCATAGTGCAGCATACACCCACTCCAACTGTTCAGAATAAAAGTCGGCATTGATGGTACAACCGTTAGGAACAAACTCGAAGGGAATTCGCCCCTCGTAATTCCACCACACATAAAGTACAACCTTATGCTCGAAACGGATCATTTTGACGCCCGGTTTTGAAAGTTAGCCCTTACTCAACCACTCTTCTGGTACATTTGCATTTCGCAAAATATCTACTTTTCTTCACATATGACAATCCATTTCAGGAAAAGCAAATCACGCGGATTTTCCAGCATCTCAAGTTGGTTTGACAATTGTCGTCTACTGGTGAACTGTTTTTCCTCATTAGCGTGTCGTATGACCTCAGAATCTGGTACCTTGGGGTGGTCGGACTTTGGCTGATTTTCGACATTTCTACAATCTGCACGAAATCTCCTGTGCTGTGGTTCACTGCACAATGTTTTTGGGATGCTGCCGCAGCGTTATGCCCGAGTTCGCACTCATACAGTAGCAGTTTACGTAATTTATCAGACTTGTTGAACACTCATTGTCACTGCCACTAAAAACAGACTGAAGATAGAGACGAAGTGGCAGCCTCCGTGTTAAATAGTCTCCTTGCCTGCCACACTACCTCTTAGGCCAGTTAGACCTTGTACTTACGGTGGATCACGGCGTATACACGCACCTGCTGTCTAGATTGGGGAAATATTGCAAAGCTTATGACACAGCCTTGCATCTACAGAAACTACTAGATACGACATAATAATACTAAATGCAATGTATTTTCTAATTTTTTGTGAAGGACACAATTAATAACGCTACATTCATCTATATTTAATACATATTCTATACTATTAATTAGTATAGATAATGCAGTAATATTCAATATGAAAGAGTACACAGGATGCACGTTGGAACAGTCAGAGGTTCATTTTCAAATCGTGTAAATACCCAAGGAGATGTTCTACTTCGTACAACCTTCATCATTTCAGCCCTAAACTAGAAACATTACTTGATGGTAAGAGTAGAATTCCATGTTAGTTTGTACATATTCTTATCTTTAGGCAATATATACTTAAAATGAACGCTGAACTCCAAGCAAGCAAGCTATACAAATACTTATTTCAATTCATAAAACAGTACAGAGGTATATTTACCTTTGCCTGAAGAAAGAGGTAAAACCAAATGTCGGGAATAAGCCATAGGACTGCCAACGTCTGACACATTTAGAAAGCCAAGTATCTGTATTGTTTCTGATATATACTTTTTTACAGTCTCAAAGTTTACAGTCTTGCAATATGGCTACAAAGAAAAAGAGTACATATTATTTAAGAAAGTATCTAGAAACAAAAGAAAATCCTTTAAACGTAATTCTTTTGCTGAACATTTTATTTCTTTCTTTCTTTATGTTGAGCATGATACAATACTTTCTCAACCTGGGGGTCGCGACCCCTAGGGGGATCGCGAGAAGGTTTCAAGAGGATCGCGAAGTAAATGAACTGACCAAATTTGATTTTAATCCATTTACTTTTAGGGAAGTTACTATATCCACTATATAAAAGAAATGAATTCTACTATTATTATAACGAAATACTTTGGATAGTTTAATAATTACCTGTACCTTAGGCAGAAAGTGCTCATACACAAGCACTATACCTAATATAATGTTAATGTAAAAATAACAAAAGAAGAATGTTTTTAATATATGTAAAAAAATATATTATGGGATAGTATTATGTCATTAGTTGCTATGTAATTGTTTATGGATACCTAATCATCTTGTATGTGTGCATGACAATTTGAATGAAAATACATAAAAGTGTATCAACTAATAAACCATTTGATACCGTTCACCGACTTTATAATTTTGATAGAAAAGGTGAGAATAATAATATGTATAATTATTAAAGATATTTTTACATGCAAACTATTACTACCACTCGAGATTCATATATCATCGATCGAACCAGGTTGACGACTACCCTTGGTGAGTCGTTATAAAAATTTTGGTTTACCTCACCCGGGAACTTGCTGTAAATTCATATCCCGAAGCAAAGTAAGGGTGAATTTACTTTTGTAATAAGGTTAATGAATACAAATTTCACAAGACTTAGGAGTGGTAGTATAATTATAAGAAAAATGAACGGTGAAGCCATGGAGAATGAATCCAATAATAGTGACAACGGTGAGCATAGTGTAGCACCAGGAATGACATCAGAAGACCGAATCTTGCTAGCCTTACAGCGACAATTGATTCAGATGTCTACCGAGTTAAAGCAGACGATAGAGCAAAAGTCCGAAGAATCCAACAAGCAATGCGAAGAATTGAAGCAGACGATAGAACAGAAGTTCGAAGAATCCAACAAGCAATGCGAAGAATTGAAGCAGACGATAGAACAGAAGATAGAGCAGAACTCCGAAGAATCCAACAAGCAATACGAGGAATTAAGCATGGAGCAGAAGTCAGATGAAACGAAACAATTAATTATCCAGACGATGAACGATATCACCTCGCAGTTCGAGGAAAAGTTAAAAGGAATATCTGAGGAATGCCAGGATAATCACAATCACCTGAGCCAAGAAATCAGTGATGTAAAAAAGGATTTAGAAGTAATAGAATCTTCTGTTCAACAGCAAAAGATTCAGGTCATCAATAATTCTAACAACATACGTGCAAATACGCAATTGATAGCTACTCTACAGGAAGAAATTAGGACGCTACAGGTTAAGGACAACACATACCACAATAATATGGGTAGTGATCGCTTGGAGTTTCCCCATTCACCAGAGATGACTTCGCCTTCACCTGTGTCTGATGAGGATATTATTTTGGAAGAAATTCATCCGAAGAGTACAGATGGGCGGAAAAGGGATGGTGCAACGACATATCACGTCATGGATAGGAATTGTCACCCAATAAGTACACGGAATGATAAAAGAAAGGTAAAGTTAAGTGTTAAGATGAGTGAAATACGGGCTATGAGTAAATTCAGTGGTAAATGTAATGAAAACGCTACTTCTTTCCTGGAGAAATTTCAGGACGAATGCAATATAATGTGTATAGATAGATCACAATATATGAAATTAATCCCTCATGTATTACTCCCACCATGTTCTTTATGGTTTAAAGCAGTACGTGATCACATCAATACATATGAGGAATTCAAAGCGGCATTGATCGCGAATTATGAAAATGACTTTTTGCTTGCAAATCGAGATGCCACCATTAGAAATCAACATTTCAATCCTCGTTTGCACAAATCTGTTGTAGAGTTTGTTGTAAATACATACAACGAATTAAAAGTCGTTAATCCCTTGCAATCGGAATCTAGAATAATAGCATCGATTCGAAATTTTCTTCCATTTAAGTTACAACAGATCTTGTTTTCTACACAGTGTATGAGTTTCAACCATTTATTAATGCTTGTCCAATGCTATGAAACCCAATACCATGCTATGAATCAACAAGCAGGAGTAGGTAAAAATAAGAATAATTCAGATCATTTTGTACCTGTTCGGAATCTAAATATCAGAAGTGTGAACGATACGGAACACAACCTAAGCCGAGTAAATTCTAGCAATCAAAACGAGCAAAATAGGCAAAGTTATGTAGGGAATCCGCCTAACCTAATTAATCGTAGCAATCCTTATGTTAGACCATATAATCAAAATAGGTTTAAAAACAATCGGAATATAGGGCGAAATTACAGGAATACAACAAGCTACATGGATAGACGTAATTGGAGGTCAAGAGATGGCACTTCGTATCAAAATCAGAATCACGATGAAATACATGTACAACATATTGTGGAACCTAATCAGGATTGTGCAGTACAATGTACTTTATTAGAATCATATGCAAGTATGAATGTAAGCTGATTACCGTTAATGAAATTAGGTTAAACCCATATCAGTTATAGATTCTTGTGAACTTTTATTTTTAAGTTTATGTGTTAATATCAATAATGAAAACAATTCTTATAACTTCGCTATACAGGCAATATGAGGAATTATAATTCGATTCATAATTGATTAAAAGCAAAGATTATTTATATTAGATTGATTTGTGTTGAAAACTTCAGTGTCCAAGATTATGTTACGAATAAGATCCATTCTATTAAACTAATTATTCGACGACTGTCGGTATGAGCTACTTTATTTGTTATTCGAACAAGATTCTTCTTTATTATGACATCTTAGTGCTACGATGTATACATTAAAATACACCATCTAACTTATTTGTTATTCAATGCGCCCTGGATAATGGTAACTCATGTTTGTTTCTTACGATTTTGACTTCGCACCCTTCAAAGATTAAATAAATGGGCGACGACATTTTAATAATAAAATATAATAATAATGTAATGAATGATAATGAAATAAATATAATTAATGTAATAAAAGATAAGTATTAATGAAGTGAAAGATTTGTTATAAATGTATCTATATCTATAATATGTAATGAAGATACATACGAGGGGCGATCAAAATGTGATGGACATATGTAATGTAAAACCATTATTGTGAACGGACCAGTGGTTCTTGAAGATAAAAGCCAAGCTCGCTTATGACTTTTATATTCAGTCCAATTGTCGGGCGACATTTTATATAACGAAATACTTTGGATAGTTTAATAATTACCTGTACCTTAGGCAGAAAGTGCTCATACACAAGCACTATACCTAATATAATGTTAATGTAAAAATAACAAAAGAAGAATGTTTTTAATATATGTAAAAAAATATATTATGGGATAGTATTATGTCATTAGTTGCTATGTAATTGTTTATGGATACCTAATCATCTTGTATGTGTGCATGACAATTTGAATGAAAATACATAAAAGTGTATCAACTAATAAACCATTTGATACCGTTCACCGACTTTATAACTTTGATAGAAAAGGTGAGAATAATAATATGTATAATTATTAAAGATATTTTTACATGCAAACTATTACTACCACTCGAGATTCATATATCATCGATCGAACCAGGTTGACGACTACCCTTGGTGAGTCGTTATATTATAGAGATAGATGGATATCGTGAGATCTCCGCAATAGGTATATATTAAAAATCCCACACAAGCTTATTACAAACCAGAAATTATAAGGGGGTCGCTGGCAAGAGGATGTGATAAAATGGGGTCGTGATAGGAATTAGGTTGAGAATCACTGCTCCAGAGGAAGTGGTGTGAAGAAAAAATTACGTATGCATTCAAGTTGCTACTGCATGAGATAAAGATTCGCAAACTGCATTCAATCTTTCGGAGTTCTGTATCTATATTCTGTGATACTACGCGATTGCTGGCAACGTTCCCTTTATTTAATGTTATTCCATGTTAGCTACACTGAAGTAAAGCCCACGAAGGATTCTAATTGTCCAGATAATTTTTATTTGGGTGATGTGTGGTTCTCATCGCCGTTTTTTTTTTTTTTTTTTTTTTTTTTAATCAACACCGACAGTTGTGAATTTCCATTGGGAATTGAATCTGGGATCAACTAGAGTGAACTAATTTCCAAAACAAAAGACATTAAGCTGTATTATATAATAAATAGAAGAAATAACTTATTTTATATCACACCAATTCCTCTATAGGTGCAAATGATATTATATACAAATACAGAGTAAAAAATGCAATATTGGACCACGCATCGGGTTAAACTGCCTTTCCCTAAATCTTTTGAACAAGATATGATAATAGAACTTTCATTATACATTTCAACTTTTGAGCTTATACGAATAATATGAATAAAAAGTTATATAAAGTTTATTTATACAGAATTACAGGGATTTTTGAGTTAACGGGTTTCCCAAGAAGCAGATCCATTTAAACGCCACTTAAGAATGAAAAGTGACAGAAAATTTTTTATACAAATGTAGTTCCAACATGGGTAATTTGTTCAACGAAAACAAACTCAGGCAATTTCCACTTAACATACACTAATTTGTTCGCTGCGTTACGAGTCACCGATGGCTCGTGAGATACTTCATTTCTGTGCGGTGACGTTTTATGCGTTGTATTACCTATGTGCGTTTGTGTATTTTTGTTTGTACAAATTTTTAACATTACTAGCATCCACGTGCTACACGAGTCACCGGTGACGCGTCCTGCTTTGGCGCCATGTAGATTCTGTTCAGATTCTGTCAACAGATGGCTGAAGTGTGAATCTGAAATACCGTGTCATCTGTGGAGAGAAGCTCAAAGTAAGATCTGTGCAAGAGTCACTGCTGACTCGTAACGCACCGACGGACAAACCTTCAACGAGGCACACGGTGACTCGTATAGCACTGAGGTCCAGTTTTACACTGCCGCAGCGAACGTGTTAATATGATTCTTTCTTAATTTCTACACATATATACAATGAGGTAAAGAACATAGAAATAAAATCTCACGAATATATATATCTAGTTTATGCAAAATGGACACTTGTTCACATTTGATCCTATGATTAGTTACACAACGCATGCTCTAGCTTATATGCGGCTTTTGACGTGCTGCACTGAGTCTCAGACCCAGAGCGCTTTTACTAGAAATCGTACTATTCAATATCTCAAATATTACAGATTTTATTCTTGCATCGTCTGCAAGTGCACTCTTATTGGTTATTATAATCCGGTGATTCTCAATGCTACCTGTAGAAATCACTGCTAAAGTTATCCCACAGCCTAAGGGATAACTGAGAACGACGCATCATTGTAGTGTATGAGCAAAAGAATGAGAAAAGAGATTCACCGCACAGAAAATAGTTCTAAGTTCACTTCACTAAAATAAAAAGAATGTCCAAAATAACATAAAACTATTACAGAATATCTTTTCCGAAAAGAAAGATTACATTTCAGTTTACATATCTTCCAGGGGGCCGCGGTGGCTCAATGGTAGAGCGTTCACCTCTGGTGCTTGGGGTCCCGGGTTCGATCCCGGCCCCCGCCAAGTGAACTTTGTGGTGGACAAACACCGTATGCGAGGGTTTTCTCGGGGTTCTCCCGTTTCCTCCCATTTTCTTCATTCCACCATTTCATTCATTACTCATCGTCACCGTCTCCTTTAGCCTAACCGGCATAACTGTGGGACGTAAAACTCAAAGATTTCATTTCATTTTTACATATCTTCCACCAAATTAAGGTAGAAAAATTCCGTAATGTTGGTGTAAACTTTTAAGAATACTAACATAATTGCGTATATGCAAATACTTACCAATTTGTTGAAAACAAGTAAGATATCTGGATTAGAAACGAAACGATTGGGTGAGACCGCAGTGCCCGGCTGTTGACGGTAGTGTTTGGGCAATTCCATACTACGTGAGAAGCAGTAGAACAGCGGTGTCCAATGAATTGAGCAGAGGGTGATAGTGTAAAATGGGCGGCCTCTCTGATTTCTAAAGAAACAAATAGTTGGCGCTCTGTTTTGTGGTGCGAGTGTGACGGAAGTGACAAGTGTGTTGGGAGTGTCCCGAGGGACAGCGTCCAAAAAGATGACGGCCTACTAAATTCATGGCAAAACCATATCTGCAAATGGGGATAGTGGTCGGAAGAAGAGTCTTAGTGACAGGTATTGTCAAGCGTTAAAGTGGAGTGTCACTCAAAATCGTAGTGCGATCGCAGTGTAACTAACGAAGGAACACCTCCCACAGTTTGTGTCAAATCATAGTCATCGCAAGTTGCATGAGATGGATGTACGCGGTCGGGTTGCACGGGCGAAACAGCTGATACGGGATCCTAGTGCTCTAGGACGATGTCCATTGTACCACTAACATGCAACATGGACAGCCGATGACTGGAAATTGGGACATAATTTGATGACTCGTCGTTAACATTATTTCAAACTACAGACCGTGTATATGTGTGGTAGACGCCCTCAGAGGTGTATGATCTGCAGTGTCTCCGCCCAACCGTGAAACATGATGGCAGGTCTGTGATGTTGTGGACGTCAATATCTGTATTTCCGTAGATCCTGTACTTATGATTACCGATCACGTCACTGCTGTGATTCTGTCGTCATTTTAGGGGATCATGTGCAAATGTACATCCTATGGCACAGACGTTGTTTCCTGGGAATGATGTCATATTTCAGGATGATAATGCATACATTCATGCAGCTGGAGCTGTTGCGGCGTGCTTTGAAGAACATTGGGATGAAGTTGAACACCTCATCTGACCCTGAATCCCTGAACCTGAATACAATTGACCATCTGTGGCCCATTTTGGAGACAGGAAATCGGCGCAATTTCCAACTCAATTCTCTCTCACGGAACTAAATGATGCACTGCAGACGGAATGGTATAATACTCCACTTGCTACCACTCACGACCTCTTAAGACTCAATTCCACGTCACATTAGAATTGGTCTTTAGGCAGAGGTAGTCCAACGACATCTTAAAATCTGTTAAGTTGCACTATTCTCAGGTATTTTCATTACTTCGTAAATTGATAATGTATGTTTGAAAATTACGCATAGTCGTAAAAACCATCCTTTTTTGAATTTATTTACATAATCATAAACGTAGTGATTGTACATGATTTACATTGGTGTGAAAGTTGAACCATTCGCCTGCAATTAAATTCTGAAGAATGATATTTACAAGGAATTGAAAGTTAACTTCTATGCAAGAAACATGGTCATCACTAGTATCTTCACCGAATTTTCGGCGATGGTTTGTAACAAAATTGCTCCCTTGAGTGACTATCGACTAAATAATACCCAGTTCCTTGGCATATGATGGCTGTACCAAATCATCCGTTGTGACAAATAAGGTAATCAACATACAAATCATTCTGGATATGTTGATCAGCCCTCTATTTTGGAGGTCGTGTTCCTATGTCCAATGATGTGATTCATAACTTTGATTGTGCATAACTTAAAATAAAATTTTTGCCCAATCATACTTCTCAAGCTTGTATAGCAGGTCAAGATCTACCACCACGCCAAGTTTGATCCAGATTGGACGAGTTCAATTGAACTGGTTTTAGGGAGAAAATTAAATTAAACGAAAAGAATTACACATTCTATATATGTACCCATAAAGGTATGATTCATTTAACTAAATACTGAACTCAAGATATTTTGAAGCCATGATAATATTTTCGCTTTCTTACTTAGATCGTGATTATTATTGTGTGATTGGATCTTTATAATCATACAGACATGAAATTGCCCAAATGAGCATTAGCAAGATTTGTAACATGGAGTCTCGAAATTATACCTTAACTTATTCCCAAATATTTAAGGGATATCAGGGAATCTGTGATTGCGTAAAGTAATCGAATAGTTAAAAGGTGATGAAATTCTGTTATATAAAAAGGAAAAATGAGTGTACTGGAATTATCTGATGCAAAATATGTTATTACCGATATTATTATAACGAGAACACACTGAAAATAACGCACTGTATTAGTGGCACTTTTCTGTTGATATGTTGGAGATTTCAAACTAGTCACCATAGAGTCCAAGAGATAACGCAAGAAACATGGCGGCACGTAACAATACTATGTCAGTGCGGCTGAAGCAGGTGAGTGCGGTGATGGAATTTCCCACAGCAGGTGACGTGAAATGAAATTAAATCTTTTAAGTTTAACGTCACATGATTATACTCTTTTAGGCTAACGGGGGAGATGATTAAAGCAACTGAATGATGATGGACGAATTGGTTTTAATTAGAAATGGAAGGAAACGGGGGTACCCCGAGAAAATCCACGGGCACGATGTTGTCCACTACAAATTTACTTGGCCGGAGATCGAACCAGGGACCCCACGCACTAGAAATGAAATCTTTGAGTTTTACGTCCCACGGTTATGCCGGTTAGGCTAAAGGAGACGGTGATTATGAGAGATGAGTGAAATGGTGGAATGAAGAAAGTGGGAGGAAACGGGAGAACCCCGAGAAAACCCACGAGCACGGTGTTTGTCCACCACAAAGTTCACTTGGCAGGGGCTGGGATCGAACCCGGGACCCCAAGCACCAGAGGTGAACGCTCTACCACTGAGCCACCGCGCCCCCCCCCCACGCACTAGAGGTAAGCGCTCTACCACTAGGCCACCGTGCCCCCAGCAGGAGGTGTGTCCCCCATTGACATGCGTTGGAGAATAACAGTTATTTACTGTGACATTTGTGCAGACATCAGTACAGTAAGACGATAGCCTGTTTGTGTTCGTACATAAAACTCCACGGGAAAGAGCCTTGCCTCGTGGTTGATAAACAACGAAGTGGAAGAACACGAACCTCAACGCATGAACGAATTACAATCGTGTTAATGAACTGATTCGAGAGAATCGGCACATCACATAGGCACAGTTTGCTACGTGTAGTCTATCATGGGAGCAAGTGCAGGCCATAATCGCAGATCTTGGACACCGAAAGTTTGTGCACGGTGAGTGTCACAAACAATGATTTCTGACATGAAACAGAACAGAATGGACATTTGTAAACAGTTGCTCCAGCGCCATGAATGTTAAAATGGTTAAGTTCTAGAACAACATCGTCACAGGTGGTGAACTTGGGCCCTTAAAATTTTGACCTGTACACAAGAGCCCCTCCATGGAGTATCCCCTCCACCAAAAGAGTTTAAGGCTGTGGCTTCGGCAGGGAAGTCATGCTAACTAGTTATCTGGAACGATCGTGGTCAGATAAATGTGAAATTCCTGGCTAAGGGCACTGTCATCAATTCTGATCAGTACTGTAAAACTCTGACAAAATTGAATGCATGAATTAGACAAGTTCGTCCACAAATGGAGATTTTTATTCGGCACGTCAATGCTTGCTCTCACACTAGTGCAATAAGATAAAGTGCTTCGGTGTCACTGTCACAACTTATCCTGCATATAGTCCAGATTTGGCTCGATCAGATTATCATATGTTTTCCGAAACTTACGGACAACTGAGAGAACTTCATTTAATTCTGACGATGTAGTGAAGCAGGAATCCAGACTGTGACTCCGTCGCCAAGATTTACAATTTTACAATGACGATATTATGAAATCGATCAACGTTGGCATACGGTGGTTGTTTGCCAGGGTTACCACCTGGAAAAAATAATTATTATGGTCTGTGGATGTACAAGACGTTTGTCTTATATCAATAGCTTTAACTGTTTTAAAAAATTAGAAGCATGCTCTCGTATTATAATTATTATTATTGCCGCTGGGAGAGAAATGTTGTTGATTACTGAAGGTTCAATAATAACCGTTAAGAATAAAACAATGAATACAATGAACAAAAAAATAATATATTCCTCGTGTGGACATATTATGGATAGCTAATTACCTGTGGAGTTGGAGACAAGACGATATTTGACGTCAAGTTTCCACATTTGAGAGTGCCTTGAAATGATGCAAAATTTGCTTCGGCCAACTTCTGGAACATTGCCTGAACACTCTAAAAAGAAGAAAAAACATATAAATAACATTATTGTGTAATTCTTGGAGTTGTTTAATTATACTGTTGAACACAGATTTTTGTAATGGAGACATAAACAGTCATTTTTGAGTAATTTTAGGGTGCTGAACACAAAAGTGAAATGACATAGGAGATTGGCTCTTGTCTTGAAAGTTACAGAAGGAAAATGAAAAAGATCCGAGAATAATGAGAGGTTAATCTATTTCTTCGATTTTTCATGACGGAAGTCGCAGTATGTTCAGACGTTCTACGCATTTTTCATAGCTATGTATACCAGAACCTTCGTGCTGTTTTTATATATAAAGTTTATGCCTCTTTATTCGAAGGGAAGTGGAAAATTTTACGAAAATCCGAAAAAATGGAAGAGTTTCTAAATTTAAGAATAAATATGGCAAATTCGTGATTCCTATACTGAAACCCGCAATATTCACAAATTTTACACATCCGTCATAGCTACATACATTCGGACACTGTACTGTTTTTTATGCACAAATTTTATGCCCCTTACTTGAAGGAAAATAGAAAAACATCAGAAAACAAGGAAGAAATGGAAGTGTTTCTAAACCTATGACGAAATTTGTTAATTTACGATTTACATGTTCGAACTCCCAATATGTTTACAAACTCTATAGATTTGTTATAGCAGCCTACACTACGACATATTGTCCTCTATGTAAGAACTATATGCCACTTCGTTCGACGGGAAACTGAATTCTTTTAAGAAAACAGGGTGTGAAATGGAAGTGTTTTTAAACCTATGATGAAATCTGACAATCATTGGACTGCCCCGATTTGTACGATCTGTCCTACTTTCAGTCAGAAGTACACAATTAGTCGTATTACTAACAAAATTTCGTTATCATTGTGGTTTGCTATCATTTTGTCCCCTGATGCATATTATTACCTATACTTTGTTAGTGAGATTTCTATTTTGAAGAAACATTTTGCTCGTGTTTCGGTGTTGTTTTATTTGTGTGTTGTTAAGTGTTGTAAAAGTAAGGAAAACATGCTACGCACATGTATCAACAAAAAGCAGACAGTTTCTGCTACTTTTTTCGGTGAATCAATATTTGCCTTGAGTAAATGTTCTTTGATAAGAATATTAAAGAAAGCTTATACCTTTTTGTATTTTGGTTGCAGAATAGGGAATCAGGACAAATCTAAACCCTCCACTTTCCTCAAAAATCATGTTCAACAAATCTCCGCTCGGTGTGTACATGAAACGACGCAGGACGAAGACACATTCACGTATGTATCTCAATTATTTTCAAGTAAAATCAAAGAGAGAATATTTGATGGTCTCCAGATCTAACTAGTTCAAAAAGATGAAAAATTTGAGGAACAGGGAACAATGAACAGGGTAAATGATTTCATCAGAACATCGCAACCATCGAGAAGCATTACAGAGAAACGTGGAATAAATGCAATACTGGCGGATTATTACTGGATGATACAAAAAGAGATGCTCCACAGACTGAACACAAGAAACAAACAAAACGTTAGAATCTGAAACAACTGAACGAATTTCTGTCAAAAGAATATCACTGTTATTTTTCATAAGTATTTCCTTGATCTTCCATTTTATTTGTTTGTCTGTCCTGCACAATGATGTATTTGGTGATTGTAAATTTTGGAAAACATATTCAGAATTCCAGGATCGAAATCGCAAAGATTCCCAGATATCGTCACAAGTTTGAAAGCACTTCCTTATTCCTCTACTTACATAAATATTTCCTTCGAAAAAAATGGCATTAACTTTGTGTATAAAAATAGTACAAAGGTCTTAGTAAATGTGGTTTGTAAAGTGGACAGAATTTGTGAACATGTGAAGTTCCGTCATGAAAATGCAGAAGTCAATAATTTCCCATTATACTCGTTTTCTCTCCCTCTCTCTCTCCCCTATAACTTCAAAACAAGACTCAAGCTTGCTCTTTCATTGACAATTTCGTGTTCAGCACCTTAAAATTACTCAAAATGGCTGCTTATGTGTCCGTTCCATAAAACTTACTAAAATTTGACTGTTATGTTATGATTGTTCGGAAAGTCGATTTAACATTTTTTCCGTTTATTTCTTAGATTTTGGCAAAATTACAGTCATCTCCAAAATGCATACGACTGTTTGAGAATATAATATACTTATACATTTCTTCGAATGTACTATAAAAGCAAATATTGTCTCTAAAAGTTAAAATTACAGATTAAAGCACGAGAATCTCCATCACAAACCTTAGCAGATAAATTTCCTTCAGGCAGACAAACTGCTCCATCACCCCCAGCTAACTCAACCAACTTATGATACAAAGGGAGAGACGTTTGCAATCCATGTTCATTCTGAGATGCTATACACATTATGTTCAGTTTGGCTGGAAAGGAGAATGGTAATGGAAAAGGCGATGCGTTTTCCCTTTCATTCAACGTACTTAATGAATGTTTCAAAGACATTGGGCCGACTCCTGTTGCTCCATCTGTCACCAGCACTACCTGAAGGAAAAGAAACAATCAACGAAAAACAAAATTAACAATTACTTCAAATATACTTGCTAATGGATGCTATAGGATACATATTTATAGATTAAAAATAAGTGTTGACTTTGTATCCAGATGACAGCCCAACACCTGAAGTTTTAACGTGCATAAACACAAAGAAAGATGGGGATAAAAATCTTCAGAAAAAATTTTTCTTCCTATGTTCCTGACTCTCCCGAAAGCAATATTTTAAACACAGAAAATAAGCATAATCACAAAATGTTTAATCATAAATCTGGAGGAAAGAATCGTACTTAGCTATTAAACGTTAAACCAATCAAGCCAAAAGAACTGGTACATAATCCCATGAATCCCCATCAGATACTACACAAATTTAAAATAAATAATAATATTTTTTTTTTTTTTTTTTTTTTTTTTTTTTTTTTTTTTTTTTTTTTTAGAAAATAACATTTAAATTTACAAAACCTGAATACAAAGTCAGTGCTTTCTTAATCGTAATGCTACAAACACAACCAACTTCATGCACAGAGCTTTTAGTGCTGGTATTAAATAAATCTGTAAGTAGAATTTATCTTAACTTTTTGTATGTGAGGAAGGGTGTGAGGAGTATGTGTTAGAAACTATTACGTTAGTCAGATTATATATAACTAACAAACTTATCTCACTTTAAATAATGCCTGTTCACAAATCTCGACGGAATTGGGGCTATTTGAGCCGAACTAAGAAAGATATTCAACTGTGCATTAATTATGAGAAGCAGCGGCATAAACTTCCGTTCAGTTTTCAGTTTGTTGTTCATGTAAAAGATTGGTCTGTTTATTATTCACAATTTATTCAACAGTTGTCTGGAATATGAATCTTTCCTTAGCAAGGTGACTTGCAACACCTACTACCTTGGCCTGTCATAATGTTACACACAGCAAATAAGGACCAAAGTTTTGTGTTCATGTACTGACTGAAGCGTCTGTATTTGTGTAAGTCAGAATGTTTATATATTTCGAACATCATTTCGTCATCTCTTTTTTTTCACCCCACTAGATCATTAGTTGTATGTGTCACAATGGCAGCAGAAGCTTACTCTAATATTCTGGATAACGAAATATCCCAATACATAGTTTCACAGTACAGATTCATGTTACTATTTCTAATAGAATAATGCAAATTGCTAGAGTTACTTGACAGTAAAAAGTTGGTAACAATGTTCAACGCATTGGCCGGATCAATGTGCTGACCCTATCGAACATCTATGGTACGAATTGTAATGTCCGATAAGGGACAGGAGTGTTATACATTTTCGGTTCAAGTAGCTTGCCAAACTATTAGAACAATGGCGAAATAGAACCTTCAGTTCTTCGTCAACTTACGAGAAATTCATTTGAAGAATGATTACCTTGATCGTACTCATGATGAGTTGCAAAAGGTACTGATATTGCGGAAGTGTTCAATAGATACATTAGACTCTGTCTCATGAAAGGTTTAGTGAAAGGGTTATTATGTAAATTTTTAGTGTGATTATGTTTTCCCTACAATGTACCTCACAAGGTACTGTTGCAGGCATCTAAACTACGGAAGTTCATTCAGCATTAGGAGTATGGCAATGAAATTTGTACATGGTCTGTTAATTTTACTGTTTGCATACAAGGACTTCGTACATTAGTAGATTAATGTGTAGAATGAAAATTTACTACTCACTTGGCATGGTGTTGTTGTTCCCCATTCCTCTAGAACAAGACAATTGACAGCGTGTAGTGCCACTTCAATACAGGTTTTGTCATATTCTTCTGCAACTTGCAACTTCGACTTAATACCGTCAAAATCTCGTGTAAATGGAGATAAAATTTCATACAAAGAAGAAAAAGCAACCTAGTAATAAAGAAGACAAACAAAAAGTAAGCATAATCTATATGCTGGCACAAATATTCACTTAAAAGTGTATCACATCGAAAGAGAACTATTTCCACAACACACACATATTTTTCATTTCGCATAATCTGTTAATAGACGTAATTACAACTCTTATTCTTTCTGCAACAAGAAAATATGTGATACACCTATTAATACAGAATTGGTATCAAGATATTACAGAACATGCAATGAAAACAACTTTCTTTTAACACAGTGTTAATAAATGAAGCATCCTTGATATTTGTGTGTGCAGTTATATTATTTTTGTATGTATAGTTTAGCAGTAATTTCTATTCATTACAGGAAAACAAACAAACAAACACACAACCACACACACACAAAAAAAAAAAAAAAAAAAAAAAATCAGAGTAAAAGATCCCAACTTCTAGGACTGGAGCGAGCATTATGAATACTTGCATATAATAAGAAACTGTGGGTCAAGTAAATAAAGTCAGAAATGAAAAAATGAAATCTTTAAGTTTTATGTCCCACGGTTATGCCGGTTAGGCTAAAGGAGACGGTGATGATGAGAAATGAATGAAAGATGGTGGAATGAAGAAAGTGGGAGGAAATGGGAGAATCCGGAGAACACCCACGAGCACGGTGTTTGTTCACCACCAAGTCCACACGGCGCGAGCTGGGATCGAACCAGGGACCCCAAGCACCGGAGATGAACGCTCTACCACTGAGCCACCGCGCGGTCATATACGAAGCTCCACGGTACTATCATCATTGGTTAACATCCCATGAACCGGTTACAAAACAGCCGAAACTGGCACTGCACCAGAAGAAGGTCCCCTTATGTGTTTGGTGGACTGCTCGCGGCATCGTGCATTGGGAACTGCTATCAGCTGGTCAGAGCACCAATGAAACTGTGTACTGTCAACAGTTGAACCGCGTTCCTGAGAAACTTAAAACTCGGGAGCCAACACTTTTGAATTGCAAATGGGTCCTACTGTTACAGGACAAGGCTAAGCCCCACGTGGCTAGGATAACCCGGGACACCATTCTATGCCTTGAATGAGAAAATATTGCATCCGCCATACTCCCCGAAGATTGCACCGAACGATGATCACATGTTCCATTCCTTGGACAATCACCTTACAGGACACCAGTTCAAATCCTTTGTAGAGGTGCAAAATGCACTTGGTATCTTCTTTGCTTCACGGCCCACCAAGTTTTACCGTGATGGAATCCATGGTCTTCCAGAACGTAGGCAGAAGGATGCTGATGGGAACTATTTTTGATCTTCCAGGTACGTTTTAGGTGACATATCGATGTTCGAAGGTGGTGGGTGAAAAAGAGACAGAACTTTCTTGGTTACATTTATACTTTCAAATGTGCGTAGCTCGGCCCCCTAAATGGCCTAGACTCAAAGAATACTTTCGCAAAATTAACAAACCATCACATCAGGAAGAAGATAGAGGGGATTGGCTCCAAGTATGGCTCTTTTTTTTCTCCTAGCCTACAGTGCTTTTTAAATTGGCTATTACTGATATATGTTGTTGATAGTCCCATAACCAACTACAATGTTTTCAAATAAATGCTTCATTTTCCAACTCATTAACAAAGCTTCCGGACATTACCTATTAAGAAGACATGAGTTAACGCTTATCATTGTCTCTCTTTGATAATATTTATATTATAGCACCTGAATAAATTCATTGAAATTGTAACGAATATAAAAAAAAAAGTTGATTTTTAAAGCAGACAGATTGACACAAGATATATATGTATTTTATGCAACATATACTCACCAAAGCTACAAATTCCAATTTTGTATGAACTGATAAATAGTCGAGTAACGTATTTACGCCACTAACTGCAAGGACCTGCTTCTGCACAGTATCTCCTGTTTCAGTCACAACGACCGGGGTGGCCGTTGATAACGACACATCAACTACAATAACTGTTGGCATGATCCGTACTTCTTACAAATACAAGCAATAAACCATCATTGGTAGTGAACTAAAATAAAGAAATTAATAAAATTGAAATTTAAGAAATGTACAAATTTTTAAAACCTAAATAAATATTATATATACAGGGTGAACCTTAAAGATGTGCACAAACTCCGGGAGGTGATTCGACACCAAAGGAAGACAAAAAGTCCTGTTGCATATTGTCGAATTACGCGTCATGTAAAAGTGACAGGGTTGCCAACATGGAATCGAAAATCGAATCACAATTGGAACAGAACAGAAAGATTGCACTTACTTCGGGAAGTAATTCGTCACATCAAAAGAAGACAAAAGGACTTCTTGCACGGTGCATTGATGTGCACATCTTTCTATTCAGTTCCAATTGTCAGGATTCGAGTTTCGATTCCAAGTTGGCACTCCTGTCACTCGTACACGACGCGGAATTAGTGTTGTAAATAGAAAAAAAAACGTTCGTATTTTTTCAGAACTGTACGTTTTTTTAAACAAAAACATTGTCTCTCGTTTTTTTTTTTTTTTTTCAAATAGTCATTTATAATGCATCTTACATCTATTTAAGTATGAAATATTTTTATGTACGCATGATCACCGTAAAATGCAACATAAATTAAACGCTACATATCGACTAACAATTCGGGTTTCAGTAGTTTTCATCAATATCAACTAAGAAATAAAAGTAGAAATGAAATTTTATTTTTTCGTGAAAGGAGGCCTTTAAGGTTGGTTTAAGGGGACAAGTTTTGTCGATAGATGGCACTACAATCTTTGTATCTCTCCCATATATTTTTTATTCTCTTACCAATTTCAACCTACAGACTTCAAATTTTTAGAAAAGGAACTTCATAATCTATCGAAGGCAATAATCCGTGCCCATTCTTTATTTAGAATTTTCTTCGTTGTTGAAATGGATATCCAAACCTTTAACAATGGAACTGTTTCAACAATGCAGAAAATTCTAAATAAAAAATCGGCACGGATTGTTCCCTTTAATAGGTTATGAAGGTCCTTCTCTAAAAATTTGAACTCTCTAGCTTGAAATTTATAAAAGAAATTGTAAATTTTCGTGAAAGGTAAAAAATACATAGGAGAGATACGAAGACTGTAGTGACATCTATCGGCAAAACTTGTCTCTTTACACTAACCTTAATAAGTACGAAAATAATGTCACGAACAGTATAACATTCAAATTACTTGTCTAAAGGTAAAAACTAATACTAATTTGCCTACTAGTATTTTTCTAAATATCATATATAAATAATTTGTCGACTAGATATATATAATATGCAAAGCCGGCTCCACCATATGTGCAACACGTGTGTTTGCATGGGAGCGATAAGTTTGGAGGATCCAGCAAAATTTGTCATTAAGTATATTACTTAAATAAAATATTTCTTGTTGGAAATAGACTTCATGATGATGGTAGTTACATTTACTAAGCTGATCTTCTATTTGAATACTACATTAATAAATTATGTTTAGGTCGCATTAGTTTAAGGTTACATGGACAATGCTAAAGCAAATGGTCAAATAAATCCAAGCACAAATTGCTTCATTGTTGTCAAATGCAAGAATTCAATTCTCGAATACTATCAAATATCTGTTTCATTTAGTTAGTTATCACAGTTTTGATATGACAACTAGTCTTGTTTTTGTCAGAAACAAGTTCCTTATCATTGAAGATAGAAACAAGTTTTTTTTAAAAAATGTTAACAGATGTAGAAGATTTGTGAATGATATCCCAGAAATCATAGTGGTCCGGCCTCTTGCAAATAGTTGAAAAGTGACCAAAAGTACACGAAAAAGTGACCAAAAACTCATCGTGCCCCTTTTTTTCCTTTGTCAATTTCTCCAGCACCTCTTTCTTTGTTGTTTTGTTTCATCTTTTCTTCTTTACTTCTTTTTGAGCTTCCTCCTTTCGTAGGTTTTCTCAGTATGCTTTGTAGTTACGGTAAGTAGACTTAGCAGATGTAAGAAGCTTCTGTGTAAGTGGAACCAGTTCTGGCCTATTCCGAATTTCTTCATCCTAGACATTATATTTAACTTAGCATTGAGAGTTCTCAAAATAATGAAATATTCAAATTCATCACCTACTCTTAAGAAGAACATACAAAAGAAGCATAATACAAGACGAACATGATGAACCACACAAACACACACACACAACGTTGAGCGGAGCGTTAACTATTACCAGAGATAACTAAAAGACTATTATGAGAGAAGAAAGAATAGACACAGAAGGATTCTTAACCCCACCTTGAGAGCTTAAGCATCCACCAACCATCCACTGTGCTTCAGAAAGAATAAAAGCTGAAGTGAGAATCCAGCTGACTGTTTCACATGTGGCAGCAAGTACTGAAATTTTTAGAAGAGTAATGAGTAACAAGTTTCTGCCTTTTTCCATCTGTTTTATGATATTTTTCTTAGAAAACTGCCAATGCAAAACATAAATCACTTTAAGGTAACTCCATAAAAAGTAACTTTTTGTGACAAATTTGAAGAAAAGTAACTTCTAGTTTTAAAAAAAAGTGACTCGCTTAACCCTGATATCCTTCCTGTCAGGGGTGTTTGGAGGTACAGTCCCCTTTGAAAGACCAAGTTACAAAACACACACGAAAACACTTCTTTCCTGCGTAATAACCATTCAACGGAGGCGTGCACTTGCATACTTCGGCTAGATTCACTTGAAGAGCCATTACGGAAAAACACCAACCGACCTGTGCTAGGTGGCCACTAAAAGCACGAATGATATCTAACAGTCAGGGCAGGAGCGCAGCTTTTATGGTTTCTTGTGATGAGTCAGCACACTGACTTCAGATAATTCACTTCACTTCACTTAGTACTCTGTGATTAAAGACCTCATTACAGGTGAATCAAAGTTTAATTGATTAACTTTTATTACTGCATTTTTATGTAAATACGCATATCACACTAAGAACATATTTGCTCCAATTCACTACACTTCTCTCACATGCAACTCCCCTCTTATAGTTTTCGCTCTACATTTATGTATTTCCCTCCATCACAGCAGGATACATAACACAGTGATTTTCAAACACTGTCAGATCATGCTCTACTGCCTCCTCACCTCATAACGCATCAATCCCCCAATACAAATTTATATGTATTGGCGGATTGATGCGATATGAGGTGAGGAGGCAGAAGAACAAAACAACTATTTAACTTATGTTCTCCTCCTTATTAATGACTCTATAGCGAGGATCTTTCTAACGATTGTTACTCTCATTATCACATTTCGTCTGATTCTGTTTATTTCTCCGTACATTTTGTATTTCGGGTCCGCCGTCTGCGGCAGTTAACCCCCAACATTTATACCCAAATCGTAAAAGAATTATAATTGGAGTGTTCAGCACAAGGGGTTCCAGAAGCACGTAAAAAACAAAATTTAGAGGGGAAATAGATGATACAAGTACTTAGACGTAACAACGTAACCAAATCTAACCTAATCCATTGTAAACTAACCTAATATCAGCAGAAATAAGCGAAATTCTATCATTTTATTTATTTATTTGAAAAATTATGCTGGACCCCTACACTAACATAACATCAAAGTTCTAGAACACAGGTCCCCCTTCTCATTTAGCTGCAATAAAGACAGAAAGCACCGTGCCCTACGGGGCTCCAACCGCTGACGCTTGCTTCGCATACTATGCGAGTTAAATATTAAAAATTGATACAGAAAGGAACCAACCTAACTACTAATCTATATAAGGGAGACCTGTGTTCTAGAACCTTCCCTTACTTAGCTAAACTAACCTAATGTGAACCGAAATTACCAAAATTGTAACATTTATTAGAAAATAGGGCAGGCCCCCTGAACATAGGCCTTATAAATTTTACAAAAATTACTTCTGGTGACCCTTTTAATTTACTTTATGATAAGTTTTTATTTTCATGTCGCCCAGCGCAAACCTCTTAGGGGATAATAAGAATATTAGTGAATTATAATTTTTCAACAATTCATTCTAGTGGTGTGCCATTAACTTAAGCCATTTAAATTATTATATTACCAAATTTAAGTATAAATATGTCGTTTCCTTTTCTTGTGGATCTTACCTGTTAATACATGTTAAAAGGATCTCACTTTTGAAGAGATCTTCGAACAAAATACATTCATTTGTCACGAATCTTCCTCTTTTTCCTGCCCTATATTTGAATGATATTAATGGGCTTTAACTTAAACAATAATCATTTGCACCCATAGAGATCCAAACTGCATACAACTGTTTCAAGTTCAAAACATCAAGTTATGTATTTTTTGATATGGCGACAAACAGGAATTCTCTGTTTCACTAATGACACTACAAACACTTATAATGTAAATATTTTATATAAACAGTGCTGTAAAGCCATGTTCATTTAAACATTCGTGCGGTGCCGTTGCGTATTTGTTTATGTATTTCTTCTTCTTCTTTAAAAACACAAAAGGTAAAATTAATGCATGGAACATAAATCATGTAGGCTACAAGTGTAAAAATTATGATATGTAAGTCACAAGAAGATTTTTTTTAAAATGAAAACTAAATTGTCCAAAAGTATGTCACAATCAGAGAAAGGAAATGTAAAAAAAAAAAAAATCAAAATCAGAAGAGAAGTCCAACAATGAAAGAGGATTAAATATCCAGATAAACGGGGCTATAAAGGTGGGAGGAAGTGAGAAATGTATAATGAAAAAACTGTAAAGTTAGAAGAGGATATATGAACAAATAATGTATTTTCTCATTCCCTGAATCTAAACTCAAGTCATTGCACCTCTTTCCGTACATCTATCACTGTAATGTGTGAAAACATATGACTGAAATGAGCAGTTCATGTTATCATTCATAGATCGTTATAAGTGATGTGAAATAAAGCAGATTGTTATAATTATAGGTAGTAAGTAGGGATGGCCAAAATTTTCCGGATTCCGGAAATTTTGTTGTCCGAAATCGGAAAATTTACTTTCCGGAATTCGGAAAAATTCCGGAATTCGGAAAAATTCCGGAATTCGGAAAAATCCGGAATTCAGAAAAATCCGGAATTCGGAAAAAATCCGGAATTCGGAAAAAATCCGGAATTCGGAAAAAAATCCGGAATTTAGAAAAAAATCGGAATTTTTCCGAAATCCGGAATTTTTCCGATTTTACTTTCCGGATCACGGAAAGTAAAAATTCTGAAATTGGCCATCCCTAGCTAGTAGCTGTTAAAAGAAAAAAACAATAATGAATATATATACTGTATTAGTTTCTTGTAGTTGGATATGTCTTTATCACTTATGTAGACAATTGCTACTGCAGTTATTTACTGCTTTATGAGGAAGGTCTTATTTTCACACACAAAAAAGTCGCCGGTATGTCTCAAACATTATCGCGTTCCCACCTGCAGCTGCTCCAAAGCACTGCAAACAACTTTTTAACCAGACGAAAGGCAGTGAAGGAAAAGAAATCTCAACAAATATTCTAATAACATTCGCTTATTGTCAACATACCTATGTACAGTAAATACAAATTTATAATTTTTGACTTTACGAAGTATACAATGTAATTGTTCAATAATTAACATAAGCAGGCACTCATTAATTTATATTAATATAATAATTAATAAAACTAATAAGCGGGTGATTGATGACTCAGTGGTAGAGTTTTCATCTATGGTATTCTAATCCAGGACATGTGGGTTTTCGATGGCTAATTTTGTGTTCGAAAATTTTCCCGGTGGTAGGCCTACTCTTGGTTCCCTTTCTTATATTTGTTCCATCATCAATCATTAACGAATTTAGTTTATCAAAACTCTATAGCCATATATTCATTCTGTCCGTCAGTGAAACAAACAGTCTCAAGAACTATCTGATAGATTACCATCAATTTTGGCCATGGTGTACAGAGTCAATAGTTAAGAATCGAGTTCCCTGATGAATGTAATATTCAAACCGGAAGCAGTATAAATCAACCATTTCCGGTTTTAACGTTAATCATTATATAGTAAATATGGTAATAGATAGCGAGAAGCGGTTTCCAGTAATCGACATATATAACATTCATGTAGATAGAATGTTACCCAATTTGTGCGTCTGCTGAAAATAATGAGCTTAGGTATTTAGAGAGCAATTTCCGCTTTAGAAAATGTGTGCTTGGTAAAGAATGTCTAGAATTAGCTGAGTCAGGCACGTAGCTAGAATATGGTAATAGGAAGGGGGGAGGGTCTGTCACGAAATACTGTGGTTATTTACCAGGGGCTCAATCATTCTAAACTATTTTATTGGCAACATATATTAGTTCGTTTAGCCAAGATTTCTAATGGGGGGATGATATGAAATACTGTGGTTACACACCAGGGGCTCGATCAATCTAAATATTTTACTGACAACATACCCATATTGATTGGTTAGGACAATAAAATGAGGAGGTAAAAGAATATAAAAAAGTATTGAAAAAGATTTAGTCTTCCGAGGTCATTCGAACGGTGTCGAGAATTTTGCGCCTGGGAAATTTGCGTCCTACCTCAAGAACAGGGAAAATTGCGCCTGCGGTGTACCTCCACCGGGAAGCTTGAGCCCTGCGAAATAAAAGAACCTATTCGAGCTTACGCATTTGCTCGGAAGGGCTGACATTACAGCATAAACAATCCTCCCCCCACAACCATGCCACTTGTGATTTATTTTCATTGTGGCTATATAAGGAGAGAATAAACTTCAATATAAGCCAAAAGAACACAACGGATCAACGCAATCACTGCTTCTTCCAGAGATGATTTTGGGGAAACACTGGCCTCCCCAGAGCTCTCAGAGTGCCCCCTCGGAGGAGACCAAAATAATACATCTATAATATAATAATAAATAGAATAGTACCAGCAGTGACCCCCCTCCGGAATACTAAGTGTGCCCCCCGGAACATTTTTCTGAAAGAACGACTGAACGCAATTGTGTGTTTGAAGTGTAATTCCAGCAAGTAAACACACTGTACATAGTTTTCTTGATAATATTACTGACCTGATTTTACATTCACTTTACATTTTCTTTTCTATATTTTGTGTCCTGAAAAGCTAAACAACTCGCAAGGATTGTGAACAGAGATATCTGGGTAGAGCCAAACAACCTTTTTTAGATTAAATTATACTCATTGATTATATTAATAAATAATTATATATCAGTCATTTATACTTTTATTGTAAATTTTGTAGTATAATGAAAAATTGTATTTGTATGGAGTGAACTAAAATTGTATTTTTTTTCATTTGTTCGGTATATTGTAACGGATGGAGTAACTCACTGAGACGATAAGAGGCAAGCCTAGTTCAAGTGTGAGTGGAAGTTACTTTACACAATACAAAAATGTTGAATTAGGGCGCTAACATCCCAGTGCAAATATATAGCCGGCGCATTTTCCCCTCTTTTTGGGGTAGGGGGCAAACATCCCAGTGCAAATATATTGCGGGCGCATTTTTTCCAATTTTTGTGGTAGGGCGCAAATTTCCCGGGCGCAAAATTCTCTCATTCAAGGAAAATATAATGTCCGTGAAGTTGACAAGCCACTTATGTCAGACCCCAATTTCGACTTTAAACGTCGCTAGTGCGACGTTAGTGTTCGATAGTGACGCAAATCGTTAGTATTCCACAGACAACGTGTGCTTTTTAAATAATAGATATAAGTCTTCTAACTGCATGCCAACACGCCCACTTCTAAGAATCATCTCAAAAATGAGGTTAACCGTTAGAGCAAGTAAGTGCTCATTAGTGCCATTAACATTAACGTTAATGCCTCCATCGTACGACCCTTTGAGTAATAATAACTCCACGCTCTTTGCTAGAGTCTCAATGCGTCCCTATATTCTCGCGAACATAATGCGCAATGTGGATGTCCCCTGACGTGCCCAAGTTAGTTACTTTTTTTTGCAACTATTGTTTATCTGTTATTGTTTATTGTTCACTGCTAGTCTGCAAAGTAGTCCTTACATTAATATGCCATTTTCCTTGATAATCATTGCGTATTTACAAGCAATTTGTTATTACTGTTAGAAGATATCAAAAAACAACAGATAAAATCTATTACTTAACGGTTCATATTTTTCTTTTATAGTACATAAACGATTAATAATAATAATAATAATAATAATAATAATAATAATAATAATAATAATAATAAGAAGAAGAAGAAGAAGAAGAAGAAGAAGAAGAAAAGAAGAAGAAAAAGAAGAAGAAGAAGAAGAAGAAGAAGAAGAAGAAGAAGAAGAAGACTATTCCAGCATAAAAGTTATCAATTGCATCACACTGGCAACAAGCGACGCATATTTTAATAAAAATTCGTTTCTCACGATTTTCTGGAAAACTACGTATGATAACATCTTCATTATGTCATGTTGTTTATCTCAGTGTAATATATGTCTTACCTCTGGGCAATATAACAGTAAAACAAAAATTAAATATTAGCAGTACATCGTACTTTTGGACTACATCTCATTAACCATGGGAAGATTGAGTAGTGTATACTTTAGGATGTAAGTTTCAGCTTCACTTGCATCATACATTCTTAGGGTTACAGAAAGGAAATTTGTTCGTTTGCATTTGAACAAAATTCTTAGGATTACAAAAAGAAAAAATAATTTTTCCGAATTCCGGATTTATTCTGAATTCCGGAATTTTTCCGAAATCCGGAATTTTTCTGAATTCCGGAAATTTTCCGATTTTACTTTCCGGATTCCGGAAAGTAAAAATTCCGGAATTGGCCATCCCAATAGTAAGCTTTAAAAACAGGATAAGGGAAAAAATCAGAGAATCACATTAAAAGGGCCAGAAACATGATATTTATGAAGTGTCGTCAGAAAATGGACGCAGTGTTGCTGATAAAGACAGGAGAAAATGAAATGAATGCGGAACCAGTATCTTGACTACAGTCAGGGACGGAGGTAAGGGGGGCACCGACCTCTCCAAATCTTGGCTTGCCCCCCAAATATTTATTTGAAATGATATGTTACAAATTGTTTTTATCCGACAATAAATGAAAAAATTATCCACAGTAAACTGAAATTATTCATACTTCTAAGAAAAGGTTATTTTTAAAATCAATTTATAGGCTATTCCTTAAACGTTAAGTGAATGGTAATAAGAGTATAATAACTTTGAGGCCGGGCGTCACGTTCGTTAAGATTGCGAGGATCTTCCAACCCTTACAAGGGAACATCTTATATTGATAGTAGCATTGTCCAATCAAACAATGAGCAGTCGATAGAAGAGTGAAGGAAAGTGAGAAATCCAAAGTTTTACAAGCCGACACCTAGAAACACGGGAGATGCAGAGGAAAGAAGGATGTAGAATCATGTGAAGAGAGCAATACAAAAGATACACTGACACAGAAAGAACTTCAAAATGATTAAAGTAATCAAAATGACATTTACATTACAATATAGTAAGCAAACATTGTATCCACAGACATGCTCATTAACATCATATGTAATGCAGTGTTGCCAACTGAGCACAAAATGAAGTTTTGTTAAAATTCACGGAATACAAATTATAACATCTAGAAAATCTAATTAGGAGTAGAACCATATCTGTGAAGTCGTGATGTACAGTGTTGTCAATAATATGTGAGGTGCTACAATATTACGTGCAGCAGAAACGTGAGCCTGCTAATCAATTGTCAATCCAAGATCATGCATCATTTCGGTTTTGTGTATTGTGTTTGATACTATTGTGACTTTCCACTTGGGCAAAACTGGTTCGACACTGTGCTTCATTCCTTATTTTCTTATTTCAATGATTATAATCTTGTTCGGTGTCATATTTTGGTTTTAACTAGTTCCAATCGTGTACTGTATGTACTCTTCTACATCCAAGATTCATATAATAATTCATATAGGTCTATCACCAAACGTTGGCAACAATGTACATCAAGACTTCACAGGTATGGTTTTACCCCTAATTAGATTTTCTAGTTGCAATTTGTGTTCCGTGCATTTAGCAAAACATTTTGTACTCAGTTGGCAACACTGCATTACATATGATGTTATCGAGCATGTCTGTGGGTACAATGTTTGCTTACTATATTGTTATGTAAATGTCATTTTGATTACTTTAATTATTTTGAAGTTCTTCCTGTATCAGTGTTTATTTTGCATTACTATCTTCACATTGTTGAGCTACTTCTAATAGAATCTGTTAAGGTAATGTTTATGGTATTTAGAAAGATACCATGTTAGTTGTTATTTCGGAGTTTGTTGCAGAATAATGTTGTAAAGTGATAAACAGAGTTAGGTGAGAGAAAAGAGATATAATTAGTCAAGAGATGTGATGGTATTCAGAGAATATGTTATTGTAGAAGTGTGAAATAGAGTACTGTGAAAAGTACATATTATTGTATATGAGCAGTGAACAGAAATGTCAGAAGCTTTAAAGAAGTTTATAGAGTACCATTTTAGGCAAGAGTTTACCTTAACAGATTCTATTAGAAGTAGCTCAACACACATGATCCTACATCCTTCTTTCCTCTGGATCTCCTGTGTTTCTGGGTGTCGGCCCATAAAACTTTGGATTTCTCACTTTCCTTCACTCCTCTATAGACTGATTGGGCAATGCTACTATCAATAAAAGATGTTCCATTGTTAGAGTGATTCCAGCCTTCACCTTGAAGTACTAAGGGCTGAAAATCTATGCGAATGCACTTTTTACAACAAAACTGAAAAATCGATTCGACTCAAAGGCTAGGAGGATCCCATTGCTGGGCTTTGCAACATAGTATCTTATATTTTAATTGTTTTACGAGAAGATACTGAGAGTAGATTTACTTTCTTATTTTTATTATATTTAACAACGATTCTGGCAAAACAGGGGAGAATAGAAAATGTAAACTATTTAGAACCTTATCTGTGGTGGCGCTGGCGGGTGGTGGGAAAGAGTCTATTTTTTTACTGAACGTGGAGTGGAGATTGTTAAGTTTGCTATGTATGTGTTCTTGAAATTAAGTTAAATACGGAGAGATTTATAAAATCTTGATATTTTATTTCACATGAAAAAAGTGATAAGCAATTGGTGAATACCTGCAGCGAAACTGATTAGGTACATGTTGTTGCTGAGGAAAATATTCATTCGGACACTTTGATAAGGAAGAAGCTAAGGAAGTTGCTAGCACCTCACGGCAAAACGTTCATGTGAATGACTGCTTTTAGAAGTTCAAATAAACTGGAGATGTCCTGGATCTGCAAAACCACGCATATAGAGAAGAAATAACTGCCCGTCGCGAGTGCTTAAAACATGTAGTGGCGATTGTGATCAATTTGGGTCGACAGGGATTGGCTTTCCGAGGCAACGATGGAGATGACAACAGTTTAAATAAAGGGAGAGCTCCTTCGTGGCTAAGCGGTTAGCGTACGCGCCTTTGGCGTGGGAAACCCGGGTTCGATTGCCTGCGGGAGCTCATGTGGTTCGGATTCCACGTTAATCAGTAGGTCCACGTCTCAAATAGCCTCGCTGCTGAAAGGGACGTTAAACTCAAAATCAACTCAACTCAATTAAATAAAGGGAATTTCCTTCAAATATTCGAGTTGTTACGACGTTTTTTAAAAACAATTATACAGCGCCAGGGAATACCACTTATTTATCCCCAGAAATTCAAAATGAAGTTATCGTATGCGGCGGTGAGGAAATCATCAATGTCATTGTAAGTGAACTGAATATTGCTGGAAAATTCAGCGCTATGGCTGATAAAACGCGAGATGTTAATGTTTGTGAACAACTTAGCGTTTGCGTGAGATATGTGAAAAATTCTAAACCGGTAGAGCATTTTTTTGAAATTTGTTGAACTTCGTGATTTAAATGCTGAATACATATCGAAAGCAATTATCGAAACTTTGGCTTCTGTAGGTGTTAAATGCATTGAGCAAGCTTACGATGGAGCGAGCGTTATGAAGGGCCACATAAGTGGTGTGCAAGGTTATTTCGGTAGTCTCATCCATCCCCTCGCACTGCATATCCATTGGTAGTGCACTAGTTAAATTTAATAATTATAGAAGTGTGTTCGTTCGAACAAGTAATTACCTTTTTTTAATTTATTGCAGACATTGAATAATTATTTCTCCGTCGTAAAAGCTCATAGACGATTACAGCAAGCTCAGACAGCGTTAGGTTTGGAGCAGTCCAGTATACTTCCTGGTCTTTTAGACATTCGTTGGGCTTCACATATTCGTTCACTGAATGCTGCGAAAAAGAATTATGGAGCTATAATCTCTGCATTAGAGGGTCGGGATGCTAAGGAGACTACTGAAGCTGAGGGTATTGCGAACAAACAGAAATCATTCGCAACTGCTTCACGCTTTATTGTTTTTAGCAAGATTTTGGAAATTACTAGTGGCTTTAATAATTTTCTACAAGGAGAAGATATTACCCTAGCAGAAGCCCAGGTACTTATTTGTTCAATTGTTGAAGCCATAAATAAACTTAGAACAGAGGAAAATTCATTGCGTCTCTACACTGAAGCATTGGAGCTTGTTAAACACGATGGTGTAGAAGTTTTAATTAACGAAAGAGCAGAGAAAAGCGAGATAATAGCAGCATGGAAGATTTTCTGGTTTTAAGTAGTATTCCTAAGAATAGAACACAGCTGAGTTTTCGAACAGAACTCCTATATCCAGTAGTTGACAATATTGTGAACAAGTTTCACAGACGATTCTGCAAGCAAAATATATATCTCTGATTCGTAGCCTTCAATCATGCCATCCTAAATCAAAATTGTTCTTGATGAAGGATGCAATGGAAGAGTTTGCTACGCAACTCGAAATAGATTTTCCTGAACATGAATTCGTTGTTATAAAAAAATGCGTGGAACCTCTTATGAAGAAGAAAGAAATTACAAATATCTTGGACTGCATGCTATTCTGCTCAAGACAATTTTTCCCCAAGCTACGAATTTGCTGGAAATAGCATTGATGCTACCTGTCATCAGCTTCTTGTGAGTGTTCTTTCAGCGTGCATAAGAGGCTGAAATCATATCTTCGTTGTAAGGCTTGTTTTAGACGGAAGCATTTATCGTAGCATTTCTCGTAACAAAAATCGGATCATCGATATCCTAGGGACGCAGACAAGGTTGGACGACGACAAGCCTGGACACTTAATTTTGGGTCGCTGACGACAAGGTTGGCCAACGACAAGCCTGGGCCGATTTGGTGCATTCAAAGCACGTAGCAATAAGTTTGTTTAGCGCTGAAAGAGCAGCATTACGTGAATTTCCACCAGAAAATTTCGTTTCGTTTCCAGGTTCGGGAGATGATAAATACCCCGGAAAGTAGCACCGCAGGCTCCATAAAGTTGCTTTTTTTTTTTTTTTTTTTTTTTTACCAAAAATATTTCAATCCAAATATAAATTTTGTGAAAATGAATATATTTGTGCGTGTGTATGAAAAGGTACAAGTTCGCGGGTATTGAGCTATTGGTGTTTTCTTAATGTTTGTTAAAAGTAATAACCATATAGAATGCGGTTTGAATAGAATTTCAGCATTAAAAATTACTTTCATAAAGTTAAAAAAAAAGGTATACACTTTTTATATACAGGGTTTTTATGTACATTTAATTTGAGAAATCAAAATATCTTTGGAACGAAGAATAATTTTCAAATTCGATTTACGCAAGAAGATAGATAGTGTAGGGGGCACCGTGAGACGCTATAGAGTAGAATCTGTGGATCTAGTCTTCTTCTTCTTCCCGAGTAGATATTATCGATATGCAAAATACTGATTCCCCATTTCATCCACGGTAGTTCGCAGCACTAGCGGATCCAGAAGGATCGTTTGGGAGGGGCGGTTCGCTTCCTGGAAGATGAGCGTAGCTTCAAGGTGACCAGAATTTTAATTTACAAGAATGGGACGCATATGAATCCTGAGCTGAAGCGGGGCGGGTGTAAACCTGATTCCACTTTAGGACCCGAATTTTTAATTTCTTTCTTTCTTTTTCTTTTCTTTTCTTTCTTTTTTTTTATAATGGAAGTACATTCTTTCTGTACATTTAAATGAAATACGTACTTCCGTTTCGGAGGCGTGGTGGTGTCATGATTCACTTCACAATCACCGAAACATATCAGATGCATTGTCTGGCACAGTATCTACTTGCACAGAAGAAAATACTGTATTGACGATAACATTCATTTTAACGAAAGAGTGCACAATTTGCTCCAATCATTTATATTTTGAATAACAATTGCGGGACAACAGTTAGAATCTATCGTTCTTTCTGAAAAAGTGTTCCGGGGGAGCACACGTAGTATTCCGGGGGGGTCACTGCTGGTACTATTTTATTTATTATTATATTATAGACGTATTATTTTGGCCCGTCCGGGGGGGCACTCTCAGAGCTACGGGGGGCAGTGCCCCAAAAAACATGTCTGGGAGAAACACTGGAGGCTCGGGCTACGTAAAAATAGATATCAAAAGTATATGTGCATAAAGAATAATACAAAATTAATCTATCTCTATATTTGTGTGCGGTTCACGAAACAGAATAATTATAGCTATGCTTACAAACAACAATAAAATTATATTAAACTAGCCTTCGTCTAGGTCGGGCTTCGTCCCCAAATCCCCAATTTGCTCGGCATACAGCCTTGCACAACATAGCGAATGCTCTTACGTACTACTGTGGCACAATATTTCGCGTTCTTCTTTCTGTCTTTCATATAGAATTGGATTGAGTTAAAACTCTCTCACGAAATTCAAACATCACGTAAGGCACTTTAATAAACCACCCCCATTTCTTTTCCTTCTCTTCTACGTTAAGTGAAAAAAAAAATCCAGATACATGTTGAATTATGTTAAATGAAAAATCAAACTACCAACTTTCATGTTTCTAATCGCAAGGGATCCCGAGATAGGGCATTTTATAATAATAATAATAATAATAATAATAATAATAATAATAATAATAATAATAATAATAATAATAATAATAATAATAATAATAATAATAATAATAATAACTTTATTTTCAGTGTCGTGAATAATAATAATAATAATAATAATAATAATAATAATAATAATAATAATAATAATAATAATAATAATAATAATAATAATAATAACTCCCACCCCTTTTTTTCCTTCTAGGTAAAATATCAAAAACGCTGGAACAAGTATTGAATTATTTTAACTGAAAAGTCCATATACTAAATTCCATGTTTCTAAACTTCAAAGATTCTTAGATATTGATATCTTATTATAATATTTGCAATCCCCGCCCCTTATTCTTTCCATGTCTTTTTTCTCCGTTTTACTAAAAGATCAAAAAACGTTGAAAAGCGTGTCAAATTATTTTAAATGAGAAATTCAAATGCCAAATTTGAAGTCTCTAGTCTTAACGGATTCGAAGAGATGGCCATTTTATTAAAATAATTTCCACCCCATTCTCTCTTCCTTTCTTCGAATTTCCAAAAATCCTTCCTTAGTGATACCCTGCGTAACAAATCTTATCTACTGTCCGAATTTGAAGTTTCTAACTTAAGCGATTTGGCCTGTGTGAAGTTTTTCACTCATGATTTCGTCTTTTATATATGAATTACAATAACAGCTTTCTCAATAAAAGATGAAATGCCATTAGATGTCACAACGAATGTCTGGTCCCTTCTTAATGTTTCCGTGTTGAACCCAAAAGTCACGGCTCTCTTTGTTGATCTAGTAGCAAGCGAACGTTCCTATGATCTTGGATGCATGAGGTTCTGTGGTTTAATTCCCCGTGAGTGAGCATTGAACGCACTACAGTGGTTCAGATCCAACTTTAAACTCTAGTTCTCGCTCTGTAAAGCATCGATTTTGACAAACGACGTAAGTACATATTAATCAATCACCAACCGAAAAGTCTCATATTCAGAGAGCTTTCCGGCCAGGAGCGCTGAAGATTCTGTATTTTTCTTTATTCAAGGTCGTAAAGGTAATTGAGGTTATAGTCCGGGATTCCGAATTTCATTCCATATCCTTTTTCTAGGACACAACACATTTTTAGTTCAAAGAGTGAGCCGTCCTATCCTCCTTCCTACAGCTGTTCGTCCAACGAATGAGTCATATTCTCGCTCCTTTGGGGCTTATGGTGACCATCCCAAGGAAGTAGGGAGAGAAGTATTCACAATTCAAATATATCTGTAATAAGTACAATTAAGTACCACACATTTTGATTAGACTCTGCTAGGCTTGTCACATAGATTGGATCGGTCGGGAAAGGCCATATTTGTATTTCCCAATAATAAATGCTGGAAGTTCAAAAAACTCTTTGGAGGGGGCGGTCGCCCCTCTGCCCTCCCCGTGGATCCGCCAGTGGTTTGCAGTGGAATAACATAAACAGTCTCTTTAATGTATCCTACCCCACACAAAGTGAGAACAGGTGATAATCCACTATTAGAGATCCTCATGCCAGAAATTCTAGAAAATTTCTATGCAGATTTTTCGAATATCACTTCTGATACGAACATCACCCTTATTGGAAATATTATACTGATATTTCCAATAAGTATATTATAATGTATACACGGTGTCCGGTGAGGAAATGCAAAGATTTTGGGATGTGACGGGGAGAGGGGATCGGGAAGGTCATGCTAAGCAAAAAGGCTTATGTAAACATAGGGTCTATTCGTCTTCGTTTCGGAGATCGGGGTGGGGGTAAAGTTTTTCGTGGTGCATTTGCCGATTTTCGTTTAAAACATTATAGCTCACCCTGTAGTTGGTCTTACGTTACATGCTGTTTATCCCAGTATTTTCCTATTTTTTAAAGGCTACTCGCCTTAACGCCCGATTTCGTACGGGAAGATCTGGTTTCTTAAAAATATTTTGGAATACTATTACCTATTTCTACTACATTATACTACTACTACTACTACTACTACTACTACCTACTACTACTACTACTATTACTACTACTACTACTACCTATTACTACTACTACTGCTACTACCTATACTACTACAATTACCTACTACTACTACTGCTACAACTACAACTACCTACTACTACCACCACTACTACTACAAATACCTACTACTACTACTGCTGCTACCACTACTACTTACTACTACTAATACTAATACTACCACCACTACTACTGAAACTACCTACTGCTACCATCACTACAACTACCTAGTACTACTACTAACACTACAACTACCTAGTACTACTACTACTACTATTACTACACCTACTATTACTACTACTACTACTACACCTACCTGCAACTACTACTACTACTACTACTTACTACTCCAACAACAACAACAGCAACTACTACTATTACGGCGTTTGGAGTGTTAACATTGATCTAAGTGACCTCAAAACCTATATAAACGACACTAATATTGGTCATTTTTGACAAATTTTACATTTCAGCCCCTCCACCTCCGCCTCTGGACGCGCTAGGGGTGTTCCACTCCAACATTATTATTCGACAGACTATAAGCTATACGTGTGCCAAGTTTCGTTCAAATCGGTGTAGTCGTTCTTAAGATATTTCATTAAAACCATTTATACCATTATTTATATTTCACTCCCTCCACCTCCGCCCCTGGACGTGCTAGGGGTGTTCTACTCCAACATTATTATTCGCCAGACTACAAGCTATATGTGGGCCAAGTTTCGTTTAAATCGGTCGAACAACGAGTTTTCGTTACCATTTGGCTACACATTTTTTGATCTTGCCTATTGCGTTTGAAGACTATTATTTTTAGGTATTATTCCTTGTGGTTATTTGTGTACATGCTTTCCGCGATCCAGAGAAGCTATTGCCTCCTGGAGACAACTCTGGCAAATTTTACGCGAAAGGTAGTCTGTTGATATATTGTTTTGCACGCAGTGCCGGAAACAGACAGAAAAGATAGTGAACCGTTAAGGGTTAAGATAATTCATTAAAACCATTTATGCCATTATATCGCCACCACGCTCTCCCCCTCTGCAATGGGGTGATATGGGGTGGCTAACCCCGACAGTGTTGGTTGTCTAGTAGCAAGAAATATCCCTTAGGGGATCCGATGGTACAATTTGTACCATACGGGTGTTTCATGGTACATTGCGTTATAACTCTCCTATTTGATCTTTTTCGTCCGTTTTTTTTTTTCAAGTCCAGAGGCATTGCAGACCTTACGTATGGTTTCACACCTTCCTGCGTCGAGACAAGGAGGTGACGTCATAATTCTAAAATATATATTTTCTTTTATTAAGCCTATGTTCATTATTTTTTGGCGGGCTTATTTTTGCACGTAGAAGATTGAACTTTTGCACAAACATTCAGTCCACCGAGTAGTATTTAACAGATTTTTTTCATATTTCTGCGGGGGGGGGGGGGGATCCAGAGGGGCAAAAAGTTGAAAAAAGGGATATTTTTTTACAAAAAATCCCTTTCTTCGGAATTTTCCCGCCTTAGATACATGATGGAGACATGTGAATGGTACCGCCTGAAAGACAGTTCTATTCTGAAGAGAGTGATGTGCAAACCATGATCCTAGGGTAATTAGAGATGTCTCAGGGAATTTTTACAAAATATCTTACCGTATACGGGAATATGGGACATTGTCGCTATATATTTTTTTGGCGGGCTTACTTTTGCACCTGGAAGATTGAAATTGTGCATAAACATTCAGCCCACCTAGTACTATTTATCAGATTTTTTTCAGATCTCTGCGTTAAAATAGGGGGGGATCCAGAGAGGCTAAATTTGAAAAAAGGGATATTTAGACCAAAAATCCCTTTTTCGGCTTTTCCCCACCTTAGATACATGATGGAGACACGTGAGTTGTACCGTCTGAAAGGGAGTTCTATTCTAAAAGAGAATGATGGGCGAAACATGATCCTACGGTAATTAGGGATGTCTCAGGAAATTGTTATCAAAATATACTTCTGTATACGAGAATATTGGACATTTTCGGTATTTTTTTTTTTTTGTGGGCTTATTTTTGCACCTAGAAGATTGAAATTGTGCACAAACATTCAGTCCACCGAGTAGTATTAGCAGATTTTTTTCAGATTTCTGCGTTAAAACAGGGGGGTCCAGAGGGGCTAAAAGTTGAAAAAAGGGATATTTAGATCAAAAAAGTCCCTTTTATTGGGATTTTCCCGCCTTAGATACATGATGGAGACATGTGAATGGTACCGCCTGAAAGGCAGTTCTATTCTGAAGAGAATGATTGGCGGATTATAGTCCTAGGGTAAATAGAGATTTCTCAGGAAATTTTTTACCTGAGATCATTGTGTTTTGCGGTAATTTGGGGCATTGTGGGGATTCTTGATAAAATTTCTCCCGCCCTTAGTATTTAAGATAGAAACTTGAAATTTGGCACACACATTCAGTATACCAAGTACTATTTATAAGATTTTTTGAGATATCTACGTTCACACAGGGCCGTTCCAGAGGGGCCCAAATTGTGAAAAGAAGATTTCCCCCCCGAAATTTTCCCTTTGGCATCACTTTTCCCTCTCCTGGTATATGGTATGAGCATGCAAGTGGTACCATTTGAAAGCCAGCTCTATTATGAAGAGAATGAGGTATGAACCATGATTCTAGGATAAATAGTGACGATGCAGTAGCTGCTTGACTGAAAGTCTAAAAAATACCCCCAAAACCCCGGATCCCTTAAGGGATATTTGTGCCAAGTTTGGTCAAAATCGGTTCAACCGTCTAGGAGGAGATGTGGATCATACATACATACATACATACAATCATTTTTATATATAAGGATAACCGTTACTTGGTTAATAAGCCGTTTTTCTACAAAACTGGAAATACAATACTATTCCCAAACATACGAAAGCTCTACATTTCCACGTAGGAATACAAGTTACAATAAAAATTGTGACAATAATAACAGTAACAATTAAAATAAGAGAAGAAATTATAATAATTATTATTATTAAACAAGCAAAATTGTTTGTTTCCAGTGGAAGTCATTATTTAACAAATAAACCGTTTAGTAGGTCTAAGAAGTGTTTGTGGCTTCTAAAGAAGATAACAACTTAAGGTTATTCATTACGTCCAAATAGTTTGTCTAAAACGGTAGATGGCGCCACCGTCACCAATGTTAATATATGCAACTAATAAAATTAAAACAATCAAAAATAAAATGAACAATTCAAAAATTAAGCAAAACCGGATATAATCTGGTTAATGGACGTTACAAAATCTAGGGAATGGTACGTGTCGATTTCACTTATTGTTAGTAGTTTCATTGTTAGAGGCCACCATTGTTAAGTAAACAATCAACTTTATCTGCCGTACTTTCTACCAGAAACTAACCAAACTTTACACACTTATTTAAGATTGAAATATCTAGGGAATGGTACGTGTCGATTTCACATATTGTTGTTAGTTTCATTGTTGAAGACCACCATTGTTAAATAAACAATCAACTTTATGTGCCACACTTTCTAAAACAAACTGACCAAACTTGGCACACCCATCCGGTTAGCACAGAGACATCTAGCGAATGGTACCTGTCGATTTCACATATTGTAGTTAGTTTCATTGTTTGAGGAAACCATTGTTAAACAAACAATTGCTGGATTTTTCCATTGTTAAATAAACAATTAATTTTATCTGCCATACTTTATACTACAAACTAACCAAACTTGGCATACTCATTTACAATTGAGACATCTATGGAACCGTACGTGTCTATTTCACTTATTGTTGTTAGTTTCATTGTTAGAGGACATCATTGTTAAATAAACAATCAACTTTATCTGCCATACTTTCTACCACAAACTGACCAAACTTGCACAATCATTTACGATTGAGATTTCGATGGAACGGTACGTGCCGGTTTCACTTATTGTTGTTAGTTTCATTCTTAGAGGCCACCATTGTTAAAAAAAACAATCAACTTTATCTGCCACACTTTCTACCAGAAACTGAACAAACTTTGCACACACATTTAAGATTGAAATATCTAGGGAATGTTACGTGTCGATTTCACATATTGTTGTTGTTAAATAAACAATCAAGTTTTTCTGCCACACTTTCTACCACAAACTAACCAAAATTTGCAGAATCATTTAAGATTAAGATATCTATGGAATGGTATGGGTCGATTTCACATATCGTTGTTTGTTTCATTGTTAGAGGCCACTATTGTTAAACAAACAATCAACATTAATGGCCATACGTTCTACCAAAAACTGACCAAACTTTGCACACCCATTTAAAGTTGAAATATCTACGGAATGCTATGTGTCGATTTCACATATTGTTGTTAGTTTCATTGTTGTAAGACACCATTGTTAAATACATAATCGTTGGATTTCTTCATTATTAAACAAACAACTTTATCTGCCATATTTTCTACCACAAACTGACGAAACTTGCACAATCATTTACGACTGAGATGTCGATGGAACGGTACGTGCCGATTTCACTTATTGTTGTTACTTTCATTCTTAGAGGCCACCATTGTTAAAAAAAAACAATCAACTTTGTCTGCCACACGTTCTACCAGAAACTGACCAAACTTTGCACACGCATTTAAGATTGAAATATCTAGGGAATGGTACGTGTCGATTTCACATATTGTTCTTTCATTGTTAGATGCCACCATTGTTAAATAAACAATCAAGTTTTTCTGCCACACTTTCTACCACAAACTAACCAAAATTTGCAGAATCATTTAAGATTAAGATATCTATGGTATGGTATGGGTCGATTTTACATATTGTTGTTTGTTTCATTGTTAGAGGCCACCATTGTTAAACAAACAATCAACATTAATGCCAATACGTTCTACCAGAAACTGACCAAACTTTGCACACCCATTTAAAGTTGAAATATCTATGGAATGCTATGTGAGATGTCGATGGAACGGTACGTGCCTATTTCACTTATTGTTGTTACTTTCATTCTTAGAGGCCACCATTTAAAAAAAAAAAAAAACAATCAACTTTGTCTGCCACACGTTCAACCAGAAACTGACCAAACTATGCACACGCATTTAAGATTGAAACATTTAGGGATCAACTGATCAAACTTGGCACACTCATCGGATTACCACAGAGATATCTACTGAATGGTACCAATCGATTTCACATGTTTGTTTCACTGTTCGAGGCCACCATTTTAAAACAATCGTTGGATTTCTCCATTATTAAATAAACAATCAACTTTATCTGCCATACTTTATACTACAAACTAACCAAACGTGGCATACTTATTTACGATTGAGATATCTATGGAATGGTACGTGTCGATTTCATTTATTGTTGTTAGTTTTATTGTTAGAGACCACCATTTTTAAATAAACAATCAACTATATCTGCCATACTTTCTACCAGAAACTGACCAAATTTTGCATACCCCTTGAAAGTTGAAATATCTACGAAATGCTATGTGTCGATTTCACATGTTGTTGTTAGTTTCATTATTGATGGCCACCATTGTTAAATACAGAATCGTTGGATTTCTCCAGTGTTAAGTACACAGTCAACTTTTGTCTGCCATATTTTCTACCACAAACTAACCAAACGTGGCGCACTCATTTACGATTGAGATATCAATGGAATAGTTCGTGCCGATTTCACATATTGTTGTTAGTTTCATTGTTAGAGGCCACCGTTGTTAAGTAAACAATCAACTTTATCTTTCGTACTTTCTACGAGAAAATGAAGAAACTTTGCACACCCATTTAAGATTGCAGTATCTAGAGAATGGTACGTGTGGATTCCACATATTGTAGTTAGTTTCATTGTTGAAGGCCACTATTCTTAAATAAACAATCAACTTTATCTGCCATACTTTCTAAAACAAACTGACCAAATTTGGCACACCCATCGGATTTGCACAGAGATATCTACTGAATGGTACAAGTCGATTTCACATATTGTTTTTAGTTTCATTGTTCGAGGCCACCAATATTAAATAAACAATCGTTGGATTTCTCCATGGTTAAATAAACAATCAACTTTATCTGCCATACTTTCAACCACAAACTAACCAAACTTGGCACACTCATTTATGATTGAGATATCTATGGAATGGTACGTGTCGATTTCACTTATTGTTGTTACTTTCATTGTTAGAGGCCAGCTTTTTAAATGAACAATCAACTATATGTGCCATATTTTCTACCAGAAATTGGCCAAACCTTGCACACACATTTAAGATTGAAATATCTAGGGAAACATATGTGTCGATTTCTCATATTGTTGTTAGTTTCATTGTAAAGATCACCATTGTTAAATAGACATTCGTTGGATTTCTCCATTGTTAAATAAACGATCAACTTTATCTGCCATACTTTCTACCACAAACTAAGCAAACTTTGCACACTCATGAACGATTGAGATATCTATGGAATGGTATGTGTTGATTTCACTTATTGATGTTCTTTCATTGTTGAAGGCCACCATTGCTAAATAAACAATCGTTGAATTTCTAAATTGTTACCTAAACAATCAACTTTATCTTACACTCTTTCTACCACAACTAACCAAATTTGGCGCACTCATTTACAATTGAGACATCTATGAAACGGTACGTGTCGATTTCACTTATTGTTGTTAATTTCATTGTTAGAGGCCACCATTATTAAATAAAGAATCAACTTTATCTGCCATACTTTCTAGGAGAAACTGACCAAACCTTACACACTCATTTAAGATTGAAATATCTAGGGAAAGATATGTGTCGATTTCTCATATTGTTGTTAGTTTCATTGTTGAAGACCACCATTGTTAAATACACAAGCGTTGGATTTCTCCATTGTTAAATAAACAATCAACTTTATCTGCCATACTTTTTACCACAGATTAACCAAACTTAGCACACTCCTTTACGATTTAGATATCTATGAAATGGTACTTGTCGATTTCACTTGTTGTTAGTTTCATTGTTAGAGGCCACCATTGTTAAATAAACAATAAACTTTATCTGTCATACTTTCTACCAGAAACTGACCAAACTTTGCGTACCTATGTAAGATTGAAATATCTATCCTATGGTTCATGTCGATTTCACATATTGTTTTAGTTACGTTGTTGGAGACTACCATTGTTAAATAAACGATTCACTTTATTTTCCATACTTTTTACCAGAAGCTGACCAAACTTGACATATTTACGATTCAGATATCTAGAGAATGGTACATGTCGATTTCTCATATTGTTGTTAGTTTCATTGTTGGAGGCCTCCATTTTTAAATAAACAGTAAACTATTTTCCATACTTGCTACCCAGAAACTAAGCAAACTTTGCTTACCTATTTACGATTGAAATATCTATGGAATGATACATGTCGATTATCAAGGGCTAACAAGCCCTAGCCAAATTGTGTGTAATACATCAGCATGCGTTGGGATCAAACGATAATTATTCGTAATCAAACGAGCTGGACAAATTCCGATTAAATTTGTTTTCATGGTGGCTGTGGTGGAGGGGCTAACAGGTCATTGGTAAATGTTATTGTTCGGAAAATGGAATAGTAAAAAAAAAATAAATAAATAAACATATTTCAGTCAGAACTTTGTTGCGCCTGTTTTATAACCAGTGTGAACTAGTTGTGTGCCTCCAGATTTTTTTTTTGTCTCAGGTGGAGCGAGATGGCCCCCTACAGCGTTCCTAGAATTACACTCTAAAAACCCCTCACACACAACTGACCTGTGCTTCCCAGCAGACACCTCACATTTGAACTCTGTTGAGATTCTATGTAAGTTTGTCGGCTGTACGTACAAATTCAGAGAATAAACATGTATTAGGGAATGAGAAATTCTCGAAATAAATTTGCAAGCTGAATATTTTTTTGCGACATAAGTGAAGAGTAATTATATACCCTTGAAGAGTACCCTGGAGAGTAAGAAAGCTCTAAGCAAAATAATCATTGAATAAATAGCAATGTAATCACAGTAATGTGTATATATGGCATGTTGTATTTCTACCAGATTGTCAGAGCACTAATTCTCTCATTTTTTGATGTGAGCGATCTCGCTATCGAATTTCCAGAACATATAAAAAAAAGTTGTATTTAGGTCTATTCCATTTTAAACAAACGAAATGCGTTGCGTAAAAGAACTTTCCATGTTAAAATATTTGATGGGTAGAGTAGTTTGTGTGGGATTTGATTGTTATTGCATGTATCTATTGCATGCTGAATGGGTAGCTGGGAAAGCAGCCAGGATGTTCATTCTGACGGTTGCAAGCCCTTGAAAATACAGAGCAGCAGTTACTCCAAGGGAGTAGATAATAGATAAAAATTCTTAAAACTACCGTGGGAGAGAGAGCCGAAAGAGGGTATAGTGTAAAAGTTTGGGCCGGAACTAGGGAAGTTCCGCCAGGAACGCAGAATCACCTGTATACAGCTCTCATTGTTGAGACACTAAAATTTTTCAATTACTCGTATACGGAAGATAAACATTACGAAACTATTTTTATTTATTTATTTATTTACTTATTCCTCGGGGAGTAGTCTATCTCAGAAGATTACGATTAGCATAATTCTATGTTTCAGGAATGCGCTTCGAACCCACCCCCCAGAGGCAGTTTTTTGGGCGGGCAAACTATACCTTGTCCGCAGGTCCACACATTAATTAAAGTATATGTAACACACATGTACGTGTGTGTGTGTGTGTATGTATATATATATATATGTGCGTATATATATATATATATATGCTAAATGTAAAATATTTTTGAACCAATGTTTCCAATCCAAATAATAGAGCCCCACGGCTCCAACTCGCCAAGGGCTCCATAAGAACAAATTCCGCCTGTGTCACCTTCTACACATCAGTGGCTATGCCCATAGTATATTCTATGATAACAATTGACTGAATGTGCTGTTCAAGTTTCACTTTCTTGGAAAGAGAATGCGTAAGACTCTCTTAGTGTTCCAACGAGACGGGACTCGACTCTTTGAAGCGAAACACGATACAATACGAAACGTTTTGTGAAATGTCTCGTTTCGTGTCTCGAAAAATACAAACACAGTTTCTGAATTTGCTTAAAAATTTATTAACTCGGAATAAATTATTTGCCTTCGAAATGTATACCATCTTTTATTATTTCAAATGATCGAAATAATTCAATGTTTCAAATCCTACAAAGAACAGGGAATACCTAAAGAATTTTTTAAAAATGATTCTTACAAACAGCTTTCACTTCCATTTTTCAATCGATTCAAGTTTAATTATTTTGTGATAGTGCTCCAGATTCAAACACAAATGTAAAGCGTTCATTGAGATCAGTGTTTCAGAAGATTTTATTCCGGGGGCTGGTGGAGATATCTACGTATAAAAATCCTGTTATAGAAGTACAAGTAGAAGTGGCATTTTTATCAGTAACTAACTATTGTTTCATGGTCTTCCTCGTTCCGAACCAAGACTAGGGATGCGCACGAGACAAGATTTGTGGCTGTCTCGTCTCGAAAATGTGCTGTAAAATTGATGTCTCGACTCGAAAAATGTATATTTTACTATTGGAAGAGCTGTGTCTCGACTCGAATTTTGTCAGGAAAATTCTGTCTCGACTCGTCTCGTGCGCATCCCTAACCAAGACAGAAACGTGTCAGCCTTTCTCGATACTGAGTTTTGAAAAGATGCTAATTTGACAACAAAATTTATCTTTTTTATTGTTTTATGATGTTATTCGAAGCTAAACCATTTTTAAATGGGAAAGTTACATAGGCCTCCTTATTTGTTGAAGTGGCGCCAGGGGTTCTGAAAAAAGTATATCAGAATAAATGGGGAAATCTTGCCTTTCGACTGTACTGACGGTATTGACAAATGTTCCTATCGAAGTAATTACTGGTTCAGTCGAATCTAAGCAGTCGTTGCTGGAAGATTGCAGTCGTGTTGTGTGTTGTGCTACCAAACAAAACTTGGTTAAAAGTTGTAATTTTAACCACTTGGTATAACAGCTCTTTTGTGGACCTCAGCCTTTCTGGTGTTGCCACGAGACGAGACAGAACCATTCGATACGAGACGAGACGGGCAGATCTTTTCTAGACGAGACGACACAGCCAGAAATCTCGTCTTGTCTCGTGGCAACACTAGACTCTCTAGATATATCAGTAAAAGGAATGACAACGTTCCTCACGGAGCACGTGTTAGCTCTCAGCCTCTTTCTTTCACTGATGTTTGTTTACATAGTAGATGAATATATAGAGAGTAACAAAAGGATGAGATATGCAGATTCTCCTGAAACCACATTAAAATTGTAGCAGTATTTGGAGCTTGTTATAAATGGATTTACCGGGTAACTAAAATAATTCTTGGAATTGATCATACAGTATTGATATAAAAAATCATGGAAACAAGTAAAGACAAAGAACTGAAATCGTGAATTTGTTTTCAAAATACAGAAATCTCGAAGGAATATCTGTTTAGCCGACTTTAATTGTAAACGAATTTTGAATAAATTTGCATTCCTTGAATTCTTATACATAAAAAATAGAAATATTTCTTTTAGCGTACGAATGAGATGCTTTAGGAAATTAGGTTAAGATAATTAAAATGATACTGTCCTTTACAAAATTTAAGGGGAAGACCATGATCGAAAAAGCATCAGTCAAACTATAAAGGTCAATGGTAGCTTTTGTCATTTCTTACGACCACTATACGCACCTTATTGCGAAAAATTTATTCCTATTATAAAACCGCTATCGTTCAATAAATGTCAAATTTAATAGATCTTGAGAGATGAAATTGTCATTACATCTGTCGCATAATATATTCTAGCTTTGGGACCCATGTCATTATATGACTTTCACGATAAGTGACAAGAAGAATATAAATCCCAAGTTCAAAACGTAAGGAAAGAAACCGGCTGTTCGCCCTTCAAATTATGAAAAATGTACCAAAATGGTTGAAATTATGATTTTGTATTTCTTTACGAGAAAGAAGAATAAAAATAAAAATTGGAGCAATTATGTATGTATAAGGCCACTATCTTCAAATTACTAAACTAACTTCAAGTGTTTTAACCATTTTTGACACATATCTCGAAAACTTTTAGTGAAATTAGAGGCAAGAATACGTGGTTGATAATGAGCTTTTTAATTATGTCACAATACTTTTGAACTTTACCTTATGAGAAATGGCATATTCCGAAAATAATTCAGTACCACCCTAACCTGAATTTTACCAAAAGATTAGCGAAAGTGATACGGTGTGCGTCGTCCAGGGTTTAATTCCCGGTGTGGCACTCAAACATTGCTGTGTTGACCAAACATCGAGAGAAAAGTTGGGAAACTAAAAGATAGCGGACTTCAATCTAGACAGCCGGCTACGTTGGGTGTAGTTGTGCTGACCACTAACATAAGCCCGCTGCAGACTCAGATCACAAGGGACTGTTGCGCCAGGAGTTTATATATATATATTGATGTTATTATTTTACCTTACCTCTCAGTAGCGTAAGTAAGGACGAATGGGCCTCCCCGCAAAAATGTTAAACGGACCCCCTCTATCCACATCCATGAGTCACGTAAAATTTACAGAGAACAGTTTTGACTTTCTATATTCTATCTAGTGAGTCACAACTTGCTCATATGCAAAAAAAAATGCACATTATTATTATTATTATTATTATTATTATTATTATTATTATTATTATTATTATTATTATTATTATTATTATTATTATTATATTGTGCTATAGTTTTCGTCTATTCTGCTGTACCAACCTCGAGAGTCTACGACATCCGACATTTTTAGTGAGGTGTAGTCGCCCCACTTTTTGTTGTTTGGTTCGATGCTGGTTTCACTGTCCTTTTCCCACCTTGAAATACATAAGCACGGCAGATCGCGAAAACTCGACAAGTCGCGCTGTTTCCGAAATGAAGCTCCCAGCCATTTACTCACCCTGATATATCGTCGTCCTTCCCCATTCAAGGCACAAGCACCGCACTGACTAATCGAGTGAGATTCTTGTCACGTTTGGCGCGCGGTTGTGTTATGCCTTGTAGCTCTTATCTCTGCACAATGATTTCGTTCAAAAAGTAGCGAGTGGTCATAATGTTTTCGCTGGTCAGTATAAGTTTTGTTGGCATTTAATTTACTAAATAATCGCTCAGGTGTTACCGTCTTCACAGGTAAAAATGAGATATAGTTGGAACATCACATAATTTTTAACATCCTAACATTATAAAGTTTAACTTCGAAACTGAAATGGGTTTCTCAATGTTGCGAGCTCTGCAGGCCCTTTAGTTGCGCCACAGCATTCTCTCTACTCAGAAGGATAGGGACAAATAGAAAAATCAAAATTCATTCTGTCCATTTTTCAAGCATCATACACTTCAGGGAAAAAAAAATCATATAATACTGATATGTAAGAAAATATTGCTATTGTTTGTTTTCTGTATACAAAGAACCATTTAGGTTTTTTATCTCATATTCTGGTAATAATCGAAAAAAAAAGAAAAGAACTTCATGTGATAAACGGACGGAAAAAAAATTTGTCAACGCGATGCGAATGACGTTCTCTGCAACCTAATTCACGTTTTTCGTACAAAAACTCTATTCCTACCTGCAAAAGGAAAAGATTTCTGTTACCCGTCAATGGTTGAGATTTTGCCCTGCGGCTGAACAACACGGCTTGTAAAAATAGACTCTGACTGACTGTAGGTGCACGAAGGAAAAAAAAAACTGTTGGATTCCTCTCCCCGCCCACTTCAAGTGTGGATATCCTGAACACATTCAAACTGAGCGGTACGATCTTTCAGTTCTTCCCAGTAGAGGTGCCAGTAGTGATTGCTAAATGAAAAAGTGAGCATCTGGTGGCGAAAAGGCGAAGTGCTCGGACAAGGGGGTGGGCACAGTAACCTTAACACCTGTGTATAGTTTTCCCCAAATCAGAAACAGTTTCTCTACTGACAGAGTTTCTACTCAAGAACAGGGAAAAATTGTGTTACAAAAGAGAATTTTAAAAAATCCCTCCGTTACTTCCCTATTGTATGCAGTATTGAGACAAATTGCAGACCTCCTAAAAGCCTGTTTCATTAGCTTTAAAACAAGCTATAATATGTAATATGAGACCAACTATAGGGTGTGCTATAATGTTTGAAACAAGAATGGGCAAGTGCAAGACGCAAAGAGTTATCTCCACCTTTATCTCCGAAACCCTATATGTTCACATAAACATTTTTGCTTAGAATGACCTCCTCTATCACCTCCCAAAGTCTTGGATCCAATATGGTGACCGAAAGCATTTGTCATAAAAATACAGAGCTGAGGCTAGAGACACCAAATGTGGTATAAATAATGACCATCACGAGGAGGTTAGAAACAGAAAATAAATTTGGGAAAGTCTCCATCCTGAATCCAATATGACTCCTAAAATATAAGCACAGTATATGCACAGCCCTAACTACTGAACCTAAAAATACGAAATTTGGTATAAAACCCTTTCATCAAATGTGCATTAAAAGAATAGTAAAAATGTTCAAGAAGTCGCCATCTTGAATCCAATATGGCGGACGAGAATATATTTCACAGTCGCTGGGATAGAAACACCAAATGTGATACAAATATTGATTATCAATATGTGATCACGCAATGAAGTATGAAAAAATCGTCATCTTGAATCCAATATGGCCTACTAAAATAAAAATCAAAGCTATATGTACAGTCAAAGTGCTGAAGTTATATGTACCAAATTTGGTGGAAAAATTTTTGAGAATGAGCAAGTCAAGGAAACAATGCCAAATTTTGAAAAAGTTGCCATCGTGGATCCTATTTGGCAGCCTAAATAAAATAAGGAGTGTATATGCACAAACCAAATGGCTGAAGCTATACAAACACTGAGTTTGGTATAAATGTGCATTATGATAAATTGGTAAATCCATTAGGTAAATTGGATAATACCAAGAATATAATGGAGGGAATACAAAGGTATTCGGCGTATACTCACCTTCAATTTTGAGACACCATTGTATGGCTACCTGAAATTTATGAAATCTATATACCGCATCTATAGAGTGTGTAATAAATGTCAGAGCGTATACCCACCTAAAATTTTGGGATGACATCACTGGAAACTTTAAAATTGTGTCATCTTGAATTCAATATGACAACCGTACATACAATTTCAAAGTAGCCACCTTTACCGTACAATGTAAGCGTAGTTTGTTTTCGTCCACTTTTTCAAGGGCTTTTCAGATATCTTTGCTTTTTCTGTATTTTCATTTTGTTGGTTTAATTCAGATACCAATTAGTAGTTGTTTCGATTAAAGTCATATACAGGGAAAAGTTCCTATTTCGTGATTGCGACCATATTGAATCCAAGATGAAAACCATTTCAAAGTTTCATATTATCCCATTTACGTAGTCATCATAATGCACATTTATACCAAATTCAGTGTTTCTGCCTTCATCCATTTATTGGGTTGTGCATATACTTTCGTTATTTATTCAGGACGCCATACTGATCCACGATGGGAACTTTTCTACATTTAGTATTCTTCCCTTTACCTGCCCATTCTCGTAAACATTTCTACCAAATTTAGTACCTTCGATTTTTATTTTAGGAAGCCATTTTGGATTCAAGACAACGACTTTTTCACACTTTATTTATCATTTCGTGATCACATCTTGATAATCAATATGTGTATTTCATTTGGTATTTCTATCCACAGCGATTGTGAAATACATTCTCATCCACCATATTGGATTCAAGATGGCGACTTCATGACCTTTTTAAAGAAATTATTTTCGTAATACACGTTTGGTGAAAGGTTTTTATATCAAATTTCGTATTTCTAATTCTCATTCTCATTCCCATTCATCATAATCAACATTTGTCTTTGGTGTTTCTAGCTTTAGCCATTTGACCTAGAAATATAGATGAAGGTCCAGGGTCTGAGGTCCAGGGACTTTACCGTCCTTTAAAAATAGGACAAATTGCAAGAAGGGGTATTTTTGCGGGGATATGGAATATTCGGTGTAGGGAAGTTCGGTGCAGGCCCTGGACATAAGGTGGATGCTTCCAGACCCTGGACCTGTTGTATCAGCAATCCATCATTCCTAGCAATTCTTGTGCAGTTTAGCATATTTTACAATGATATAATGCATTGAGGAAAAATAGTTTTTAAATATATATATATATATTTTATCATCATCATCATTATCAACCGATGTCGATCCACTGCTGGATGAAGGTCTCTCCAACTCTTCTCCATAACCATCTATCTTCTGCTGTTCTTTTCCATGCTATTCCACAGTGCTATTTTCATTTCGTCACTCCATCTTCTATTAGGATGCTTTCTTGGGCGTTTCCTGTCCCTAGGTATCCAGTCGAGAACTGCCTTTGTCCATCTGCCATCAGTTCTTCTTACGATATGTCCCGCCCACTGCCACTTCAGTCCCTTTATTTTCGCAATAATATCCGTCACTCCTGTCATCTTCCTGATCCACGCATTTCTTTTCCTATCTCCTCGGGTTATTCCGAGCACATACATCTCTCCATGCTCCTTTGTGTAGTGTGCAGACTGTGAATGTCTGATTTTGTTAGTGCCCATGTCTCAGCTCCGTATGTCAAAACAGGAAGAATACATTCATTGAAAACTTTCCGCTTCAGACACATCGGCAGTTTACTTTTTAATATGAATATATATATATATATATATATATATATATATATATATATATATATATATATATATATATATATATATATCACTGGCGTGACAGTTCTTGCGGCCCTGAGCCTGCCCCAATACCATGTACAATTATTTCCACCTGAGTGATGGCCGTGGGGTCAGCATTGCGCAAATTTGAACCAAATTATTTTAGAACTAGTTGGCCAATGAAAATAAAGTTTTGGTCTAAAATGATAGTCTTTATTGAGGCAATGAAACTGTTGCAAATATTAAATTAAAATACTCTTCCTTAGTTATATATTTTTATTTTTTTAAATGTTGTTTTTTTCTATTCAACTAACAAGTGGGGTAAATAGGAACAAGCATTATTTTTTGTTTGTGTTACTTTCCTATTGCATTGCAACTGACATGAATTATCATCATTCCCTTACAGTAAGGCTTTGGCTGCGAGAGTTTCCTTTTTACCTGCCCAACATGGAAATCGAAAACATCTGGAACGTCGGGATAGCCACACACGAAATCGATATCTGAGATTTTTCGGAATGACGTTGAAGAAAACTTACAAGCAAATTATTTTTGAACTTTGGAAATGTTTTTCCTTATTTGTTAAGATATCTTTTGATCATCAGTGTTATGTCATACTCTTGTAGGGAATAACCCTACTCTGCACACTCCACAATTTTATCAATAACACTGGTCTACATGTAAAAACTTTTTTCCTGCTGACTGAGATATTTGACTTGTTTTTTAAAAAATCGTGGTCGCTGATTCCAGTGGTGTAGTTAGTTTTTGCCTATCACGTCAGAATTTTACACAATCGGATCATACTTACACTGACAGAAGTTTCTTATTTGTTCCATATATCTTAGTGAGAAACTTACATTAAATATTGTACTATTGCATTAATATTAATATAAATACGGAACGAGTTATGATAAATTTACTGACACCCGCCCACCCACACATATTATTTATATATATACAGGGTTTAGACAACAAATCTAAAACGTTTGCAAAATTGTGAAAATCATACCTATTATGGTGTGGGGCCTCCTTTTGCGTTCAAAACAGCTTGGATCCGACGTGGAATGGACGTATACAGCTCCTGAATCGTGGTGTGTGGAATTTTGTACCACTGTTTCCCCAAAACATGCTCCAGTTCCTTAAGGGGTGGTGGTGGAGAGTAATGAGACCCAACACGCCTTTCTAACTCAGACCACAATGGCTCAATGATGTTCAGATCTGGTAAATGTGGGACCTAGGGGAGGTGTGATAGCTCCTGGTCATGCTCCTCAAACCATGATTTAACCGTTTTTGCAGCGTGTCAAGGTGCGAAATCATCTTGATAGATGCCATCACCATCAGGGAACAATATTTGGGTCATGGGTAGAACCTGGTCCCCCAGAATGGCCTCATACGTCTTAGCATTCATCATTCCATGCAGGGCTATGATGGGACCTGCGGAAAACCACGATATCATTGCCCATACTGTAACAGAACCACCCCCACCTTTACAGTTGGGAGCAGACAGTCTGTATCATAGGCCTGCGACGGTGTTCTCCATACATAAACACGGCCGGTTGTTGGAAACAAGGTGAAGGTCGATTCAGCGGACCACATTACGTGTTTCCACTGCTCATGAGTCCACTCGTTGTGGTCCTTGCACCACTGGATACGCCTCTTTGCATTTACTGCTACGACCAGAGGTTTGGCGATAGCGGCTCTGCCATGAATTTTCATTTTATGAAGTTCCCGTCGCACTGTCCATATCTGACAGGATTGTCTTTCGACCACTGTTGTGCTTTGCAGACGTCGTTTGCCCATGAATGTGTATGCCCTCGTGACATTGGATACAGTGCCTTTCGATACCCCCATAATGTTCGCCACTGTTGCCACTGAAGCTCCAACCAGACGGGCACCAAGGAACGTGTCTCTGTGGAAGTCTGTCAGGTCGCTCATTTTACCGCACAACTTTCACACCACGACACTCACAGTTGAACTGGTTACTGCTGACGAAAGACACATGACACATTGAAAACAAAAAAAACGATCGGCAACCGCAACACGTGTTGTACAGTGGAGGGCCAAACTTACGGTCCTGTATGAAGTGTTTTTAGATTTTTTGTCTTTCCCCTATATATATATACATATACATACATACATACATATATATATATATATATATATATATATATATATATATATATATATATATATATATATATATATATATATATATATATTACGTATTGAGTAGTTTTACGAACCTGTTTGTCAGTAATGAATTCCGACTTGATAAAAAGTTAAGGAAATCCAATACATTTTTTAATTTCATTTACGACCTCAAGCTGATAAATGCACACAACAAAATAACCCAACGTGCTTACATACTAAGGCAAAAAATCTTCATTCCTTTGATTTTCTGGAGTAAGTGGCCTCCAGAACGTCACGCTGCAAGTACGTACCATCAACAGTCCGCCATCATGTTTTCGCTCCACCTTCCCTGGTACCGATTCTCCATAGTTTTGATATCCTGGTGAAATCGTTCACCTTGTTCTTCACTAAGGGCATCAAGATTGGAAGGAAAATAGTCTAGATGGCTGTATAGGAAGTGAATCTTCACACTTATATTTACTCCTAACTTCTGAAATGTGGCCAACAAGTTCCTCGTAGTCGTTCGCTTTCAAGTTTCCAAGAAAGTTTGTAACAACGGCACAAAATGCGTCCCATGCATCTCTTTCTGTGGGGTTCATAGTTTGTAAGAACTTTTATCTTTCATTAGCAACCTTATCTGGGGGCCGTCAAAAATACCAGCTTTCACTTCTGTGTCAATGCAGGAAATTTCGAGCAAATGTATTTGAAGCAAGCAATATCCTGATTCAAAGCTTTTACATACTGTGTCATTAATCCGAGCTTTGTGTGCAGTTGAGGAAGTAACATTTTCTTAGGGTTAACAAGCGGTTCGTTCTGGATGTTTCTCTCCCAATTCAAAGTCTACTCTGGCAGGCCACAATCTTCGTGCCCAGTGTTCATTCCTTATTTGAACCATTTACATACGTAATATTCTCTTCAATTTTAATTGAACATGATTTTGAATTACCTATACTTTATCTAATATATTCTTTAATTCTTATGTTTAAATGTTTTCCAATAACTTATAAAAATAAAATTAAACGTAATAGTGTATGTGTTGCAATCTTGTGACATCTTTTAGAACTACGTTACGATTAATGGTTCTAATACATACATGAAATAATTAGATAAAATTTCATTTTGTGATAATACCTGACGTGATAGAGAAAAACGGATTTCATTTTTGGATTTAGCACACTCGAATTATTAAAGAACAGCTGGTAGCCTCCATTTAGCAAAATTGATGTAGACCAGTGTGCATTTTCGCCGATCCCAAGAGGTTCGTCCAATACATGGCTGAAGTAGCACTCTTATTGGCCACATAGGATGACGTCATAAGATTCAAGTTCAATTTGCTACTATGCGTGTTGCTTTCGTTTCTCTGTTTTGTGTGTGTGGATGTTTAAAAACAGAGAGAGGAGATTATCAATATTATTACTTGTGAAATACATTGCATTATAATTCTTGATTTATGTTCACTTCATACACGGTACAAATAAATTATCCTTAAATAAGTCTTCGTCTAAATAAGTGTTATAAAACGCACTTCACATGAATGTTATTATTGACTGCAATTTTAACATTTTTATTAAATCACAGAGACAATATTAGCTGATCGTGCTCACAATGAATACACTGGCTTTTGCAGAAATCGTGCACTTTGTTATGCAACACCTTCTTTTGATTTCAAATTTACGTACAAAACTCGCGTTCCATTCAATTGATGGTGTAAAATTGAAAACGTTTTGGCCTTGTTACTTTTAAAATGTACAAAAATGTTTCTAAGATTAACTTTACGTTACACCCTCCAATTCGTCTATATTTGCATTCAAAAATAGGACTGGTTTAGAAGTCTTTTGCTGCAAATAACGTTGTAGTGTCGTTATTGATAAGTTATGATCGATTCAATTGCACGAGAAATGCTCACCAACTTGAACTAGATGGCCATTATTAGCTAGCATTCTTTATGAACCGCACAAGGTTACCAACTGGAGTATACAAAATAAATTGCATTATATTTCATTGGAGTTTAGCATCCCTTTCAAGACCAGGGTTATAATGAGACATGGACCTATTGCTTCACGTGGAAACCGAACCACATGAGATTATGCCGCGAATCGAGTCCGGATCTCCTGGATTAAAGATGCGTACGTTAACGATATAGTTCCAAACAATGAAAAGTTAACCCTGCTTTTCTTTAGAATGAATATACCAGAGTCAACTTCACATCGCCTTAAACTATGAACCAGTGGCTTCCAAGGGGGAGCCTCCTGAAGGGGACTTGAAGAACAAGCAAGGGATTACAAGCTGACTACAGAAATAAACTATTCCACGGCACGGCACTGGTTTTTAGTCCCGTTCAGCAGCAAAGCTATATGAGACGTTAAACTATAGCTTAACGTACAATCCTTACTACATAAGTTCTCGCAAAACTAGCTTGTACAGAACAGTCAGCACAGATTGACCTGTATTTTACGCACTTGATGATATAATTGCATCAAGAAACCATTATCAATAAAGACACGACAATAACATGTTACAAAATATCTTTCCACGTCCAAGGCACGTACAAACTACAGGAATTCATTTTTTTTTTTAAATTATCTCTATACGAAACTCGTAATGTTTAAATGGGCCTATTCCATCAGCGGATTTTCATTCTGCTACGAATGCTTTCAAAAAGGATTTCCTATAATCCACTGGAAAGTGTAGGGGTCCTAAGAAAACAAACACCTGAATAGCATATGAAGTGAGGTTAAGAGCAAGGATAACAGATCTGAAAATACCAGCCTCAAAAGATTGCAGACAATTGTTTGTTGCATTTACTGCAGATTTTGAAACAGGCCGGTAGCTAGCCCAAAAATGTAGGGAGGGCCAGGCTGAAATTAGGGGGGCCCGATCCAACTATATTATAGTTCATTTGCAAGCCTACCGTGAAAATTTTAGGGGGACCAGGCCCCCTAGACCCCCTGGATAGGAGCATGTTTTGAAATCGCATTCCAAAAGCTGGCAATTTACAGGAAAGATGTAGTAATTTAGATTTGATTTTCAAATTGAATTTAGCGTTCCTTTCAGCAGAAGCCTTATCAGCTGCCGCGAATCGAACACGGGACTCTCGCACCAAAGGTGTGTACGCTATCCGCCTACCCATTAGGAAGCTATATTTAGTAATTTAGAAATGAAAGAGAATTTCTGATGAACTAGCTTGTCTATACTCTTAACCATGTACGTATAGTGTTGAAACTTATAAACAACAAAACTAGAAGTCATCGGCGCGGTAGATCTGAGTGTCTTCCGGCGAGAACTTATGTAGTTCGGATTTTATGTTAAGTAGTAGCTTCAAGTCTCATATAGCTTTGCTGCTAAACTGGACTACAAACCTCAAACCACTCGCCTTGTATTCATCTGTTTATATTTATGAAGTGTTTAATTACTAAAAAGTATCGAATGGGAGTATAAGCAAGACAAAATATTAAACACGAAGCATCTGTTAAGGTTTTTTTTTTTTTTTTTTGGACAATTTTATAGTTTATTTCTGTAGTCAGATTGTAATCCCTTGCTTGTTCTTCAAGTCCCCTTCAGGAGGCTCCCCCTTGGAAGCCACTGGTTCATAGTTTAAGGCGATGTGAAGTTGACTCTGGTATATTCATTCTAAAGAAAAGCAGGGTTAACTTTTCACTGTTTGGAACTATAATGTGGCTATATCGTTAACGTACGCATCTTTGACCCATGAGATCCGGATTCGATTCGCGGCATAATCCCATGTGGTTCGGTTTCCACGTGAAGCAATAGGTCCATGTCTCATTATAACCTTGGCGTTGGAAGGGATGCTAAACTCCAACGAAATATAATGCAATTTCGTTGGAAGGGATGCTAAACTCCAGTTGGTAACCTTGTATGGTTCATAAAGAATGCTAGCTAATAATGGCCATCTAGTTCAAGTTGGTGAGCATTTCTCGTGCAATTGAATCGATCATAACTTATCAATAACGACACTACAACGTTATTTGCGGCAAAAGACTTCTAAACCAGTCCTATTTTTGAATGCAAATATAGACGAATTGGAGGGTGTAACGTAAAGTTAATCTTAGAAACATTTTTGTACATTTTAAAAGTAACAAGGCCAAAACGTTTTCAATTTTACACCATCAATTGAATGGAACGCGAGTTTTGTACGTAAATTTGAAATCAAAAGAAGGTGTTGCAAAACAAAGTACACGATTTCTGCAAAAGCCAGTGTATTCATTGTGAGCACGATCAGCTAATATTGTCTCTGTGATTTAATAAAAATGTTAAAATTGCAGTCAATAATAACATTCACATGAAGTGCGTTTTATATCACTTTTATTTAGACGAAGACTTATTTAAGGATAATTTATTTGTACCGCGTGAGAAGTGAACATAAATCAAGAATTATAATGCAATGTATTTCACAAATAATAATATTGATAATCTCCTCTCTCTGTTTCCAAACATCCACACACACAAAACAGAGAAACGAAAGCAACACGCATAGTAGCAGGTTGAACTTGAATCTTTGTGACGTCATCCTTACGTGGCCAATAAGAGTGCTAATTCAGCCATGTATTAGACGAACCTCTTGGGATCGGCGAAAATGCGACCAGTGTAATCATTTCTTCTTCTTCTTCTTCTTTTTCTTTCTTTTTCTTTCTTTCTTTTTCTTTTCTTTCTTTCTTTTTTTTTTTTTACATTTTTCGATCTTGAGACTTCACGTTATATTGGTTTACATGTCTCTGTAGAACTGATGTGGGTATGTCATATTTTTTACTAACACATCTTTTACATTAGTTTGTTAACGATAATGCCCTTTTAGCTTTTTCAGTTAGGTCATTTGGGTATTTGCGATATTTTTTGGCACGGGGTTATGGTTTAAAAATGCTGTTGTTAATTTATAAAAATGTCTTAAAATCAAATTATGAAATTTCAAATCTAGTTTTGCACATGAAACATCGAAGTGCAGTCAAAAACAAATGCTTTGAAGCCCCACACGTCAAATTGCTTGGAGCGCCACCTTTGAAGTGAACAAAGTTAAACTAAGTTAATTAGCATTAAGATTCTTCGAACAGTAGACCTCGCGATAAATTTCTGAAAGTTTTACTTAGGTTCGTCAGTTCTCATTTTTGGATAATTCATTTTCATTTTCTGGCTATATCCTTATCTGATTTCACCCCCCCCCTCCACCTTCCTCCGAAACAACAGTAATTCTCGAAGAACATTTGTTCATTTTCGTCAAAGTATCGTTTCGATTCATCAGTTTCCATTTTTGATCACCCTTTGCTATTTTACCCCATCCCCTCCGAAAAAATATGCCGTAATGCGCGAAGTACGTATGCCCGTTTTCTGTGAAACCCACACAGCACATAATGTATAATATACGTATATTAAACGTCTAATACACGTTAGAATGTTTATTATACGTTTAATATATGTATATTATACATTGTATGTTGCGTGGAAAGTTTTGTTTCGATTCGTCAGTTTTCATTTTTTGATCCCCTTCTTTTCATTTTTTGGCTACACCGTATCCGATTTCATGCATCTCCGGAAACAAAGGTCGTAATCCGCGATATATGTTTGTTCATTTGCTGACAGTTTCGTTTTGATTCGTCAGTTTTCAATTTTAGATCACCCCCGTTTTTGGTTTGTATTCTTGCGATTTTATTCCTTATCCCCCCGAAACAATAGGCCGTAATCCCCAAATATGTTTGCTCATTTCCTGTGAAAGGTTTGTTTTGATTCGTCAGTTTTATTTTTTTTAGATCCCCCTTTTCCATTTTCTGGCTACACCCTTATCCGATCCCCCCCCCCCACATATACACACCTACGAAGTAACAGGTTGTAATGTCCGAAATATGTTTGGTCATTTCCTGTGGAAATTTCGTTCTGATTCGTCCGTTTTCATTTTTAAATAACCCTCTTTTCTACTTTCTGGCTACACCCTTATCCGATTTTACCCCCTCCCCTTCCACCGAATCAATAGCTCATAATTGCTTATTTATTAAGCTCTTGTAACATAGAGTAGTTCATCAAATTCGTTTTCAATTGTGGTTTTCTTCGTTTTTCTATATTTTCGCACTATTAAGAGGGAATTTCACCCCCTTCCCTTGGATTTTGTTTCCCAACGAACTCGACCTGTCATTTGAACCAATAAACACTCTGTGAAGCGAATAGTAGACCTCGTGATAAATCTGCAAAAGTTTCATTCGTATTCGTCAATTTTCACTTTTAGATAACCCCTTTTTCTAATTTTCTAGCTACACCCTTGTCCGATTTACCCCCCTTCCCTTTCCGAAGAAATAGCTCCAGATCCCCGAAGTATATTTGCTGATTTATAAAGCTCTTGCAACAGAAAATAGACAATTAAATTCGTTTTTATTTTTTTTTTATTTTCTGTGTTTTTCTACATTTTTGCACTTTTAAGGGGGTTCTACTCCCTCCCACTTGGTTCGATTTTGTTCCCCAACGAATGATCTGTAACTTGAACCAATAAACAATCTGTGAAAGTTTCATTTGAATCGGTTCACACGTTCGGCTTTTATCGTGCGACATACACACAGACAGACAGACAACACAAATGCCAAACTTTCGACTAGAAGACCTTCGCAAGCTCGGTCAAAAATTGTCAACAGTAATGTAGCTAAAAATAGTTGCAGAGAAAAAATGTTAAAGCAAGTCGCCAATCCTATTATTGCATGCATAGCAAGATTAGAGTATGAAGAGTACCTCAAACAATTAATATAGGGTTTCTCTTGCATTTATAAAACGTAATAGTGAACAAATTAAAAAAATGAGTTTTGTTCGTTTCACTCCACTTGACGGTATAAAGAAAGTACCATAAGATCTGCAGGGCAGGGATTTTTCTATATTCCTCAAAACTCCCCCCTAACATCCCTTCAAAATTATTGAGAAACCCATCCTTCTCACTTATAGCTAGGAAGTTTCGGCACAGGAACCTTCCATGCAAGAAATTATTATAATAGTTGTGTTTCCACAAAAACTATGAGACATGCATGGTATAAATTATTTAAGTCCTGCAGTAGGCCTACTTTTTTTTTTAAGGCATGTTTTGATATGTAATGACATATATTATCTCTTGCAGGTTCTATTTTACCCTATCATTAGTCTAGAAATTATTGTGAAGGTAGGATTCAAGTGAATACATTTGCTTCTAAATCCATGAAGTATCTGGGTTGTGTAAAATATTTTATGGATACAAAAAATAAAAAAATATAACTGACTGGCGAGAATCAGCCAATAGCGATATACATGCGAGCCATGCAACTCTATATTGAAGGACATGTATGTATGAACTGGAAACGCCTTAACTGATAGAGTTTGTTGGAACAGACATTTCAAATTGGGTCGTTGACGACAAGCCTGGACACATTACTCAAGTGTCCAGGTTTGTCGTGGTTGATCCCGACCAGCGTGGACACATCTCATTTTGGGTCGTTGACGACAAGCCTGGACACATCTCATTTTGGGTCGTTGACGACAAGGTTGGACGACGACAAGCCTGGACACAGTCCTGGGGTGTCCAAGCTTGTCGTGGTCGATCCCGACAAGCCTGGACACATCTCATTTTGGGTCGCTGACGACAAGGTTGGTCAACGACAAGCCTGGACACATTCCTGAAGGTGTCCAGGCTTGTCGGAATCGACCCCGAGATGCTTTGACATCTCATTTTGGGTCGCTGACGACAAGGTTGGCCAACGACAAGCTTGGACACAAAAAGTGTCCAGGCTTGTCGTCGTCCAATCTTGGCGCGGTCCCATATCCTACCGTGTAAAGTAGCAAATGCCATGGCATATCCTATGGTATTTCTTGTCGATAGAACCTGCTCTATTTCGTAGCATTTTCCCCAGCATTTGCAGCGCCGTGGTGTGTTAAAAAGAAGCGAAAGATTTTGTGCTAAATATCCACGCTCTTTGTTTTGTGTGGGAAATTGAATTGTAGTAAAGAAAAATGAGTTGGAGTAGAGATGCTCTTTGCCCACATACTTCTTTGTGATTTTCGTTATTTAATATGACCGGCGAGAACTGTTGTTACAATTACTATAGCTTTAGCTACATCTCACTTAATTTCGGAGCCATAATTGCGCTCTTCTCCAGTGATTTGTTTGGTACCTCACGACAGATGCTTATCAAAATGCTACCGTTTAAAAGCATCATATAATTTTGATGCCATAGAATATTATATGAAATTTTTGGCAGAACATCTGCTACGAGAAATGCTACGATAAATGCTTCCGTCGAAAACTAGCCTAAATCTGGTCAGGACAGAACATCAGCGTTAGAACAAGAGAGCCTCTAAGCTTGAAGAAGGTAAATTATTGACATATTCACAAAGTCGTCGCATAGGTGACGCAGTTTGTGTTCAGCAAGTAATTTGTAAATGCAGTGTGGCAGAACGTTGTCAGATGATGCAAATCAGCATAAAAAATAGTGTTGTAATATTAGGCCAATATTTTACCAATTATTATTTTATTATACCTAGTTATATGTACTTCCTTGATTAGACTTTTCTTTTATGATAACGAAAGTTCTGGTAATTGTAGGCCTCCTTAATATTGATTTATGTTTGAGACCAGCGCCGCAAATCTGTCTTCGACATTGGGGGAAGGTGGGGACAGATAAGACCGTTCCCATAATTTTGTTTAATCGATGTTCAAAATATTTATGAACTTGAAAAACAATGCTATGGAGGATCAATGGAGCAGAGTTGTCTTCAACATTGGGAGGCAGACAGATTTGAGGCTTATTATGGGGGACATCAATATCATCTCACTTTCCTTTGTGGCAGTCAGACACAAATCATCACATATCTCCCCAAAATACACATTTCAAATCGGATTATTGGAGTGGGACAATATCCCAGCTCCAAGATTGGAGGGGATATGTCCTCCTCATTCTCCTGAGATTTGCGCCAATGTTTGAGACGCACGAAATACGTTAACAAATTTGTGAACAATAAAATGTACTAAATATAAAGGAAGTCAGAATCTTTGAAAAAATGCTATAGTTTGTTAATGCACGATAGTCAGTTGAAATTATATTGAAGTTTATTAGTCTATTAGGATGTTTCTTCAACTATGTTAATTACATTTTAACGCAAAAATATACGTTTTGATAGCCTGTGTGTTCAGTTTAAGTAGCCTCATGGAAGTCATGTCACTTTTTTTTTTTATAGTAGTGAACGTCTGTTACTATATTATTTGTAATTATTTTCGCAAACTGCGAAATATATATAAAGGTACAAGGCAAAAGGGTAGTATAAATGTATCAAAAAGTGCTTGTATGAAGTATTGCATTTCATAATGTTCATATTGCTAGTTAGATGTCCTTGCATAAGTAAACACTATTAATACATAGGTTTTAAGTTATTGTTTCATTATCACGTTTCGTAAGAGAGGTTCACTTTTTTCTTGTAACCCCTGAAAGAGTAGTTAAAGTTTAATTTAGGACAATTTCTTGGTGGGTTCCGGTTTTCGTGTTGGCTGTCGCGCCACCCGATTCCGCAGTACACTACACACACACACACACACACACACATATATATATATATATATATATATATATATATATATATATATATATATATATATATGGGTTATTCCATTTGCAAATATACCCCCCCCCAAAAAAAAAACTCAGAACTCTAGCTACGTCCCTGACTACAGTTACATAGAGGAATAATGCATTTTCGAGGTAGAAATAAGCGTTGGGAGGACAAGAATTTATAAAGTCTGTTATGAAGAAGAAAATGTGAATAAGGAGAGAGAAAATCGTTTTGAATGAACCAATATAGGAAAGGGAGAGAACAAGGATGGTGCCAATACTAGCGTGCAGTGATCAGAATGTGTTACAAGTAGTCAAGCGTTGAAAATGAAGTGAGGAGCAGATAAAAGATCATTTGGAGATACTGAAACATCAATGTAAGTTCCGTAAAAAGCTTTATATTGTGCGTTACCATCACCGATGGAGTTCCTAAGGATGCCTACGATTTAAAAAAAGTAGACGAATTTGAGAGTGAATCTAGAGGATTTAGAAGTTCAAGGGGAGGATTATAAGGTCGAAGTAGATTTAAAATCTGACGTATAAAGACGAGAACGACAGAAAGGAGGAAACAGGGACGTAGTGGGAGCTAATTGAGAACGAAAATGGTGGAGCCAAGGGAAATAAAGAGATTGACCTGAATGAAAACGGCAAGTTTTATTAAGCAGACAGTAGTAAAAAGAAGAAGAAGAAGAAAATCTAATAGAGGAAAGATAGAATCCATAGCGGAGGGTGGAACATAATTGTCGCTAGACATTAGTACGAATTCACTGAAGAATACAGGATGTGGTAACTTAGGTGTTTCGATAGGCCAGGAAGTTGGTATATAGGATAAAGGCAAGGTAGGTTTTCAGAGTGTGCTACTTCAGGTAAATCCGTTGCTGCCATTCCCGAGTTTACCATTTACAATAATTGGATGAAAAACTGGTGAAAGTATTGGTTGGCCTGAAGTAGATTGAGAATGAGAAACTATTTGAAATACGCTGACAGAATATAGTTTAAAAGAGTAAAAGATCGCGGGACGAAGAAGGAGGTGGGAGTTGGTCAAATGTGGAAGAATAAACAGACCAATCAAGGTAGTAAAATATGGATGAACAAGAGGGGAAAATGAGGGAGATAAAGAAGGAGAGACAGTAACATGTAAAAGAATAGAAAAACTATCTCTGCCGTACGGATCGGATCGGTTGTGAGACGGCCAGCGCCAGAGTAAACAGGGGGCTGCAGGAAGTTCGTTAGGACGGGGAAAAGAAGTACCGGTAATATGAGGAAGTAAAGGATACAAAGAGGATCAAGTAGAGTTGATATACAGACTATCCCAGTAAAAGTGCTGAGAGTTATTATAAAAGAGGGAGTGAAGAATGTAAGAAAGAGATCTATGGATGCCAAGAGAAAGATTCCCTCGGCGGGCAGGACGAACTTCATGCAGCCAATAATAGGAAGGGATTTGGAAGCAGTAAATGCAAAAAGCCAGGTCTTGTAGAAGAAGAAAAGGTGGGTGAAACAAGGAGATAAGGTTGTGTAAGCTTGATATCAGAATTCCTCATGTTCCATTGCATGGGAGTGAAAGAAACTGAGCCTAGTGATGTTAAATTTATGCGATTATAGTAGTTTGAGATTGTGATGCATGATTTGCAGTCGGGAGGAGAAAATTTCAATTGAGATTTTTCGAAAAGAGTGAGATTAGAAGGCAAAATTTCCGTCGAGGTCAGATTTACGGTTGCTGAAAAGCTGTTTCGGTACCCGGGAGCAGGGGTGCCCATCCCCCCAAAGCTGATGGCGCACTCCCCCCCAAAACTAATAATCTCTTCCTTCCTCAAAACTGAAGTCCTCTAAAAGCAATTGCCCACTGTAGCAGTAGTTTTTATAGTACTAGTAATTGTTATTTTTGTTGTTGTTTTTATTTCCTGTAGTAGTATCATAGAATGCTTGTAGTAGTAGTAGGGGCAGTAGTAATTATAAAAATGGCATTACTTTTATTAGTAGTCTTGGTAGTGTACAATACTAAATATGTCCTATAAGGATATTGAAAGGTATAAAAACTTCTACACACTATGTATAGTACACGTAGACCCCTATTCTTTTTTTACAATTAGTAATATTCTTTTTTTTTTACAAAATATTGATATAATTCCCTTGTACATGAAAAGTAAGACGCAAGTTACAAGTTATTGAGTTTGATACCAAAAGAAAATGTTATCCTCGAAATTAGCCTACAAAAAGAAGTGATATCCAACAAAAAAACATTCCTGTAAAAGAGCCAAGTACGAGTGGCCTTAAAAAGAATTGAAATCACAAAAATAGGCGCCAAATTCTGGTGGACAACAGTTACAAACACTCACTGGCTCACTTCAAATTTAGATTTGAAACTTGGCTGTTGTCTGTATGGTTACCACTAGCTCACAATTATGTCAAACTACTTTATAATTTTCAACAGACAACATAGGCAAGTTTCAAATCTAAATTTGAAAGTGATTCCTTGAGTGTTTGTAACTGTTGTTCACCAGAACTTGGGGCCATCCTTTCATATAGCAACTTGCGCGGTACTTCATTCATAGAGTTTCTAAGCAGGAGGTAGGGGGATACATTCTCGAGATTAAAAAAAAAATCGCATCGTGTTCCAATGTTATTCTGGCGACAGCAAAATTACTTATTCGACATTAGAGTAAAATTCTTCCCCAATTTTTTTATTCCCCCCAATTTTTTTCTCGATGGCACAACTTGCGCCATTCATCCCTCCTGTGGGCGGCCCTTCTCTCTTAAAACGAACCAACCTTTCCTTTCATACGGCTACTTGCGCGGTACTTCATTCATCGAGTATCGAAGCAGGGGGTACGGAGGTTCACCCCGGAAAATTTTTGAAAATTAGCTTCTCAAAATCGTGTTTTAATGCTATTTTGACAGTAAAATTGCTAGTTCGAAAGTAGAGTAAAATCCCCCCCCAAATTTTTCTCAATGGCGCAGCTTGCGCCATACATCCCCCCTGTGGGCGGCCCTGCCCGGGAGTGAGAAAAAGCCAAATAGGACCGCTCCGGTGGTTTAGACAGAGAATGGGTGTACGTAGGAGAAGGAAAAGAATGAGAGCTAAGGGAGCGTTTTTATTCGAGCAAGGGGAGAATGGTAAGAAGAAAACTGGGAATGTGGACGGAGAGCCAGCGACAGAACAAGAGAATAGGTCAGAAGTAAAGATGTAAGGAGTAAAAATGGAAGTAGAGGACGAATGGGGAGGGAGCAGTTGATTTTCCTAAAAGACTCGTTGGGCTGGAGTTGTCGATAAATAACGGGGTCTAACTTCCGTATATAAAAGACAGTCAGCCGCCATAAAATTATTACTTTGGATTTGAGAGAAATGTTACAGCCACTGGGCATAGCTTGCCACGTGGTCATCGGCGGACAGACTAGATTTTGGAGGAGCAGAATAAGAGAAAAAGTGACGCAGCTCACCGCATGTAACACAAGATTGCTGCCCTTTACAGCCTATTTAAAATGGCCATAATATAGACAGTTAGTACACTGTTTAAGGTGCGGGATATAGATTTCTAGTACGGATGGGCAAAACCGATATTTCGTTTTTTCCCAAAACCGATTCGATTTTCTCGAGAACTGGTTGTTTTTCACGGAAACCAAACTTCTTTCCTTTAAAACGGATTTCGGTTCTCTCCATAAACCTGTTCGATGTTTCTCCGGGACTGATTCAGTTTTCTCCAAAAAAAAAAAAAAAAAAAAAAAACGGTTCAGTGTTTCATCGAAACTGGCTTTGGCATTCTTCAAGAAAGTGTTGGGTTTTCCATCGTAACTAGTTTCAGTTTTCTCGAAAACATTTTCGGCCTTTTCAATGAAACTAATGCAATTTTCAGCGAGGCAAATCGCTCGGTCGGTTTTTGAACATACCAGTTTGGATTTGGACTTTTTCCTATTTAAAACTTATTCGTTTTAGGTCTTGTTCACCTTTGTACCAAAATCTACTTTTGAGTTTCTCACTAATATTCAGTTTCTATCCTTACCAAATCCTGGTTGGAAGTTTTGTGGAAATACCACTTCATTTCTTTCTTTCTTTTTTCGAAATTTATGGTTTACATTTGATTTAATTTTCCCTTTTCTGTAAATCTCTATTTTGTTTTTCAGTCGAATCGGATTTTTCATATTGTCATAAAAGTTCTAGAATATAGTTTTGTGTTTTCATTAGATTATAGTCACAAGATTATAGTTGAATGGGGAAAATCAAGAATGGAGTACTTTTCTATGCTTTATAGAGTTGCACAGTATTGTGCAAAAAGTAAAAGAAATCGTGATATTATTAAAAAACTTCTTATATATTACCTTTGTAAAGAAAGGCACATCTTTAGGTGTTAGGTAAGCCCACCTCCATAAGTTTTTCTTGGCCCTTCCAAAAGTTTATAGGTATTGTTTCCTTGGAAAAAGTTGAATCTCATACTTTTCAGCTTGCTAGAGGACTAAATAGAGGGGGTCCAAATAATTATCTACCTGTAAGGAATTGAAATGGCTTGGCAACTAATGGTGATAGGATCCTCCGGTTTTATTGCCAACACAAGTGTTCAAAACTTAAGCATAATACAAGAAGTTGCATGTAAAATCCGGAAAGTGCATCGCGAGCACAGGAATTGAAGGGCCCTTTGCAATAACAAGGTAAATCGAGTACCTCGATTCCTGGTAAAACATAGATAAAGAAGACGTGTGGACTTTCCGATGTCACCTATAGTGCATATTCGAAGAGTCTGTTGAGAGAAAAACACAATTCATCTGCATCGAGTCGCCGTTTCCCGATGCGGATAACAGAGGGCAGTGTGCTGTCTGCGGCTAGGGAAGCAAGCACTGGTAGATGCGAGGATGTGACGCGACGTGTCTGTAACTTTGTTTTCAAGGGTCGGCTCAAGTGAAAGCATTGGTACGGAGACACACTTGACCATTTTGTTTCGAAATGGACAGAATCGAAGCAGTCGAATCAGAATGACAGAAGCGGAAGAGATGAAAGAGAAAGATAAATCGTGAACTCTGGCAAAGAAATGTAGCAAAATCAAGGGGAAAGCAATGTTTTGTTTCTTTCTTCGACGTTAATATGGAAATTCAAACAGTGCTCTCAAAAATCCGGATATTGGAATATTTGGTTTTTGAAAAATTCGAATTCCGAATATCCGGATTCAGATTTAAATCTGGATTTCAGATGTTGGATTTGAAATCAAGTCATTATTTGTAATTCGGATATCTAATCCGAATCCGGTTTTGGGATTTACTAGTAAATCGGTCAAGTGGGAAGGGAATGAAAATCACCCACATGGATCTGTGTCAGTTTCGGAAACGTATAGTGGTGTAGGAGAAAAAGTTTATTCCGTGTAGGCACCATAGTGGGCTTTTCTTCGTCAAGAAACCAGCCAAGCCGGGAATCAAGAATTCAGAGAAGGATGTAGAAGCTCTGCTAAAATTTGTTACTCTTGTCAAGCAGCAATTTTACAAGAACGTGTGGAACACTGCTGTTTTTTATCTGTGCTCCAGGATTCTGAATCTGAAATGGACTCAGGACAGTGCAGTTTCCAGATTTTGTTGAATACAACGCTCAGATTATTGATATTTTGTATTCTCGTGAGTTGCTGTTCATAAACGTTGTCACACATGTTATGTGTTCCTACTGTCCATTTTCTTTTAACCATAGTTTAGGTTTTGTAATAACAAGGTAGATGCTCACTTTTACACCTTCGTTTTTTATAATTCCGCATTTCGGTATTCATTATTTTATGCTCCAAAGCACATACCAGGTGCGACTCCACTTTTCTCCATAGGCATATATACACAGTTTTACTCCTGTTAATTAGCACGTTGCATTTTAAGTTTAAAAGCTTTGTAACTCAAAACTTCCATTTTTCACTTTCCTTGTTATTGCAGAGGGCCCTTCAATTATGGTGGATAGCGTGTATTGCTTGTGAGGAGCATTGAACCGACTATGACAAACGTCCACTTGGCTCCCTATGATAAGAAATCGAGCACTAGTGCTTGGAAACGAAATAAGCGCATTCCGTGTCTACTGAGCGGAGGGTACTGCTAAGTTGAATGTAGCAATACAGGTAGATTAATGGAATATGGCACAAAGGCGTCGTTTGAATGCGCTTACCAAAAGTCGGATCATCGGGCGCTTGGAAAAAGGTGACACATAGACAGCTTGTGTTGATAGCAGTAACACGAGCCATCAACGTGCCACAAAGTGCGGGGTCTAGGTTCTGGAAACAGTTTATCGACACCAGAGACATCAGCCGTAGGCCCGGTTGGGGACTTCCACGAGTGACAACTTCACATCGGTAACTGCGCGTCGGAACCGGACCATTCCTGCAAGACAACTGTTAGCGGAGCTTGCAGCCGCCTCAGGGGGTGAGGGGTGTGTCACGCCAGACTGTGTACCGGAGACTGACTAGGAGACTTAAGGAAGTGTTACTCACCGATTTGCATGAAACTTTCCACACTTGTAGAACATCGAGAAATAATCGACAAAGGTGAATCTTTTTTTTCGGCAAAGGTGAAGATTTAAGGGTGGAAACCACCCTTTGAACGTTAGGGGTGGTCCCTAAGCATAGACCGAAAACAATCATTTAATTTAGAAGAAAATATACTGCCAAGAACTTGACGTCAAAATTACAAAATTCAAAATGGCGAATCCAATATAGCGATTACAATTACGAAATGTCTTTTGATTTGAAATTCTCTACAGTTACCCAGGAACAATTGTAGTTGGCAGAGATTCCTACGAGGAGGTTGCAGACCAATTTGAAATCCCTTTCTGTACTCATTTTAATGGGATACTTGATTAAAGTGAGTCTCTGCATCTCTCACTATAGCGTTTACAGACACAAACAGTAGAAAGTGCGGCATAGTCAATAAATCTAGGACTCACAGCTACACCATACAGCATTTAATTTCTGGAAATGGTGTTCTGTTATCAGCGTTGTTAATTATTTTGCAGGAAAAGAATGAAACGTTTGGCCTTATAGACCAAAACAATCTCTTTTAATCTGAAAATGTCCTTGTAAAAGCATCAAATTCGGGAAAATTAATATCAAGTCTTGTATGATCATGGTTTCAAAAGGTTTTTCTTCCAGCGTCTAATGCAAAGTTCATTTTGTTATTAGATTCCCGGAGATGTCACAAGTAATCAACTTTTCTACCTATTTTACGAACAAAAGAGTACCTCAAAATAGAAACCATTCGGCACTATCAACTGGTAGGATTCAGCCTCTTGATGTGTTCGTCTTTAGGCATTCTTCTTGAGACATTTTATTGATATTGTCCTCTACAACTAGAACATAAATTTACATCTCCGTAATAATATAATTTAGATCCAAATAACTGATTCAAAATCAGTTTTCTTTTCCCAGATTTGCACATCGTATTAGGTATGTGTGATACAAAAACAGTTATTCAGAAGAAGATTGTGCTGCATTTTGCGATTTGTCACAGTTATTGTTGTAATAAGGTGAGCTTGATGTAAACACTGTTTATGCATCGTTATGGCAACATTTTATTTTACGGAATATCATTACTGTGAAGCGTTTACAAAAGTTTTTTTTTTTTACAAAGTACCATTACTGTGAAGTTAATAGTGAGAGACGAGGGGACTCATTATACATAAGCACCCCGAACAGGGAGAGGTGCAGAGACTCACTTTAATCAAGCATTCCGTTAAAATAAAGGAATTTACCACTGTGTGATTCTAATTTTGCACAGTGTCAGAACCCATGTTTCAACTGCAATAATAATAATAATAATAATAATAATAATAATAATAATAATAAATGTAGTCTATGCAAGATGAGTTATTAATGCTTTCACATACTTAAACAAGACTTTCGGTTCACTTTTATTACATAAAACTCTGGCCCCCGAAGAAAAACTTGCTGGGTACATCTCTGAGTGGACAGGTCATTATTTTAAATTACATCCTGGAAAAGTGATTTAAGGAAACAGTTACACTTTGCCTTATTAACGAGATATTGTTTAAATCACGTAGTCGGCCATCCTGATTACTATTTTTCCACCGTCTGGCTTAGTTTCACATGTAATGTGATGACGTGATACCTATAATATCTAGATCTTGACCCGACTTCTCATCAAAATATGCATTTCATTTTATGTTATTAAAGATTTTGAATCTAAACTTTAAAAAATATAATCACGGAAACTGCATCAAACGTGAATCTATTCATTGCTGGGGTTATTGTTTGACTTATCCTTTCAGCGCTGGGACTGTATGCAAAAGTAAGATGGACCTACTGAGCAAATACTCAGCGCAAAAATAAATATCAATTGTAATACAGCAAAGTATAAAATAACAATAAATTATTATTTAATGTGAAACCCGATCGGATTGCATTAAGCAATTTGGAAGTATACAGTGGATGTTTTTTCAAATCGAATTTGGTATCCCTTGCAGAGGGTGAGGCTATGTGAAACGTGGTCTTATAGACTAAAGTGGGATCTGAATCACTAGGACTTGAACTCTGACCTCTCACGCAAAGACGCGTACGCTAACCATATAGCCACGAATGAGCTCACTAGAAGTATATAATGTAGATGGACACTTTTCGCTCTTATTCCTCATTTAAAATCGTTGATTGATTCATTCATTTTTGTTTAGCTCTACCAGTAAGCAGAGATGTTATATAGAATGGGACCTACAGTTTAGGGAGGGATCTAAAGCAGTGTAGTGCGTTTGATGCTCTCCCACTATGAACTGAGCTTTCTCTAGTTAGCGTAAGCGCCTGTGTGTCAGAAGATCCGTGTTCGATTCCCGGCGAAAGTTCATGTGGTTCGGATCACATCGTAAGCTGTACATCCATGTCTCTTATAGCTTTGCTTCTGAAAGGAACGCTAAACACCAATCCAACCACCGAGAATTGAACTCAGAATCTCGTTCACCGAGAGTATGCGCATTAGCCACTTCCTTCATTATTTTTATTTTTAAGCAACTGAATCACAAAATATGTCCGTCTTTGCTTTCTTCTCGCTTTATTTTGAGACTATTTTTATCATACTTTCTCCTAATATATTCACTGTACTCGCTTTGTTTTACTTTTAGGTAGATTAACAGGTAACTGATTTTGAAATTATTTTTTCTGCTCTCCCACCGAGAATCTAACTCAGGACCATATACACATTAGATACCAGACGACAAGAATTTGTGATTTAGTTTGATATATATAATTTCCTATATTATGTAGCTGTGACTTGGCAGCAACATGAAGAGGGCTATTTTTCTTATAACACTATGCATGTTATTTTCTGTCACAATGGAGGGAAAATAAATTTCTCTGTAAATACAGATCCGAGGGACTTAAGGATCTAAGTTGAATTTTTTGGACTTAATCTCTGAAAGACAGTCTATTTTTTTTTTGTGACCAGAAATGTGACCAAAAGAATTCCACAATTATTTTATTTCATTAATCGTCCGTCTCCTTTAGCATAAGAGGCATAATCATGGGGCGTTCAACATTATACACAGGGTTCATTATGAAAGTACTAAGCATGATGCTACCCTGACTCAACAATCCACCGCAATGCGCGCTGCCGGCGCGGAAAAAGTAGTGGGTGGTCTGTCCTTCCAAACGCGCCCGGAGTCCGTCTGCTGCGAGCAGTGACAGCATGTAGATGTCGATGCGCGTGAAGCACGTTTTTACAAGTTGTAACACGGCGCGATGGAGGGTTCGCTCGAACAACGCTACGCCATAAAATTTCGCGTCAACTTGGGTAAGAATGCTACGGAAACTTACCAGATGCTGAAAGAGGCCTACAAGCAGGAGTGTTTGTCAAGATCCCAGCTCGGAAAATGGCACAAGTCGTTCAAGGAGGGTCGGGAGGAGGTCGCCGACAAGCCCCGTTCTGGACGCCCAACAACGGCCAGGACCGACGACAACGTTAATCGTGTGCGTGAAGTGTTGCGCTCAGACCGGCGTGTGAGCATTCAACAAATCGCGGGCACCATAAACATGTCAACATTTGCGGTACATGGGATAGTGACCGAGGACCTGCAAATGCGAAAGGTCTGTGCGAAGCTTGTGCCGAAGGTGTTGAGGAAAAAACAAAAAGAACTTCGAGTTTTGCGCTGCAAGAAGTTGTTGGTATTGTGTAAAAGTGATCCGGACTTTTTAGACTCAGTCGTAACTGGAGACGAATTCTGGATGTTCGAATACGATCCAGAATCCAAAAGGCAGAGTGCGGAGTAGCACACCCCATCCTCCCCCCGCCCCAAAAAGGTGCGCATGAGCAAATCCCGAATCAAAACCATGCTCATTGTCTTATTCGACTTTCGAGGAATCATCCATTTCGAGTGTGTGCCACCAAGACAACCTGTCAACGCAGGATTTTATCTCAAGAGACTGAAACACAAGGTCGCCCGCGTTCAAAGTGACATCAAAGACTCAATGAAACTCCACCACGACAATGCACCAAGTCACACCGCCTTCACCGTCGTCGACTTCCTGGCCCGGAGCAGAACCCCAGTGGTCCCCCATCCACCCTATAGTCCTGACCTGGCTCCTAGTGACTTTTGTTGTTTTCCCGTTTGGAGAGACACCTCAAAGGAACATTCAAGCCCATGTTACAAGGTTTTTAAAAGCCATTCCAGCCGAGGACTTTAAAGATGCATTCCAGGCGTGGAAAACACGTCTCCAGAAGTGTATCGATGCAGAAGAAGCGTATTTTGAGGAATTTTAAAGATTTGTAACAATCGGAACAATAAAACAGTTTTTCTAAAGCAATGCTCATTACTTTCATAATGAACCCTGTATTTTTGCTAAGTAGCATGCCTGCACGGTATTTTGGATATTTCGGATATTTTTTTCTGTTCGTAAGATGTGTGAGGGTAATATTTTTTTTTTTTTAATATGTCTATCTGCTAGCGCTGAAAATACATAACGAAATCTATCTTTGCGAATATTATAAAACAAAAAGAAAAATAAATGGTAAGTTTAAAATATATTACATTTATTTGTGGATATTTTTATTACATATTTCATGTACATATAATAAAATATATTTACATACATATACGTTTTTAAATTTAGTTACTGGATGGCGGTCTGCTGCCTCTTATGTGTTCAATAACGTCAGCAAATAGTTTTCAATGACAGCTTGCGCTGAAAGAAATAATAATAATAATAATAATAACTGAAATACCATGGATGAAATAAAACATATATTAGCAACTGGTATTCAAACTCCAACGAATGACTATAGAGAAACTCGTTATAATTAGAGTTAGATATAGTCGATATCAATTCAGGCAGGGAAGTTACCTTAATAGTTTCAAATGCTATTGAATCTAACAGATGTTAAATTCAGGACAATGTAACAAATCCTTTCTTTTTTTATTGTAAACAAAAAAAAATCCTAGCCCGAGTACAGATCACTAAAGATGGCCCCTGAAGCGCCATTTCTCACATGCGAATTTCAGCAAAATATTAAAATGATCTCTTGAATCGGTTCAAGATATTTTGTTGCTTTTTATTTTACTTTAAAGATAATAATATATTGATTAGAATATTTTTCTTTCGAAAATATGTATCCAAGTTCTCGTACTGTAGCCTTCTGGAATTGAAAAAAAAATCCCCCCCCCCAAAAAAAAAATAGATTTTGTGACTGTTGATAAGTACCATATAGCACTACATTCCCTGAAAAGTAGAACATCTACTTTTGAATTTAGTAGGTTTTATAAACAATATTTATGTTTTAACTTCCATGTCTAGTGTCTTGATTGCATTAAAAAGAAATTAGTTTGCAAAACACCAATCCCAAAAACTCTGAGAATTTTACAGAAGTTGTATCTCTAAGGATATTACATATCCTGAAAAGGAGAATATGTCATTTTTGTTCTGGAGTTTTCGTAATAGTTATGTTTAAAAAAATTCACTCTCAGACCAACGTGCTCAATGTCATGGAATAAACACGCTTTATTAAATGAAGTTGGAACTAGTAAAATGTTTTTATTCTTCTGGATTTTCTTTCAAATCATTAAAAGTTTTCTAGAATAACGTGAAAACATCCAAATTATTCCAGAATGTAACAGAAACTTCTAGCATAATTTGGAACCATCGAGATAATTTCAGAACGTATCAGTATCTTCTAGAACATTCTGGAACATTCAGTAATGATATAGTGACAACCCGCTCAATTCGTGCCTGAAATTGGGGATGCAAACTTTGAATTGAGCAGATCACCTTCCACTCACCATCTAGAATGAGTGGGCAAGTATCTGTTTTATAAGCGAGAGGTTTTGAATAAAGCACATTTCTATTGGGGATTAAATCATAATGATAACTCATAAATTCAATTATTAAACAACAATTATATTTCTTATTAAAAAGTGTGTTGCTAGTGTAAAATGTCGTGGATTATAACGGATATTTAGAATCTTTGCCAGACGAGCAGTGCATATCGAGCATTGAGCATTTGTACTCTGAATCTGAAGTCACACATACCTTTTACTGTTGTCTTCAGTTGACGTTCTCTGTTGATGATCTCCGGGGTTGCTCCGTAGATATCGATATCGCCAGGTTGATATCGAAACAGACAGGTGTCTCTGGTCAATAGATGGTGCGCATTGGATATGGCGTCTCGAACCAATGCTCCGGATTAACTAACGTTAACTGTTAGTTGTTTGAAGATCGGATTACCGATGTCGTGATTGACTTCGTACTTCAAATCACATTAGAAACTTAACAGCGATGTACTCAAAAACATACTTGGACGAAAGGCTCCGTCCTTCTATCTTAAAAGACATGGAACGTTTCTCTCAAAAGACGAAGAACTTCTCCATCCAACGACGTGGAACTTCTCTCCCTAAAGACCTCCTGTCCCTGGTTTTGTTTCAATCTCGACTCCCGGAATTCGGTGGCGTCGTCTGCTGTCAGGCACGTGTGTCCTCCTTTCTTTCGGAAAAACAAATTCTTTCCTTGTTTCGAGAACAAAAACTGCAACACTCGGCATGCTCTGATTTCCCGATTCTAGGCAATTTCCACATATCCGTGAATGTGTCTGATGTTCACAAACATGTTACAACTGCAACTCGTAATTTTTACAGAATGTTATAGCCAACGCATTTCATGAATTTCTTTCCTGCATTCACAGACTACCAATTATGTGTTTTGTTTATTTTATCTGCAGACGGCAAAAATAATACAATTTTACAAACTTGCAATAACCTCAATTGTGACAGTTGTTTTCCTTCACCAAACAATTTTAATATTTTACAAAAAGCCAATATCCTCAAAAATTAAATAAAGTTAATCGTTAAATTAAGAATTCTGATAAATAAAATACGGGCTCTGCCACAATAGTATAAGAGGTTTCAGTTGCTCTTCCCGCTGAAACTGTGGTGCCGCCACTCAAGGGAGTAGGGTACTACGAACTACTGAAAGCAAGAACGAATCAAATCATTCAGAGCGCGTGAGTCTGATAGAATTAGCCAATGACACACTTAGCTACTGGCAGCAGCCGACGATTCAGTTAGTTACAATTCTAGCCGATAGTGTCGCCGAATCACTTTCGTTGCATTGTGGGAACGATTTGAATTTCCATTAGGAATATAGGGAGTTGTTCATCAGGGTAATTCGTGTTCTGGAACCTTCAGAAAATTCCTGAATGTAACAGAACCTTCTAAAACATTCTGGTACCATTCAGATAATTCTCTGTGTTAAGCCTAGCATATAAAAGAGAGGATACATGAATTCACAGTTCAGTTGTTACAGACAAACAAAAAGAGCAGTTTATCAAATTTGTTGTCCAAAAATACCTGTAATCTTTTGTGAAGTTTCTACTAATGTGATTTCTGCCCAGTGCTCTGAATATCAACGTGAAGAAATTCAAGCAAGCGCGAGAAAACAGTGGGAGTAACTATGGCTCTCTTAACGCCTGTCTACTAGATAAACGGTAGTAGCCGGAAGTGGATGCTCCACATGTTTCTCAAATTTCAAGTGGAATGATATTTATATTTGTGCATTCAATTGATGTGCTGCTGATTCATGAATATCTAAAGAACATTTTGACGAAATTTCAGTAATATTTAAAAAGTATTTGCTGAGAAATTAACAAAAATTGTGTTTCATCTATTTTTGTTTAGATTTGGAAGTGGCGAATTTACACTGTTTATTTATCATATACTATATTTGTGACAAGGAAACGAGGTTATACCTCTGATTATCTCCATGATTTTAAGTTCAAGGTTTTTTACAGATTCAAAATATATTAAATAGTAAAGAAGTTGTAAGTGTTTAAATACTAAGTGTTTATCCCATAAGGATATATGAGAATTTTGTTTTGGCGACCGGATTTATTGATTGTATGGAGCTGAAATTGTGGTCAATATATTGTACCATCGAGGTGTTTATAATGTGAAAGTTTGATTGAATTTGAATGTCAGGTTAAAAAGTTATTAAATCTAAATAAGGTAGCAAGTGTTTTGGTCTTGGGCTTAATCCTTTTGATTGACACAGTGATATTTATGAACTGAATGTTTATGAAGATGGAAGTATGTTCAAACTGCGTAAAACTGATTAACCTCTGACAAATGGTATTGAAGTTACAAGTTAAATAGCATTACAGGCCAAATCCATTGAAGTATATGATGCTGATTTATTTTGATATTGTACTTTTGTCTCGTTGAAGTAATAGCGTTGATTTTTGCGACGGGAATTAGTGCAGTTATGCTGCGCTAATTGCGCAAAATTGGTTAAGGTGGGACAAAACAGTCAAAAGTTACAAGCTGATAAAACTTAAATACGGTGGGGTACATGATATTACAAGATTGGAATTAATGGTTGTATCCATAAGAATAACAGTATCAATTTAGTATTAAGCGCTAAATATCATGTCATTGTATAGATTAATCTGAGTAAGATTGGTTGGATTGGCCAATTGGTTTAGAAATTAAAAGCATTTTATTCTTAAATATGGTGGGGTATAGTAAATAATACTGTGGGGATTGGCTAAATCCCTACATTTATATTTATTTTATAGAGTGCACTTGATAGTGAAAAACGCTGATCTCACTTTTGTTGCATTAAATTGGAACCAAAGAGAAAAAAGTTATGTATTTTTAAAACTTTACTGAATTTGTTTTATAAGATTTTTAGGTATGTCTGACCTGTATAAACATTGGATATATTCTCCTAGAAATTATAGTGAACATAACTATTTTTATTCTATATGTAAAAAAAATATCTACTGGTTAAAAAATTATAAAATTTGTTAAGATACACAATAATCTATATAAAACCTTATGTGCAGTCTTCTAGTAATTCTCACTGCTAATGACATGCATTCTATTAAAAATATATATATTTACACAAATCGAAAAGCGAATTACTTCATTTATTCATCATGTATTACAAAAAAGTCAACTCAAATATTAAATATTCATTACTTGAATGATTAACATTCATCTTAATTTTGATAATGATCAAAAGTCAGTTAATGAAAATTTCGAAAAAGTGAAATTTTAATTCACCGGCTAGTTTTAAGATCATTTAAGATATGTATGATTTACAATACTTCAATATTGACTTGAGAAAAACAATTCCTAAAGGGGCTTCTGGATACATCTCTTATCTTAAGAAAGAAATGTGAAAATACATAAAATACGCAAGTGTTAACTATTCGATTAATACGCAAGTGTTAACTATTCGATTATCTTTAATGATAAGTCATTCGTGAAGCAGAACTCTTACTGCGAAACCATTATCCATACTTCTATGGGCAAGCATACAAGATTATTTTACATTTCTGCTTGTAATAAACGTCAATAATTGCTTTACAATATACGCTTTCGTCTGGTACAAATTCATCTGGATAAATTCGAATAATAGTTATCAGGAATAGTCTTCCAATTCTGAACAAAGAAATCGTTGCACAATTTTCATCTAGTGTAGAAACATACTAATACACATTAGGACACGATGTGTTTTATATATCAACACAACACTACATTAACGTATAGACGAAAGACTTATTAACTGCAGGAGTATTTATGTTTTCATCAATACATGATTAATAAACAAAGTACGAGGGAGGACCCAAGAGAAACCGGATTGAAGGCGTGTGGCCGTTTCTAGGCATAGTAGAATTATCTCGTTAGGTGGGTCTAATAAAGACCTTATCAAATCAGTTTTCAAGAGGCGTTTGCGTAGCAGGTTAACGTTTGATCGTAGTGTCATTTTTTTCTAAAATTCTCTCGTTTGCTGCCCATAATATGATTATGAAAGATTTAAAGAAACAAAGACTGTGTATGAAGTTCTGCTTCCTGCTTGAAAAATTGGCAACGGAGGCTTACCAAATGCTTTAACAAGCTTTCAAGGAGGATGCTATGAGCCGCACAGAAGTTTTCGAGTCGTTTGGGTGCTTTAATAAGTGAGATGAGTGTAGCTCATGCTCGTTCTAGACACTCTTCATCATCCTGAAACGAAGAAAACATTGAAAAAATTGTCAAAAAAAAAAAAAAAAATCAACGAGGACTGTCGTTTTACGATCGAGGAAATTTCAGAATAAACAGGAATGAGTTGGGAGCTCGTGCCACCGGATTTTGACTGAGGATTTGCAAATGAAGCGTGTTGCTGCTAAATTCATCCCTCACCTGCTCACACAGGATATATTTATATGGACACTCGTCTGAATTTGAACCAGGAACTGAAAAATCAGATTGAAAGTGTTCCAAACTTTTTGACCTAGTCTAGGGTGACCAGATTCTGACAAGCGAAAAGCAGGACACAAATATAATAGTATCTGATAGTTTACTGCGTCGGCAATATGCATGTTCTTATTTCATTTAATGTTAACCTTAAGTTAATCATTCATTTCTGTTAAATTGAAAAGCACTGAACAAAAGTATTGAAAGAATTCAACACAACTTCCAAATGCTTTGATGAAGGACAAAGTGGTTTACTTTTATGAATGTACAGTGAAACTTAGTGTCGGGTCAAAGATTTTTTTAAATCGATTTTCGGAGCGTGGGATTATTTTAAGGGAAAGGAATGAGGGAAAAGTTAGACCGGAAAGATAGAACTTCTTATCTTTCCTACCTTACTAATATCTCAACAAGCCCTTCTCAGTAAAAAAGTATTGTAAAACAATATTTTGTTGATCGTTCTCCTTTCCGAATCTTTTGGGGAATGTTATAAAACACAGAAGTTCATTATTCAGGGAAAGACTGTCCAGTGATTCAAAATGTTGTGAATAAAGAATGAAGCATTAAAATATTGAAAATAAGTTAACTCAGGACATTTAGCAGGACAAAGGACATTTCTCGATTTCCTAGGCGTCTTCGCAACACGAAGGACAACTCTTTAAAAAACAGTACTGTACTGCGAAAATCAGTACATCTGGTCACCCTAACCTAGCCCGGTGAGACTTTTTCCGAGAATGTATAAAAGTATACAGGAAAAGCGTTTTGATGATGTGGAGACATTAAAAAGAGCTTCTCAGAGGCACTGGACGATATCAATGTTGAAGAGTTCCAGAGGTGCTTCAAACAGTTATATTTAACAAAAGCACAAACGCATCAAACATAATGGAAAATACTTTGAAGGAGACTGAAAGATTTAAAAAAAGAAACCGTAATAAAACCAAATAAAGAACAAAAATCAGGTTTCCTTTGGGTCCCCCTTCGTATGTCAAACACCTCAAAATATACAAATTAGCTTATTTTCAGAACAAACATGCTCCTACCTAGCTTACTTCTTCTGGATACTGCAATTCTAAATGCGGTATCTCCATAAAGGTTCGTCATCATTAAGTTAGCTCCTTGTAATAATAGTTCGTTAACACAATGAGGATGGTTGCCAAATGCAGCATACATCAACGCTGTGGTTCCATTCTGGAAAATAGCAACTGATACTCCATAACTGTCGAAAGTAAGGAAATTTTAAACATCTATTGTCACTAAAATTTATTAATAATGACAAATAATGAATAAAAATATTTAATACCTATTTAAAAAAATAGTATTATTTCACTGTTGATGGAAACTATCTGCAGCGGACGCTTTTTATAACAAGGAATTCTTTATTAATATATATATATATATATATATATTTAAAATTTTTCAATCTCATTTCAAAGAGATTGTGACGTCAGCAATTAATTTGTTTTAAATCGGTAAGAATTTTGAATTTGAGAAAAAAAACGCAGTACAAATAGTGAATATTTAAACTGAATTCCATTAAAGCCAATAAATTTTAAAATTAACGTTGACTTCATGTTTATTTATCCATCACAAAAATAACATAATCCGATAGAGTTCAGCAAAGAGAACCTGCTTTCCTGAAATGAGCACTATACCACTCACCTACACTTATATCTACAGCACTATACACATTAAATTCAAACGATTAAGTGACAAGAATAAACTTTCTAATGTGAATAAACAAATGGAGTATTTAGTTTTAAACGTGGGAAGTTCTTTGAGGATAATTCCTCACGATTTATTCACTATCTGAAGAAACTATGTTCTATCTTGTTGATTAATAAAACGATGGAATACATGCTTCAATATAATTATTTGTAATTTCTAATTACATGCCGATAGACCGGACTCAGTACGCGATCATCTTAAGCAGCGTTTACAGGATTCTTCGAAGGACTCGTTACAGAAGAGTGGAAGAGGATAAGCCGTGCCATGGGTTGCAACATGGAAGAAAACTGTTAAGTAGCCACAAAATTGCATTTCCCATATCAGAGGAAGAATCCAGTGTTAGGATCGCCAGAGGAATATCGTTGGAAAAGTCATAGTGAAAGAATAATATAATATGTTCAATTAGCACGCCAGCTAGTAAAGTGCCATTGTAGAAAAGAAAGAAAAAAAAAAAAAAGTAACAGCGCGCAACTGCTTAAGCACAATTCATTCTTAACGAGCCACTTACATATAAATAAATGTGCACAACCTATTATTAATGTAAAAGAGAGAAAGAGGAATAGTTAGTTGAAAATCTCAAAAGTTAACATCTGATATTCTTATTTTAACGGCCGTATATTGTGTAAATGTTTTAAACATTATTATTTTCTTACGTAGTGTTCTTACATATTTTGAAGGTTATTAAGTTGTGATAATCAAAGTGTAATACTAAATGTAGTAACAATCTTAAAGTGAAAATATGAGTAGTTAAACGTAATCACTATTTGAGTAATCATTTTGTTTTGTAAATTTTATTCCTTCATTAACGCGAGGTTGTAGGTTACGGGATGTGCTTCGCATCCAAAGTCGAAGTAGTGAGCTATCCCTCGCAATAAGTATAAATAGTAAAAAAGAGAAAAAAAATAATTAAGCCAATTTTAATACGTTAATAGCTTGTACGTAACCGACCACGTTGCCTATCAATTTGTTATTTAAATCTTCCCAATTTTAAATAACAATTGACAAAGCATGATATGTGTCCTAGTGAAGGAGATAATTGGGACTTTGCATTTTTTGATACCTCTCAGCTGTGAGCGCGAGGTAGAGAGGCGTGACCTCCAACACTAGCGATAACAAGTTTTTATTGAATTTTATAGTCCTTGAAAGATCAAATAATTAATAATTACTGAATGAATTTGTGGCAACGACTGATTTAGATTCCAGCACGAAAATTAATTATAGCAGAATGTGACATCATACCTCGTCTGTGTGATTCACATCAGCATTCGAATGTAGCAAAAGTCGAACTACATCATGATGACCTCCCGCAGCAGCTAATAACAAGGCAGTTTCTCCCTCATTTCCCACATGGTCCACCTTTGCTCCATGCTTCAAAAGAAGTTGAACCGTCGGAAGTTGACCATAGGCACTGGCCCACATCAAGGGTGTCAGTCCATGACAATCCTCACTATCAATATCACTTTCTATAAAAACAAAAGAAAATGGGAAGTTATACACAGTGGGCCATATAAAATCGGTACAGCTTGTACAATCCGCGGCAAAAAACCTGCAACATGAGCATATAAGTTTATTGTGAAATGACGAAGTCTTTTGCTCCAAAATAAGTGAGGAGGAGCCCGAGGTTTATCCTGGCGTGATTCGTTCCACTTAGACGTTATGTTCATTCCCTGTGCTGTTAGGCGTAGTTTCACAATAAACTTACATCCTCATGTTGCAGGTTTTTTGCCGCGGATTGTACATATTGCCATAATGGAGACGGGCTATAACGGTCTATCAATGACATTCTGTTCCATTCTAGAGAAAGTTTCCATAATAGTGTTTTGTTTTGTTTTGTAGTTGTGTGCTGGAAGTTGTTATCTGTGCAAAATAGTCCAATTTTCACTTGAACAACGAACTGATATTGTGGAATCTTACATGAAGACGCTCCATTAAGGAGACTAACGACATGTTATGGCATACAATTCAAGATTTGTAAAGAAAATGAAGAACAGGATGCCATGTGAATGAAATGAAAAAGGAGAAGCATGAATTAACCAATTTTCGAGGTTTTCCAAGTCGCAATTTACAATTTGCAAGTTCACATTTAATGTAAACAAGCAACATTTTTCCCGACCAGAGGATTACTTATCTACTATGCATGTATGTATAGGTACGTACCATGTGTGTACAGGTAGAGAAGTTTTGAAAACAAACTCATTTATTTCATAAAATATTGCCTACCAAATAGCAAGGTAAGGCAAAAAGAGAAATATAATTTAATATTTCCTCAAAAGGATATGAAAATGTATTTGCATTTCCTCCGTTTAAAACTCGAAGTAAGTAAGAAAAAACAGCATGATTCAAAATGAGAGAGTAGCGTAGAAAGTTCTTTAGAACTTACGTAGGTTACTAAAGTTTATCAGAGAAAATCAAAATCAAAACTAACTAAACAAATGACCACTTACTTTTCAGATAATTAGCATCTCTTTTTCTAAAGCGGGATTCATAAATACCTTCCAGTGATATATCACTCAAAATCTGAATTTTGCAGAGTTTCTTCACTCAACAAGAATTTATATGCAATGTTTTAAAGCTTTAGTTAACGTGATTCTTAAACAATGTACGTCTAAATCTATTGTTACATCCAAAAGTTAAGGACTTTAAATTAACTCTATATTAAGGTATTTACACAAGAATACCGTGTACAAATTTACTGCTTACTAATAAAACTCCAACTGACTAAAGTTTTAAAATTATATATTTGTGTTACAGTTTCGGCTATGTAACATGACCTTCCTCAGACACATTATGAGAGAAATATCCAATTTTGACAGCTTATATACAATATGGATGCAAGATACGCCCACTTTCTCTTTACAAAACATAAACTTTTAATTGGCTCTAAAAAGTAAATTTTAAATTACTGTAAACGTAAACTTTTAGTTGGCTCAAAAAGTAAATTTTTAATTACTGTAGCCACTTTCTCTTTTTGCGCATCTGTTATGAAACTCTCAATTAGGTGTTTGTCACTTACACTTTCTATTCGCTATTGCCCATCTGCTGTTATCCGTAGTACACCTGCTCCAACAGCTCGTGTTGATCCCTTTAATTCTTTCTTTCTATTTTTTTTATCATCTTTTCCCATAATTCATGTATTACAAATCCACTAGACCAATTCATCAACTTCTCCTTCCCGTATTTCTTAATTCACTGGGCTTCTTTCCACTTTCTTATCACATTCCTTTTCTAATCCTTTTATTCCTTCCCAATCTATCATGTCCTATTTCTTTAATGTGTTTATATATTGCGTTGTTCTCTCTTTTTAGTCTAGCATCATCCTTATGTTGTTTTACCCTTTGTTCTTATCCTCTTTCCTGTTTCCCCTATGTACTTCATATCGCATTCTTTTCAATTAACCTGGTACACTACTCCTTCCTCTTCTGATCTTATCTCCTTTTCTTTCTTCTTTCTTTTCTCTCTCACTAAGTCTATTATCCTCTTTCCTCTATGTTTTAATCCCTTCCTTCCTCAACAGGTTCTTCAGTATCTCCGTTTCCTCGCCCAAACTTTCAATACCAAACCATCCTTTTCCTTTTTTCTCTTCTTCTTCTTTCCTTTCTCTCTTTCCTTCTTCTAAGTCTTCTCTTCTGTATCCGTTTTCCTTTAATAATTGGCACAGTATTTCGATGTCTTCTTTCCTTCTTTCTTCGTTGCTATCTATCATTTCTATTCTCTTTTCCATATTCTGTATAAAATTCTTCTTAGTTCCCCTGTCTACGTCATTCCTCTTGTGGCAGTATATCCCGGCATCGCATTCTTTCCTGTAGCATATCGTTTCGAATTTTCCCCTATTTTCTCTATAGTCATGTCCATGAAGTTGATTTTCCCCTCTTCTTCTATCTCCATTTCTAGCCTAATCCCTTTTTGTTCGTCCTCAATTATTTTAACAAATTTCTCCAACTGTCTCTTAGTTTCTTTCCATATTCAAAGGCAATCATCTACATATCTACAAAACATTATAAGATTTTGTCCTCCTCCTCCTTTAACTTTCTGTTCCCACCTGTTCATTACAATCTCTGCTAGTATCGGACTCAGTCTCGAACCTATGCTTAGCTCCTCTTTTATTCTCACCAATTTTTCACCAATCATGCATACACTATTCTCCCATATCGGTTTTAGGGCCTTCAACACCTTCTCCTTTTTCCATTTTCTTACAATCTTATTTTCCATTTCTCCTTATATTGGTTTTAACACGTACTCCCTCATGATGCTCGGAAACATTGCCTTTACATCAAGACTGAACAATATGGTTCTCTCTCTTCTGTCTCAAGGGCACGTTTTACCTCCTCTGTGTTTTTCACTCTGCTACTCTCCTGTCCTTCTCTTACCTCTTCTGCAATCTGTTTTATTTCTTTTTCCAGTGGTTCGAAAATGTTGTTCCTACAATCCATCACCGGTCTTAATTTAATTTCTTTGTTATGTATTTTTGGGAAACCTTTCATATTCGGTATTTTTCCTGTTTTATTGATTAATTTCTTGAAACCTTGTTTTTCTCCCTCCTCAATTATTTTGATTCTTATATCATTTTTCACATCTTTATCTCCCACTACTTTATACGTGTCATCGCATAATTCTTCAGTTTCTTTTTGTACCATTCCTTCTCCATTACCACTGTCGCCCTCCTTTATCTGCCTGTTCTACCACGATGTCCTTTCTTCTCCTTAAATTTCTTAAAGTCTTCTTTCTTAAAAGAATCTTCTTTTCTTTCTTAAAGTTTCCTGCTTTTCTATTTATGTTTTGTTTTACTATGGCTACTACTTTCCTCCTAATTCTTTCCCTCTGCTCTGGTTCTTTTATTTCCATAATTGCTTGTTCTCCTGTGAATACTACCTCTTTTACTTTTGTCTTCTCTTCTTTTACTTTAAACTTGTAGCCTAATTCCAAACATTTCTTTTCTTGGACTGTTAATTTTACATTTCCTATTACTACTAACCTATTTGCACTTACTTTTTCTTGCTCAGTCCATCCAAACTTCTTTCCTTTTTCTTTCAATCTTTCTCTTCAAATTTCTTTTCCCACTTGTTCAGATCTCTCATTACTTCTTCTTTCTCAAATATTGATAACTTGTCTTCATTCCTCGCTCTCTCTTTTTCAGTTCCTTTTTCACTGTATTTCACTTCTTTAGTTCTCATTGTTATGGTGTCCCACATGAGCTGCTTTCTTAATCAACTTTTTGTATCTCACTGATTGATACATCAATCCTTTCTTAATTATCCGAAGTCCTTTCGGTGTGGTGTTCCCCTTTACACACTTCCTTAAGAACACTATCTGCTGTCTCTTGGATATCTCCTTCCTCCTTCTGTCCTTCCACTTGTCTATTCTCCTTTTCAGCATCGGAGGTACTTCAACTTGTAAATTATTCATTGTAGCTTTGGAAAATTCAAGATTACTAACAAAACTCTAACTGCCCAAAGCAGTATATATATTTTAAAATTATATATTTGTGTTACAGTTTCGGCTATGTAACAAAGCCTTCCTCAGACACATTATGAGAAAAATATTCAATTTTGACAGCTTATCTACAATCTGGATAGTTTATGTTTTCTAAAGAGAAAGTGGACGTGTCTTGCATCCAGATTGTATATAAGCGAAAATATTAAACGAACAGTCTTCAGTTGCAAGAATCTTCATCTCTTTCAGGCATCTCTTATATAATAACAAATGCCTGCTGTAGCAAAATAAAAGTTTAAAACATTGGGTTCTGAAGAGTAAAAATCCGTACGTACTTGATTTCCCGACTTTTGCAGGACATTTTACTACTAAGCTGAATTCCCTCACCTTTCCAGGTTTTTCAGGTTGGTAAAAACTGTCTCCGGGAATAATCGACGGAATTCGTAGAATAATCGAGGTTTTTCCGGAAGCCTCAGAAAACTGATACAAAGATTATCTTCCCAAACTGAAGTATCCCGCTCATACATGACACAGTGTGTTCAAGACTGTTTCCGAACATATCGTGTGACTAGTGCATGAATTGGAAAAAAAAAAAAAAAAAAAAAAAATAAGCTGCTTACTACAATTGGTTCTTGTCTGAAGTTGTTAATGGTTCCTTGGATCCCGTTATTTTTTTATTTTATTTTATTTATTTATTTATTTTGACAAATGAAAAGTAGTTTTGTATGTCAAGTTATATTAACATTCAGAATGCCAGGCACTGGTCGCAGAATAACCCATATGTTGTGCACGGAGAATTTCGTAGAAAAAAAAAACTGACATATGCTGTATCAGGCATATGCATTACTGCCATTTTTCAGTGAGACAAACAACAACACAAACAACACAAGATATCTGAAGAAATTTGAGTTGTTCTGTTGTTCTACGTACAACTAACCGAAACTACAAAACGTTACAGTTTATCTCAGCGACTGCTTACACATGCAGCCAAAGCATGGCAAGTATCAACGCAGTTTCCTACGAACAGGCATGTCAGCAAAAGCCTATGACCACATTGATCACCATCCTCAAGAATTACGATAACGTGTTACTGAAAGCAGGGTATTTGCCAGAAATTTTCTTCAGGGGGCTGTAATGGATTGGAGAGGGGGTGAGGATTGTAATGTTTTATGTAAAAAAAAAGAAGAAGAAGAAGAAGTTCTTAAGCGTATCTTTTCTTAATACTACATACACATTACAAAATTAGCATAACCTTGGCAAAGGATTGCATTATTTGCTTTAGTTATGAATAGGAAAAGAGAAAAATACTCTCCTATCACTTTTATTTGCTATTGTATGAACACATTTTGTTGTTATTACTCTCATGCACACACAGAAATATACTTGCCCTCATATATATCTTTTGTACTACCAAAACCAAAGTTGCACCACGTTCATTCATTCTTCACATATTTTTATGCATAGTAACTTAGTTATCTACACATTTCTGTGAGGTTGCTTTAACCAAATGTTGCAAGCTTTATCTATCAATTCATTTAGCCTTTGTTCTTCTTATTCAGAACCGGAGCGAATATAAGGAATATAGGGGCCTTCTGTACATATTTTCATCAAATCGTTAACACGTTCACAACTAAGTCGACATCGTTCTGAACATAACACTCTATTCATTGTAGAAAATGAACGGTCTACTGCTGTACCCAAAGGAAGTAATAGAAGAATACTTGCTACTTCGGATAGAATTGGGAACATAATTCTTCTTTCTTCTCCACAGGCAAGATCCAAAAGTTTTTGGTGGATGTTGTTAGGACCTGCACGAACTCTTTTGTAAATTTTATAGAACTCGAACTCTAGTTCGAGTTCAGGTTTATTAACATTACAAATGCTGGCCACTTCAGTTAAGTCAGCTGAGTCGGGGTTGTTTTTGAGCACATCATAGAAGTGAGACAGCTGTTTGAGAGGACCACCAAATCTTTCCTTCATGTTGCTGATAATTTTTGATTTGTAATTGGAGAGTTCTTGGGGTTTCAAGTTTTCTTCCATTTTCACCTCAGATTTTGCCTCTCCTACAACACTTTCAGCATGCTCTGAAATCTCTTCAAAAGTGATATCTTCCAAATGTGCAATGACCCTTTCTATCAACTTCAGCGCTGTAACCACATCATTTCCACTTGACATTTGCAGACTTTTATTTAGTTTTGCACAAATGTATTTAAGAGTATTAGTGTAAAAGTTGTCGATGTCTTTCTTAGTTAGAGCAGTAGTCCAATCGACATCTGTTGCATTATCATAGATATGCTTTAACGCAATGCATATTGCAGCATGTTTGATTATCATAGAAACACTACCTTCATACGAAAGCCACCTAGTGGAAGCAAGTTGCACCAATGTATAAGAAGTAGCGTCTATTGAAAATTCCACTTCCTGCAGAACTTTCATCCGCTTGTGACTCCCATGAAATGCTGTGTACAATTTATTCACTACATTTACAACCCTTTTGATATCTTTTGAAGTTCCACATGCCCTTATCAAAGTCAGTTGAAAAGATGGCTTTTACAATGAACGAAAATCAACCTAGGCGAATCTTCTTTGAGACGTGCTAGAACTCCAAATTTTTCACCGCTGAAATTTGAAGTACCATCAAAGTCACGGCAATCACTTCTGCAGTACTAAGCCCGACTTCATGTATTTCTTGAATAATTGTCTCTTTGATGTATTCTGCCTTAGTAGACTGAACTGGACCAGCACAAACGAAGGTCTCCTTCACTTTGCAAGCCTCTATGTAATGTATACAAATACTCAGAACTTCTCTTCCATTTATATCTGTGCACTCGTCTGCCATGAGAGAATTTACTAATTCTAGAGAACTTGGCTTTTGTAGGTTCAGTGATTACAACACCAAAATATTCTACAATAAAAGTAATAGAGTACTGCGACAAGCGATGTGCGTTCTCTGGTGAATTTCTAATATGCTGCTTTATTGTTCCTAAATGATCTAGCGATGTCACTGTACTCCATTTGAATGTATGTGGTACTTCTTCGGAAAATAGGAAATATGCGATTTTGAAGAAATCTTTATTTACGACCGATATACCTTCACGCTGAATGTTAACTGCTGATGGAATTGAGTAGCAACATTGTCACTTTGCCATTGCATATATGGACTTTACCGCACATATATGGTTTTTACTTCTGTCATATTTTCTTGCCTTTTCTGAAAGTTCCCTAGATGAATATAAAGACACAGGGACTAACAAAGGTGGTGTGCTTTTTACAAATTATTCCGCTCATTCATCTCACAGATTGGCGCTCTCACATTATCGTTTCTTGTTTCAAGCTCTGTTATCGAGTGAATGAAACGAGAGTAGTTTACAATGCTGCTCTTGACGGAAAAGCCTCGTGTGCCACCACCATCAGGGCGCCAGCTTATTACGGATATATTTTCAGTTTCCTACTGATCTTTTGGAGTTATCTAATCACCTTCATTTTACTGATTATAGTAAGAGAACTTTGACATTGTTCTTATATCAGATTTCAGTTCTAATATGAAAAACGTTTATATGATTCTCAAGCAGTTCTTTGAGCGCAATACTTCACACAATTTCGAGTATAAAAATAAACATTTAAAATCGAAGCTAATATTTAGATTGAAGCTAGTATTTAGATTGTTGAGTTCCGTGCCAGCTACTAAGAACGTATCACCAGGATATTATTTATAATTGAGCTTATTTTACACATACAGTACCGATGATAGTAATAACATAAAAAAATTGTACACCCCCCTTTGGAGGAGTATCGAACTGTTTTGACAGGGGAGATATCGTCTGTCACAGGGAAGGTGTAAGGGGGGTGTTGACGGAGGGGGTAAAAAAATTCCCTGACTGAAAGCATGATCACACCGTCACAGCATGTCAGCGCAGGGCATTTCTAGCATTTTTGAAAATAGTTACAAGCTAAGAAGTTATTTCCTCGTAGGTATATGGTCCGGTACGGGAACATTGGATTTATGTGGAACACCCTGCATACACAAATACATTGCCAACGTTCGCACTGAGTTTACATATTATTTGTAACAAAGTTTTATTAGTTTAAATGTGCATATGATAAACATCGCAATACGATACTTATTTAATACCATTTTATACACAATAATTCTGAGATTTTTACTTTGTACACATACTTATAATAATTATGTACATGCATGAATAATTTTAGTTTGTCCACTTAAGTGTATGATTAACATTCTCACAAAATCAATACGAAATTCAATTAAATATAGTATAAATGATATACTTCATATATTTCGTAAATTAAACATAAATTAAAGAAGACACCAAGTAGGTGCCTAAAGTAAGTCCAATCCTCACTAGAAATTTGATCCTCCTTTAGTAAACCATTACTCCACTCTTACTCGTTCTTCCAGTCTTACTCTTCCACGTTCTCTGTAGAAAACTGTACGTGGCCTGTTATAGTAATTGAGGTATAACTAAGCATCTACCAATATGACTGTATTCCTATCTGTCGTCCACTAGACGATACTCGTAGAGCTGTCGACAATTGGTATTTTGCAATCATGAGTTTCTGCACACGTCTCTTTATACACATCTCCAACTCCAAATCACGGTGAATTATGGTGTGAATTGTCTTGGACGATGTTTCAACACGGTTTGCAACATGTCCCTCTGTACTGGGTTATTCCCTAAGACGAGAATCTGCACTTTCCGGATAGTAGCTACTGTAAGGTTCATCATATAACAGGGTTTGGTTGTTTCTGCCGTACAGAAATCGCCCCTTTCATAGCTTTTCCTGCTTCTTTTAACACATATGTTTCGACACAGTGAATTCACGTTCTCTGCACATATTGATTATGGCACTTAAATTGTATTAGAATCGGAAATGCCTTTATGTAACCTCGTCAGTAGGAGATCAGTCTTCGTTGTCATTCTTCAACATGAATGTTCACCACAACAACCACGGATAAACTGAGATCCAATGTGGTGTCAGACGGTGGTATCATTCACTTCACCCTGACGCTATTATAGCTTATGAAAACTGCCACTATCAGAAACATCCTCAACAACATTGACACTATCAGAAGGAAAATTTCGTTCTAGCACTTCGAACTTATCGAATATTATCTGCCTATCCTCTCCCCTATATCCTACATAGGCAGAACCCCAATTATTCTCTACAAATGCACATCAACAATCACCTCAACTCCTCCAATTCTGGATTTCTCATTTACCTGTACCCAAGCAAACTGCTCATCGTAACTGTACTTCAAACCTATCTTGTCTTTTCTTTATTAAAAAAAAATCTTAACCATCAGAAAAAGACGACAAATTTACATCCATATCTTACATCCTCTGCAATCCATATCAATCTCTCCATTCATTTTATTTGATATATCATTTTTTGTTTGCACCTTCACAAATTTTATCTAAGCTCTCATTTACAACTCAAAGCTCATACTGTTTACAACATAACTTGTTTACATGTTCCTTCACTATACTGGAAATTGATGTGGTAACTCTAATAGATATATGAAACTTGTATGGAGAACATTTGTAAGTTTATTGCAGCTTAAGCAGATACGAGTCTACAATTTAACGTAGGATCCAAACCATTTAAGTTCCTATTAAAAAATGAAACCTGGGTTTTCTGCAACATAGACGGAAGAGCTAACATTTAACTCCAATGGAGCTCCTTACAGGAGAATTAAGTGAATAAAGAAGCAGGGCCCCCTTTCTATTCAACAGCTTGTAACCATATGGTTCAGCTCATCGAGTAGTTATAAAAAAAAATTAATTTTTAAATGAACCTCGTATAAAAGCACTCTCAAGAATTTTTCTCTCAGCCAACAAACGAATATGCATATATGTATGTGCGTCGCGTCTGCGACGGATATCGTAGTGTTCCTCTCGCCTTCCCAAATAAGGAGCTAAAATTCAGTGCAAGAAGCAAATGTCGTCTCTAAAAATTCTTGCCTATGGGTTGTCATAGCTATTTTTAACTTTGACATCACCAGACTACATCGTGAGTAGATCCGTTGCGTAGCAACGCGAGAGACGGACAGAAAAATCAAACTAGTCTGACAAGTGTTCTGGGTACAACAACAGCGAGATACAATGGAAGCCGTGTTGGTGCGACTAAAAACATAACATTTTGTTAAACAGCACATTAATACGTTAAAAGGACATCAATCACAACGAAAATGCAGTCAAAGAAGATAATTTAAAATCTCAAAGTATTTGTATGTGATAGTTAATTTTAAAGTCGTCTTAGGAAAAGCAACATGTCCATCGTAAAGGAGACGAATAGGATGGAGAGAGAATGCAACCCGTAACCTTCAGAACATCCCCCCTGGAATTATCAAAAATGATTATCCTTCACCGCCAAAGTGAGTGAACAGTGACAGTGAAATTGTATAAATCAACAATGTGACGAAACACAACCGGTACCACACGACGACCGCGCCTCCCGCGTTCACAATAATAATAAATGGACCGAATATAAAATCTTATTATCATATTTAGTTATCCAAATTAAAGTGCCTAAAAATAATGTAATATATGTTCGTGAAGTTTTAGTGTTGTTAATTAAAGTGAAAAGTGAAATTTCGAGTATCCTTTACAAAATAATTATCATGACATAAATTTATATTTGTTAGTTTTAAGAAATAATTTAACATAATTTTCTTTTCAGCACAAATAACCAGCGCCTATGCAACATAATAATTCCTACATTATTAAATTGCATAAGCGCTGAGAATATAATTAGAGTTAGCTTTGTGTCGGTTCCCCAGAACGTTCTGACCGAACTCTGAATCGTGTTGTCGAGTGGCTGTATAGTCGGCTTTGATGGATGATCCAAATTGTCATTAAATTCTAAAGGAGGCGTATAAATCGTAGAGGATCGAATCCCGGACCATTGTAAATGTCCAAGCCCACCTAGGGATCTGCAGAATACAAACCACATACTGTTGTAAAAAGGGTTTATCCCGACCACGGAGAAACAAGGATCGGACCCTAGTACTATTATAAGATAGCTTTCCCAACCAGGAAGGAGCAAGCATTAAACTCAAAACTGTTATAAAAAAAAACAACTAGGGATGCACTAGGATCGAACCTAATACTGTTATAAAATGTCTTCCCGAACAGGGACAGGTAAGGTTCGAACCACTTACTGTTATAAAATGGCGCCCGAACAGGGACAGGTAAGGTTCGAACCACTTACTGTTATAAAATGGCGCCCGATAGCACAGGAACGTTTGGCAAAACCGCATAAAACCGACCCTAATTGTATTTTCTTTAGTAAGATAAATTGTAGTGCTTTTTTAGTATTTAATTTTGTTGCTTTGACAGTAAATCAACCATCATGTATGTGAATGGAAAAATGATACCTGTTTTGCATGAAATGCGAAAAATTTGGAAAGAAACAGAGTATTTAATAGTAGAAAGGCAATTCAGATATAGAAGAGAACCATTTACATTGTTAGAAGTTGAAAATGCTTTAAAGATAGATCAGGAAGTATCTGAAAGTCGCAAAAGAGCTAAACAGGAAACTGCAAGATTTCTTTTAAACGAATATAGAATATAGGGCTGAAATTGAAGGTGAAATTGTTGCTAAGATGCGTGAATTGCGTAAATCTGATCTTTATCGAAAGGTCAAAGATGAATGTTTTTTTAAATTAAAATTTGTTTCTTTGTCAGACATTAAACGCAAGTTGAAAGTTCATTACGAAAACTCAGATACCGTACGTATTGCGAAAGAAAGGTTAGCTGAAAGGATATACAAAAAGTATTTAAAATATCACAATGTTAGTTGTAATAACGATTCCAGCGATGAACGAAAGGTTAATTGTAAAACCGTATCATCAAAACGGGTTAGGTTTGTTGATCCTCATGAAACTGTAACATTTGCGCATCCTTCTGTAAGAGTTAATAAGTTGGAAAATATTCAGAATCGCAAGAATTGTCAAAGGAAAACAGCACCATTGGAAATAAAATTTGCTAAAAGTAATTTAGAATTTGTTAAACCTGAGTTCGAAGGTACTTTGTGGGACGTTGCCCGCGTAGCTCAAAAAATATGCGCACGAACAGTGAAAAATGAATGTGTTGAAAGTTATACTATTTTACCATGCGTTAGTTCTCAGCCATCAGCTGTTGTTTTAAATCAAGCCAATATTGAATTTCTTGACAATAAATTTGAACAGGTTGAAGAAATATCTGAGTGTGAATTAAAGGTAGAAAAAGAAATAATCTCTGTTGTCAGTCACGTTAATGTTGAGTTAGGCAAAGCCAAAGAGTTTGTTCTGTCTTTTTCGAATAGCATTCTAGAAAGAAAAGAAACAGAAAGAAAAAAGTGTAACGACCCAGCTGTTAAAAAGATTTCTCAACCGAGTTGGTCACGTCTAGTGCAGCTGTGTGTGAGTCAGAAGCCAGCTGTCCCCGTCACTGTTTGTTTGTTTTGTAAAGGAACGAAAAGCATTCATGGATGCAATGCGTGCGTCACTACGAAAAGGTTTACGGGAGTAGTAATAAATTGCGTTGAAAATGGAAGCGAGAGTAGCCCATTTACGCATCCTTGTAGTGTATCATGTTTGTTAAAGCAAAATTGCTTCTACGGCACCTTGCTAATCAGTAAATTAGAATGTGTTCCGTTTCACAAAACTTGTTTATTTTTTGTGTGTGTTAGGGTTGTTGAGATATGCCAAGAGAAGAGTAGTTTTTTAAGTTGTGAGCTGGAAGTTAAAGAAATACAGATGAAACAAATGAGATGCGTTACTTTTTGCATAATCACTTGCACTCAAATTGTGTATGTAGAAGATAGTACAAACGGCTTTATGCCAGGTAGGCCTAATGGTAATGACCATAACTCAGTAACGTGGGAAAAGAAATTAAAAACCTGTCAAGAAAATTTTAGTAAGCTACGAAATGTTGTTTGTCAAATGGTAAGGAAATATAATTTACAAGCTCGTTATGGCAAAGAGCACCGGCAATATAAAAAGAAAGTACGTAAAGTCAGACGGAAATTAAAGAGTTAAGTGTATGTTGTATTGTTTTTCTAAATTTTCCAAGTTTGTTCGTAAATATTCTTTGAGAAATAAATGTCACAGTCACACCAATGCTCAGACAAGTAGTCATAAACGTAAAGTTGTTTTGTCGCACCACAGTAACCAATACTCTACGTGTATTTTTGAAAGGAGTGACCGAAATTTTAAATCGAATCACATTGGTAGCTTCGCAATCAATGATTTAGTGAAGGCGTCAGGTGCTGACCACGCATTACCGGTAGTCAATAAAAATCACGAACCTTTTCAGGAAGAATGTGGTAATTGGGCGAACAAACCCCTTACGTCTAATCGATTTGAGAATGAATGTGATAGCAAAATTAAATGTCAAATCACCAACTACTATCAGTGGTGTGCTATCAGCTGATCGTGACGTAGTAACAAAGGTCAAACATACAGGTAAATGAAAAAACCTAGTGAAACAAAATAGGCAATTTAGTGTTCATCCTGAATATAGTGAAATTGATGTGTATAGAAAATCATCACGAAAGAAAAGTACTTCCAGCTCGAGCAGTGATCAGTTAGTTAATTTCATGCGTAATGCAGTGATAATAAATATTGAAAAACCAATTTTGTGTTTTGAGCTTGCTAAATGATTAAGAATTGGTGAAAACCACATAGTAGTTTATATATTTACATTAGTTGTTCATTGGCAAATGAAACTTTTCGAAATTGTTTTTGTGTTGAAAAAGCCTCGAGTAGGTGTAGGATAAACAAAAAACTTCGTTATGCCGGACTGCTTGTATTTTATGAAATCGACACTTGCAATGAGTTTGGTAATTAAAAAAAGTTATTTGATATGATGTAAGGAGGCATCTGTGACCAGCAATGCGACTTCCAAATGGCCGTTGATATTTTCTTTTCCAAAGTAATGGAAAAATCAGCAAAGATATATGTCAAGGTATGAGATGAGGTTCCCTCCCACTCTTGGGTAACATTATATTTATGTAACGTCCGGCGTAGGCAATTTTCGTATTATGCCCTTCTATATTCTTTTTAATATTAACCTTTTACTCTATAATTAACCCTCATCTCGGGGAGGAAAATAAATAACTTTAATGTGGGTGGTATCTTCTAAATTTAGGAGGGCAGACACTTTAAAAGGTGTAATTGTCTGACAAACCATCCACTGCTCAGCCTATTCTTGGTCAATTTTTAACCAGAATGTAATAAATGTAAAGTATCATGATTAATTAATATTGTTGTAGATTTAAGTAAAATTTTGAATATCGCAACTTATATTTTGAAAATATTTATGTGTAGTCTTACCTGAATTTAACTTGTGTGCTATATCTTTATATCATAGTAGTAATAATAATTAATATACTACTACTAATAAAAAATGAATGAATACAGATATACATTTATTGTGTCAGTTTTCTAATGTGTTTAAAATTGTTTTTAGTGAAAGTAAATAGTAAGCGTGAATATTTTCTTAGGTTAGTAACATAATTACTTCATGTGAAACTTAAGAGTATAAGGCACTACAATAGTAAATATTTTATGTTATAAGAATCATTTAGTATACTTACAAGTAAAATATTTTTGTGTTTAATAGTAAACAATGACAGTAATTAGTTATTCAAATTATCAAATATGCTATTTTGAAAGAAAATAATAAAGACTTTGTTTATGTTTTGATGTGTTTGAAATTGTGGTACTTAAGTAGTTTAAAACAACAAATATTAATATAATAAAAGACATTATTAAACTTTATTCAAATTATGACCCAACCGTAATCCGAAATTCGACTTGTATTGCCCACGTCTTCGTTACCGTACTTCCGAATGGACTTTAAAAATTTTTTCGTTATATCATTACAAGAAGACTTGATTGATGTTAACCCTTTGAAGACCAGTGGATGAAACTTGGTGATACTAGTGAAGTGATCAGTGTTACAGGGTTCTGTTTGTTTTTCTCTTTCTCAAAACAAACGTCCTGTCGAGCGCCTATGTAACCATATGGTTCAGCTCATCGAGTAGTTATTAAAAAAAAATTAATTTTTAAATGAACCTCGTATAAAAGCACTCTCAAGAATTTTTCTCTCAGCCAACAAACGAATATGCATATATGTATGTGCGTCGCGTCTGCGACGGATATCGTAGTGTTCCTCTCGCCTTCCCAAATAAGGAGTTAAAATTCAGTACAAGAAGCAAATGTCGTCTCTAAAAATTCTTGCCTATGGGTTGTCATAGCTATTTTTAACTTTGACATCACCAGACTACATCGTGAGTCGATCCGTTGCGTAGCAACGCGAGAGACGGACAGAAAAATCAAACTAGTCTGACAAGTGTTCTGGGTGCAACAACAGCGAGATACAATAGAAGCCGTGTTGGTGCGACTAAAAACATAACATTTTGTTAAACAGCACATTAATACGTTAAAAGGACATCAATCACAACGAAAATGCAGTCAAAGAAGATAATTTAAAATCTCAAAGTATTTGTATGTGATAATTAATTTTAAAGTCGTCTTAGGAAAAGCAACATGTCCATCGTAAAGAAGACGAAAAGGATGGAGAGAGAATGCAACCCGTAACCTTCAGAACATCCCCCCTGGAATTATCAAAAATGATTATCCTTCAGCGCCAAAGTGAGTGAACAGTGACAGTGAAATTGTATAAATCAACAATGTGACGAAACACAACCGGTACCACGCGAGGACCGCGCCTCCCGCGTTCACAATAATAATAAATGGACCGAATATAAAATCTTATTATCATATTTAGTTATCCAAATTAAAGTACCTAAAAATAATGTAATATACGAGGGTTGGGGCAAAAGTCATGGCAACTATTTTTTTTCTTGAAGATACCAGTCCGGTTGGAAAATGTGACATATACAGACGAAAGGACAAGGTGTTAACTACATTCATGAATAATGAATAGCACTGAAATATCCTAATTCACTAATTTATTACGGTAGTATACAGGGCAATATGACCTTCACGGTGCAAGAGAATGACAACACAGTACGCATACAGTTGACATGACAAACCTGGGCCTAAAAACCCTCAAAAGTAGTCCCCTGCTACTTGCACCACTCGCTGCTAACGATGTGGGAGGCGCTGAATACCAGCCGCCTCAGAATTTGCCGCACCCTTTGTGAATCGGTCACCTGTTCGCACACAGCATTAGCAATGTCCTCGCGTGTTGCAAACCACCTACCACGTAATGGTTCCTTAATCTTTCGAATGAGATCAAAGTCACAGGGCGAAATGTCAGGATAGTACGGTGGGTGTTCCAATTCTTCCCATCCCCAACGTCGCAGTAGCTGCCCTACACACTCTGCTTTATGTGGTTTTGCATTGTCGTGAAGGATTATTGCACTGTCCACAAGATTCGGACGTTTTTCCCGAACGCTACGTCGTACCTGTCGTACCAGGAAGCCCCTGTAGTACTGTGCGGTCACTTTTCTGCCATGTGGAACAAAGTGGCAAACAATGACACCCATGACATCATACGCAACGACCACCATCAATTTGACTGGGGACGGATTCTGATGGAAATTCTGCCTCCTCGGTGATCCAGCATGTCGCCAAACCGCGGACTGAGGTTTCAGTTCTGGTTCGTATGCCCTGTCCCAAAATTCATCGATGGCGATAATTCTTGCCAAAAATTGATCGTCGTCCTGTTGCCAGCGTGCAAGGTGGTAGGAGCATATTGCATAGCGCATCCACCTTTGAACTTCCGTCATTGCATGCGGTACCATTGGATGCGATTTTGCGTAATTGCAGCTCATTACGCAATATCCTGTGGATGGTGCATTTCTCGATGCCACTTGCGTCCGCCAACTCCAGTAGCGTCCATCGTCTGTTTTCGTCCAGGAGCTGCTCGATGACGGCACGTGCCACGTGTGTCCGCACACTGACAGGTCGTCCCGAACGTTGCTCATCACTGGTTGACACACATCCTTGCTGAAACTTTCCTACCCACCGTGCTACTGTCCGGTATAGTAGAGCATTATTCCCAAGGGCTTCCACTAATTCACTGTGACATTCCATCGCATTTCTCCCTCGGATAACGGCTATTTTGATGTAAGCACACTGCCCAACACGGGTTACTTCCATCTCGCACGACACTCACCAACTGACTGATTTCACAGCCCTCGCTGTGCTACTACCAGCTATCACAGAGCCATCTGTTGTTCTGAATACACACTATACCTGCAGAACTTCCACGCGACACATAGAAGTTTGTGCTCCGCTCACATATCTGCAAGAAAAAAAATAGTTGCCATGACTTTTGCCCCAACCCTCGTATGTTCGTGAAGTTTTAGTGTTGTTAATTAAAGTGAGAAGTGAAATTTCGAGTATCCTTTACAAAATAATTATCATGACATAAATTTATATTTGTTAGTTTTAAGAAATAATTTAACATAATTTTCTTTTCAGCACAAATAACCAGCGACTATGGAACATAATAATTCCTACATTATTAAATTGCATAAGCGCTGAGAATATAATTAGAGTTAGCTTTGTGTCGGTTCCCCAGAACGTTCTGACCGAACTCTGAATCGTGTTGTCGAGTGGCTGTATAGTTGGCTTTGATGGATGATCCAAATTGTCATTAAATTCTAAAGGAGACGTATAAATCGTAGAGGATCGAATCCCGGACCATTGTAAATGTCCAAGCCCACCTAGGGATCTGCAGAATACAAACCACATACTGTTGTAAAAAGGGTTTATCTCGACCACGGACAAACAAGGATCGAACTCTAGTACTATTATAAGATAGCTTTCCCAACCAGGAAGGAGCAAGCATTAAACTCAAAACTGTTATAAAAATGTCTTTCCAACTAGGGATGCACTGTCTTCCCGAACAGGGACAGGTAAGGTTCGAACCACTTACTGTTATAAGCTGTCACCAATGAAACTACGGGAAGGCGGAAAGAAAAACAATGATGTCCACATAAAAGAACTTCAGCATAATTCACATTTAGTTAACGACCCAATTATGGTAAGTGAATGTTACTTCAACTTCTATGACATGCTTCGAGCAAACTACATTGTAAATATTTATAGCTTAGCAGTCCTGTCATGTCTTTGCTCGGTCTCCACTTTAATATAATAGCTTCAGTCCTTAATGACGCAGGTGTTACATAACACCGTAAAGAACAGTAATATCAGATTGTATATTGATCCCTAAGCTCACCTTGTTGTATCTCCTCAGCTGTCACTTCACCTTGGCCGGCACGATGATGCAAGCTTAGGTCAATCGGTTCAACAACTGGTGTCTGCGTCTGTATATTTCCCCGTTGAAGATTTGTTAGAACCGTAGTAGGCTAAAACAAATAAACAAATAAGAAAAATAATATGTAACAGTCAAGAAGGAAATATGTTGTTTGGGAAGATAAACTATATACGAGTAGTTACCAGACAGAAAGGCCATCATCGTGCATACACGAGCCTCAATAGAAGAGGAGTATCATTTCTTCAAATTTTCAAGCATCATGTAAGGTGAGATAACATTCACAGAAATTCCATTACGTTTAGAAGAGATTTCGAGTTTCTTTTCCATAAATATTGGAATGTTTACATTCCGATTTTTCAGCCAGGATAGCACCTAAACTTTGATTTTTCAGTATGTTATATGCTAAAAATAAAACTATAAACATACTACATTAGTTTAAGAAGTAGAAATAACACTTCGAACGAAAGGCAGTTGCTTGTTCTGCAAAAGACATTGAAATTACGGTCTGCGAGAATTATTTTTGCCTACTGACGATATATACACATATATAATGTATGAAATATTTAAGAAAATTTTAGTTTTCTTTTAAAACAAATTTTAGGTCACTATTCACCCTAGTTCTCAAACAAAACAAGCTGCTTACTATTATGTTCTATAAAGTCGACGAGTGGTCGGTGAACTTCAAAATATTGAGTAACAGAAGAATAAATTAAATGGATCAAATTGAAATTGTTACCTTTATATATTATTTATATACACTAGTTTTTACACACTAGAATCCTCTATAGGTGCGAATTTTATAACAAAAAGAGTGAAAAAGTGACCGACTAGAATGGGACCTCCGACATACCGTGCCGATGCATTAACCGCTACCGCCACCCAGTTCGCTTTCCAGAACAGCCACTCACTAGTGTTACAAACTAGTGGTAGTACAGCGGTTGAGTTAGAGAAGCTGCTTGGCGCATTTCGACTCAGGATTTGAAAATGATGAAAACGTGCGAATGTTGTTTCAAAAATTCTATCGGCTTACCAAAAACTGCTATAAAAAGTAGTGTGAGGACATGTAATGCCTTTTTTTTCAAACTTCGTATATAGTTTTCATACTTCACATAACGATGTTGAATATTTCGTTTTTTTTTTTTTTTTTCTTATACCCCATTGATTTATACGAGGAATTATTTTCGTTTCCTTTAAAAGTAACTGTAATTTTAATGAAATAACACACTCACCTTAGTATCCAAAAATGATTATTTTTTCTCATATAAGTTTGGTCCTCGCTCCGACTTTCCTAAGCAACGCTGCTTAGTGAAAGCCCCAGAGAGGATAGAAGAATTAATTATTTTCGGGTACAAAGTGAGTGCCTGTTATTTAATTAGTTAGCTATCCTACAGCGCCTATTAGCAAATATTGGATTATTTTCTATTGGTTTAATTTTACTGATTTCTAATTTAAATCTATTTAAATTTCCCTTACTATATTAAAATTAAATTTTGCTATATAAAATTTTAATATTTAATAACAAAATTTAATATAAGTGTTAGTAATTTACAGAAAATATAAATTCAGCTTAAAAAAACAAGCAACACACAACAACCTGCAGAAGAAATTAATAAATCAGATAATTAAAAATCCATTAACTTACAAAGAGTGAAAAAATGATTTGACTGGACCGGGACTCGAACCCGGGATCTCCGGCATACCGTGCTGATGTGTTAACCACTACGTCACCCAGTCCGCTTCCCAGAGCAGCTAAACACTCTCTCACTCCTGCAGTCGGTGCTCTCTACTCAGACCACATGGCTTGTATCACAGCCTAAGCTGCTGTGCTTAGACAATCCAGTGTCCATATATTAAAAACACCTTTTTGACGGTTGTGGTTTTGGCGATTAAATTGGTTGTTGCCTCTTTTCATTAATATATATGAAATCACAACCGTCAAAGGTGTTCTTAATATATGGAGACTGGATTGTTCAAGCACAGAAGCTTAGGCTGTGGTACAAGCCATGTGGTCTGAGTAGAGAGCACCGACTGCAGGAGTGGGAGAGTGTTTGGCTGTGCTGGGAAGCGGACTGGGTAGCGTAGCGGTTAACGCATCGATACAGTATGCCGGAGATTAAGGATCTGAGTTCCGGTCCAGTCAAATTACTTTTTCACTCTTTGTAAGTTATTGAATTCGCACCTACAGAGGATTGTGGTGTGTAAAAATAAGTTTAAATTAAAAATCCAGTTTATTTTAAAGAGAAAAATATCCCATTATAAACAAATGGGCTAAAAAAATGCAGTAAATACTAAACACCATTAATGTTTCTGTATATCCACAATTTCTTTGTTTCACGTTAACACCAATAACAATTTTATCTGTGAAATCAAAGCTGTGCTACTCCAAAGTTAAACATAGTCCCATTTTGCACATGAAATCTGTTACTACAGCATTTTTTTACTCACTCTGTAAGGCAAAAAGGCACTTTTTCTGGTACCATCCTGCCAGGATCCGGGCCATCTTATTCCTGCAGAATTGCCTGAATCTGATTCTCTATCCTCACTACTAATATTCTGAATATTTGGTTTTACATCTTGCGGACTGCTGGATCGAAGTTCAGTTTTCACAAATGCATTTATGTCCAAGCATGGGGAGTTTCTACCACTCATTTCACAAGTTTTTGTCAATACCTGAAATAGCAGGCATCTAAAATACGTTATTTTCTAACAAAAAAAAAAAAAAAAAGTAAAAATATACTCCCAATACTAATACCACTCATTACACGAATCATCAAATACGGAAAAGCTAGAAACAAAGAAAAATTTAAAAAGAGAGGGAGATGGAAAGCGTAATATTGGTCAAATGACATTTCAAGTCAAGTGGTCACTTGGTAAGAGTTACCAGGCTGGAGGTAGACACATTTCAATGGAGAAAGATACGAAGTTGTCATGAAAAATAAAGATACAAACACATTTGCACGTTAGGGCAAAAACGTGTATTAAAGTTGTCAAAACTTGCAGCAACCTTTATCCATACGACGAGGATTGACAAGGGGGTTACAGGTCAGTGTTGTGTTGAGTCTTGTGCGATGTGCACGCGTCCGAAATACTAAATCCCGCCAGGTACGAAGTATGCAGCGTGATAAGATTTTTGCAGGTATAAAGAAAGTGTCCAACGGAGATTCACCGAGAAGTAGTGCGGGAACGTAATAAATCGGTAAAATGTGATGAAATATCACACCGTGAGTTCGCAGAAGGTCGCTATGATATTCACGATGAAGACAGGAGGTGGAGGTCGTCCGTAATAACGAACAATCTTCATAATCGCATTCAAGCAGAGGTGTGTGCGAACAGGCAAATGACAATTAGAGAATTCTGGCGATGGTTCTTGATGTTTCACGAAACACAATTCATAAAGTTGTGGGTTAGAACACAAAAAGTTGTGTGCACTGTGTCCCGAATCAGCTGATTGACAAATACAACGCCAAATTATTGCGAAACCCACTTCGTAGAAGAGGAAGATATATATTTCTGAACTCCGTTGGGACAGGTGATAAGCCTGAGTGTTCCACCACACGCCTAAATCCAAGCAGCAGTCACTGCAGTCGCGTCATATCCATTCTCCAAAAGTCAAAAAGATTGAAACATCAATTTCACTCCGCAAACCAATGACAATAGTTTCCTGCGATCGCCTTCTGAAAGAAGATTAATGCTAAAAAATACTACAGGTTATTTTCAAGTTGATGGAAATTTACTTATTTTAAAATATTATCTAGTTAAAATCCTGGTTTCCACCTCAATATTTAAATAACTTTTCAGTACATTTTTTTTTTTTTTTTTTTTAAGTTTTATATTTCATTCAAATAGTTATTACGGGGATATCCCGTATTATACAAATATGGGGTAGCCCAAATAAATAGTACACTGGCAATCTTGTGCTAACCTAATCTAATCTACTCGGAGTATGTTTCGCAGAAGGGGTGCAGAAGCACGTAAAAAACATAAAATTTACAGGAGAAATGGATGATGCAAGTAATTACACGTAACAAAATCTAATCTAATCTAACCTAAGCAACCTGAACTAACCTAAACTAATCTAATATTAGTAGAAATAAGCGAAATTCTATCATCTTTTGGAAAATTATGCTGGACCCCTACACTAACATATCATAAACCAAACCTACACTAACTTAATGCGAACAGAAATTACCAAAAGTGTAACATTTTTTAGAAAAAAGAGCTGGACCCCTTCTGCTAAACATAGGCCCTCTAGTTTGCTAACCTTTCCTACTGTACTAATCTACCCTAGCACAAGTTGGTGCTTTCTATACATGAATCTTTTCATGACACATCAGTTTGCACGCATATTATTCATCTGTACACAATTACCGTCAAATGGGGCTACTATGAACATGGGGGCTTCTTTGAACAAAACTGGGAAAATGTTTCAAACAAAATTTTCATGCCCTGAAAAGTCATTTGCGGCTCATTTGAATATTGCAAGTAGTAGTTTGGAATGTTCTGAATTCAACCATGACAAATCTATAAACTTTACTAACAATGATGTATGAGAAAAAAAAATTAAATATGAAGCGATGTTTTTTCTAATTTTTCGTCAACCAGAAAATTGTGTCTCTGGAACTCTGGTTTAAAGCAGTAACTGCCTAAATCAGTGTTACTGATGAAATCTCAGCCATTATCTACAGATTCCAATAGGTTCTATTGTTGTCTATCCTATATTCAAATTTTGGTGAATTTTTGAAAACCACATGTCATTTTAGGTAAGAAATGGGGCTATAATGAACAGCTGATTTTGGTGGGTCTAAAAATCAGTTCGTGGGTAATAGTACGGTATATTCCAGGGTGGAAAAAAATCATGATTTTTTTCAAAAAAATCATTTTTGTTGATTTTTTTGATTTAAATCGATTTTTTTGATTTAAATCAAATCTTTTCCTTCGTATAATACAAGTCGCGAACTGAAGAAAAAGCATTAGGAACTAGTATTAAATGTTAATTATGCCATTTAAGTGAAAGTATTAGGTTTTAATTTTGAATTAATTCCCAATCGTTAACCTATTTCAATCCCAAACAATGTTTCTTAAGCATTAAGGAAAAAGTACAGCAATGTATATCAACATGATACTTTTCTTTTCACGAAAGTTGCTGATATTTGGCAGGGGCATATTTTTAAACAATTGGAACTAGCTAGCGGCACGAAATACATATAAAGCACACAAATTTCGCCTAAAATTAACTAACTCACTCTATGACCTATGAACCCGGAGGTTCAATGCCATGTTCACAAAAGCTCTCCTGACTTCTATCCTTAGTCAACTGAATCATCCAGTTTCTATTTTGTATTCTTACTTCTGCGAGATCCATCTTAATACTGTCCTTCCATCTGCGCCTAGGTCTTCCCAATGGTCGTTTTCCGATTGGGCTTCCAGTTAAAACTTTGAAAGCGTTCCTACTTTCTTCCATTCTCGCTACATGTCCTGCCCACCTGAGAATCCAAGATTTGATGACCCTAAAAATGTTTGGTGAACGGTATAAATTATGCAGTTCCTCATCATGAAGTTTTCGCCATTCCTCATTTGCGTCCCTTTTGGTTCCGAATATTCGTTTCAGGATTTTATTCTCAAATACTTTCAGTCTGCGTTCTTCCCTCAGCGTAAGCGACCATGTTTCACAACCATACAGCACAACAGGCATAATTATCGTTTTATATATTTTAAAGCTTCAAATTCCTTGACAGAATTCGCGACGATAAGAGATTTTGGACTGAATAATAACACGAATTCCCTGCTTTTAGTCGATATTTAATTTAATCGTGAATACCGTTTTCTGATCCCATATATTAGCCGATGGCAGAACTCTCTTTGTCTTTATGCGATGAGCTTTTGTAAGTCAAAAATTTTCTGCAGGAATTCCAAAATAAAAAAATAAAGATGATCAGTTCCAGCAGAAGAAACACTTGTGATTGTTAAAATATCCTTTATGTGACGTGAAAAACAGTTCAAATGCAAGTTGTCCGTGCATTTAAGACATCTATACATAGCAGGCACGTTTTTATACTTTTCTGTTGGCTATTTTATTTCCTCTGACAATTTTTCGTGCACAGGCGCGGAAAATTTTCTGCGATCACATCTGCAATGGGGTCAAGTATCCACTTTATCAAAAGTATTATTCGATATTATAACGCATCCAAAATTTGTCGTATTACGATCCCGAGGAACTTCTATGTATTTAGTACATAAATTTCGCCAAAATTTTAAAATCTATTTTTTTTCGGAGAGGGATCGGACCCCTCTAAATACACCCCTATTATCTGGAAACAAACAAATAGACGTGGACACAAAAGAGTTGTCATCTTAAATGTCCATGGTGATTTCCCCTTTGGAATAGAAATTTTAAAACCCTGTGTTACAAAGAGAAGAAAGCAGGGTTTACCCGTTACCCGCTCAAACGGGATTTTCCCTGATCGTTCCCTATATGATACTCGTTTTCATACTGTGCTTACATACATTTGAGTCCCATTGTATTATGATTATTATCTTCCATAATCGAAATAACAGAACAGAAACAGGATTTTACTTACTTTCACTTTAAATTAATTCATTTCGGAATTTGATTTAAATCAACGATTTTTATTTAAAAAATCAAGTGATTTAAATCTTGATTAAAATCGTGATTTAAATCAGACTGATTTAAATCAATCCACCCTGGTATATTCTAAAGAAAGGTAAATGGCATTATACTGGGCAAGTCATAGACAAAGAGAGCTGCAATTGGAAAGTCAAGTTTACGCGCATTAATAAAACAGGTACCAGTATGACATTCTATTGACCCGAAAATGTAGACAGTGATATGGTTTGTGCAAAACACATTGTTCCGATGTTACCAGAGCCCATTCTTAGCAATCGAGGGCTTCTTAAGTTTGGCGGCATCTCTTTTGAAAGTCTCAATTTGCAATAAGGCCAAGCATGTTCCAATCGTATACAAATAGTTTCTTACCATCCTGTATAGTGTAAATAGTGCTTATCCATCGTTCCGAAAAAAATATTTGCGTATCTTTAAAAACGTCTCTGTTAGATTCGTATGAACATACGGACCTCTTACTACAAGAGAGACCTTTTAAAGTTTTAAATATTCAAGTTGCAATAGTGATACGATGGACATCAACCTTTAAGAAATATTGGGTAAGTACATTTTAAAAATATTTTCTGTAGACCGTTAGGAAAATCGCACAACTATGTAATATATACCAAAATGTTCATAGAACTCGCTTCTTTTAAACTCAATATCAAAGAATACCATAGAGCTTATAGGAAGAATTTTATAATAACAATTAACATTATGTTCAAAGTAGCCCCATTTATGGGGCTACTTTGAACACTCGTATTTCATTTTTTTTCTAGCTGAAGACATTATCTGACAAAAATGGTTATCAACAGAGTGATAGTACTCTTTTGTGCCATGGTTTTAAAAATATAACATTGGGCTTACAGTATGTTGTTTACAAAATATTTAAGAACATGTTTTTTTTTTTTTTTTGTATCAAAGTAGCCCCATTTGACGGTACTTGAGTATGAGTTAGAAAAATAACAGCCCAGAATATCTTAGACAATCGTTTATAACCGTAAAAGTGCATTCTTTAATTTGACAACCTATTGCAAATCTGGACGATTATTATTATTTATGATGTTGAATGAAGTAAAATTGTTTCTTTTGATGGATTTTTAGTCGTTCATTACTCAGATTCTGCAAAATAAAACTTGGTGACAGATACGAAGGGTTAAGTTCCAAAGATTGGGCGTCCGTTTCCAGCAAAATTTTTAATATTTACGGGGAAGATATGAATAATTTGATCGTTTGTGAGCTTCATAATATAAAAGGATCTGGAAAATATCTTTATTTGTTATATATAAACAGTTAAAAACATGAGACTATTCGGCGAGCGGAGGGAACTACTTGGTGCAAGGTAACAGAATAGCTGCCTTGTGGGAAACCAACGAGCATTTATATTATCAACATGGCGGCAAATATACGAAAACGATGCACAAGATGTGAACTGACTGTGTTAAATTTCGTGAAGCAATACGTTCATAACGAGCAAAATATTCTAAAACTATGTGAAGAGTATGAATTAATGAACCTAAGAACAAATTGTGGGAAGTGTGGAAAGGTGGTGACAGCGAAGAAACGTCGAGAAAGTGATTGCTTTCAGTACGAAACGAAGTACTACGGTACTGGTAAGTGTTAAAAAAAAAAAAATAGAGTTTAATGAGAACTGAAAACAACGTGCCCTGCGGACCTCTACCCCGCCTTCACTCGCTAACTCTCGCACGGCAATACTATGTGAATTAGATAGTAAACTTTGTTCGCACGTCCAAGGGCACCTCTGTTGTATATGCAAACCAAACATAACCTCACCCCTACCTCACGATGTAACGAAAGGAACCCTAAAGTCAATTAAGAACATGGGAATTGAAAAATTATGAATTTTAATAGCTTTTATAAAGATTTTTCTCGAAACGTATCGGACGCCCAACTTCGGAATAAATGCCGATATGAATTCCCTTTTAAGGGTACCTAGTATAGGTTTAAAATAGGTCTACCCATAACGGTGAAGACTTCCTTTAACACAATCTACAACGAGGAAATAAAAAAAAAACTCCTTCCATGCGTATCAATTTCAAAAGAAATCGATTTTGTGAAAAAAATATGCTTCCATATTGTAAATCTGCACCGAAATTCCTACGTATGCTTTTGCAGATTTATTATTCACTTACAAAATGCTTATGATCATTTAATGCATTTCAAAATTACCTTATTAAAGCTGAAACCATCCTTGCACTTTAAGCTAGCAGTAAATTAAAACTATTCTCCTAACGAGTATACCTTGGGAAAGTCATATGAGTTATTTCCTCGCCCAGGTTTAAAATTTGCAATAGGAGTAGCTTCCTTATTAAACATTAATAATCCTACTTTTAGTAAATTTTCTATTGTTCTGCCATTTCTCCATTGTTTTGATGATCCACACAGATGTCCAATGAGCAATTCTTCTTCTTCTTCTGCGGTTGCCACTTGCCTTAGCGACGATCGATCTCCCGGCAATTATGGACGGTGTTATCAAAAGAAACATATGGGGGCAGATGAATTGAGATGAATCTTTAGAGATGCTGATAAGATGCTAAATGACGTAAATCTTTGTAAATAAAGATAATGAGCAGTAAGAACAGGTGGGGATAAGTTGAAAATGAACGAATCTACATTAAAAGGACAAGAACTGTGAAATTTATGAAGAATAGAGAGAAATGGCGGGCGATATTGTTGATAGAGAGGGCAAGAGAAAATGAGATGATCGATGGAGCCTGTATCGAGACCACAGTTACAAAGTGGAGTAGTACGTTTTAGGAGAGGATATAAGCGTTGGGGAGTGTACAGAATGTGAAGTCTGTTAAGGAGCAGAAAATGGGGGCAGGAGTGAGAGAAAGTTTGATGAATGAACCCAGATGGCTAATGAACAATCCAATCGGTAATATGGCGATTTTGGGTTCAGGTTCAAGGTTCAAGGTGTTTTCCTTTCTTCTCTTCGGAAGTTTGGTTCCTGAAAAAAAAAAAATAGTGAAAGAAAGTACTGCTCTTTTTTCATTTAACGTTTTCCATTTTCTTTTTCCACCAAAATTCAAGAAGTTCTTTGTTTTTTTTTTGTTTTAATTTCTTTCTTACTTAGTTCCCTTCCATTTACATTAAAGTCTAGCCTCCAAGCTAATTTAACCAAATTTCCTTCCTTTTTCATTTCATCGTCTCATTTCCATTTTCCCCTAATTTTTAGGGTTTCTTCGCATTTTAACAATAAGTGTTCTAGTGTTTCATCTTCTTTAAAACATAGTTGACATTTTTCGTTCACTTCTTTAAATTTTTTCAATCTTACCCCTGTTTCAAGGCTCCCTGACCTGGCTTTGAAAAGTAATATGCTTCGTAAATCATTGTTCATATAATTTATTTTCTCATAACGCTTTTTGTATGTGATATTCCTTTCAAACTGTTCTTCTTGACAACTTCTTCATACTACTTTTCCTGCGCTTTCTCTTTAATTGTTTTTTCTGTGATTTCTTCCCAATTTTTATAATTTTCTTCTCTGTGCCAGCGGGTAGTTTGATCATACTTTCTTTCTAATTTCCTAACTCTCCTAAACCATTTTGTGTTCTCCCCTTTTCTTATATGTTTAGTGGCCTCATGCACTACTTTTACTAATCTTGCTTCTTCCATAATTTTTAATCTTCCAAGATATCTTACTTTACTCATAACTTCTCTTTTTTCAAAATCACTCCATCCCATCTCTCCTGTTATTGTTACATTTGCACTTAATTAAGTTGCTCCTAGGGCAAACCTTCCTATTTGATTTTGTGCTTCTTGTAAAATACTCCTTTTTGTAAAGTTATTACTTCATTTGCATATCTTAGCGCCGGTACCACTACTTGTTTCCATAGTATTCTTGACACCTCATATCTATTGTATGACCACATTGCTTTATTTTTTATAATTGCTGTATATTTTTGTAGTTTATTTGTCAGTTTTTTCTCATGTTCAAGTAAGTATTGTTCTCCTTCTTCAAGTGTAATTCCTAAATATTCTATTTTTTCAGTCCTACTTATTACTATGTTCCCTCCACTAAAAACCATGAACTTGCTTTTTTCTTCATTTATTTTTAAACTAATTTCTTCTCCTTTCCTAACTACTGTTTCTAACATTTCCTTAATATCTTCAATATTAGTACTCATCAATGCTACAGCGTCTGCAAACAGAATGCCAGGGATTTTTCTTTTTCTTTTCCTTGCAATCTTAATTCTAACCCTCTGTTTGTTTTGATCAATGCTTCTTCCACTTCATGTATGTATATCAGGAATAGAACTGATGATAGAGGACATCCTTGTTTCAAACCTTTATTACTGTCTATCCATTTTGATTTTATGTTTCCCATTTCATATCTGTATTTGTTATCCTTATATAGTTCCTTAAGAAGCATAATAAATCTCTTTAATATTCCTATGTTTTCCATTATTTCCCATAATATCTTTATCTTGACTGTATCATACGCCTTTTCAATATCAATAAATGCTACTATGAAATCTTTTCTTTCACTGCATATTTCTATCAGTTGTGTTATAATGTAGATGTTATCTGTTGTTCTTGTATCTGTTCTGAATCCATTTGGTACCTCACTTAGTATTTTGTTTTTCTCTAGCCAGTTCATTAATCTGTCTCTTAGAATAATTGCAAAGAACTTACATACTTAGCTGGTAATAGCTATTGGTCTATAATTTTTTATGTCATGTTTATCTCTACCTTTGCCTTTATATATTAACTTAATCTTTGTTTGCTTCCAACTTGAAGAAATGGTTCTTAATTCAAGTATCTTACTCATAATATTCTTTAAACTTTCCAAAGATTTATTTTCTAAGTTTATTAACATCTCATTTGACACCTAATCTGTTCCTGTTGCTTTTCCTCTTCTTAGTTTTTTCCTAGCCACCTCTATTTCCATATTTTCAATATCATTAGTTAATTCCTGACTTTCTTCTTCTGCACTCTTATTACCTATTTTTGCTAATTTATTTGTTTTATTTTTCCGTTCTTCATAATTTTGCTTCATCGCCTAAGCAGTGTTGCCAACAAGTTGATACAAAAAGTCGCTAACTAGGAGATGAAATGACTCCAATTTTGGGTGAAAAGTCTCTAAAAATATTTTTCGTGGAATTTTGCCTCTTTCGTATATATATATATATATATATATATATATATATATATATATATATATATATATATATATATATATATATATATATGTGTGTGTGTGTGTGTGTGTGTATGTAAGATACGTGATCAATACAAGGCATAGTACTACATACGCTAAAAGAACGTATATAAAAGACTCATATATAACTAACAATAATTTCACTTTTATATGTTTTAACTTTATGACCAATTCTGCTTCAACAAAATCAGAAATGAGTTCAGAAAAACGAACAAAACGTCTAGAAATCTGAAGGTCTAGCAAAAATCTTACTTCACTTCTACTCACGCTTCTACAGATAATCTGTTTGCTATCGTTAATATATTATTTATGCCTCTAAACGGAAGCTCTGTAAACTGAAGGACATTAAAATCTTGAGTTGGTCCTCATTATAAGGTAAGAGATAACAGCAATCAAAGCGGGAATATAGAGATAAATGTTATGTTTATGTACTTTCCCAGCTCGTCAACACCGGCACTTATTCAAATAAGCAAAAGGAAAATAAATATATATCTGAAGTCATTCGAGCTAATAGTACTTATTTTATGATAAGTTGTTCGCAGGACGAAAGTCGTTAGGTTTGTAAGTAAGTGGCCAAATTGTCATTCCAAAATCGCCAAAAAAAAGTCGCTAATGGAAAAATTATTTTTTGTCGCTATCCTGGAATGCGAATCCCCTAGATTTAGCGACTTTTCCCCCAAATTGGCAACACTGCTTCCAAGATGGATCCAGGAACGAAGTGAGGACGCACAATAGAACCAATCAAGGGCACCCATGTTGTGGTTTCCAAGAGGGGGTATGTATAAGCGACGTTTCAAAAATAGTTTCAAATTTTGCTGTAACTAATGAAAAAATACTATCAGATTTTCGATATTCTAAAGAGAAATTTCCTTTAGCGCCTCACCTTACCCCCTGATGGGAACGCATATTTTCGAAATACACTGAACTCTAGCCAGAAGGCATTGTGAACGGGGTTACGCTTGGCAACAATGTAGGAAAAATGAATGACGTTTATATCGCCATCACGAGTCATGACCTACATATAGCACAAAGTAAACGCCAGCTGTTGTTGGCCCTGGTAGCCGAGTAGGCTAGCGCAACATACTAGTAAGGAAAACCGTTGTTGGCGTGGGTTCGAATCCTGCGTTAGGAAAGTTTTACTATTTTTAAAATTTTTAAATAATACTTCTTTCGTTAAAATAAGATTAAAATAATATTCAAAAAGTGATTTAACGATTATTTTTTTAAATTTTCATTAAACTTCTTTCATTAAAATAACTTTGCCCTTGTACTTATACAGATCCATAGCAAAAGTAGTAGTAGTAGTAGTAGTAGTAGTAGTAGTAGTAGTAGTAGTAGTAGTAGTAGTAGTAGTAGTAGTAGTAGTAGTAGTGGTAATAATAATAATAATAATAATAATAATAATAATAATAATAATAATAGTAGTAGTAGTAGTAGTAGTAGTAGTAGTAGTAGTAGTAGGAACTGGTTAGAATGCAATTGAGCATTCGTTTCCGTGCGATGTTGCCAAACCTAATGCCTTCTGGCTAGGGCTGAGTGTATTTCGAAAATATGCGATGGGCACCAATGGAACCAAACACTTCAGGTGGATCCTAACTGAAGGAGACACTATATACCACATGCTGTTATTAATAAAGAGAGCACTCCACTGTTATACACTATGGATCACATTATAAATCATAGATGTTCCTTATGTAATTTTGTAACAAATAATAAAGAAGATTTATGTTAACGAGCAAGAAGGTTACTTTCAGTGACGGCGATACTGGTCACTCCCGCAAAAACAACAAAAGGCCATGTGTTACTCGAACTTTAAATTTCTATATGTGTACTATTGTACCATTTACATTGTTAACAGTATTACCACTATGATTAAAACTACTACGAATAATAATAATAATAATAATAATAATAATAATAATAATAATAATAATAATAAAGTATAACCAGGGTTAACCGAACTAAAGTAGGGGGCTTATTTCCGATATATTTATTTGTTTGTTTGTTAAGTCATAGACATCTATTATCGGGTCTGTACTACAGTATTTTTTTATTTATCTGGAATGTTTTGAAGATCAAATAACTTGAAAACTCTTTGTAGGCTACACTTACGTTGTTTATTAAATGTAAGGAACCCCATAGTCTAGTGGTTAAAGCGTTGAATTTATATCCACGTAATCCCAAGCTCAATCCTCCGCTGGAGTACTCCAAATTTTTGGCATCTGCCCAGTGTCGTGAGGAAAACTAGAGAGCGATACGCCTGTTAGGAGAGGGTGACGCAATGGGCTGACCACCTGTTATTCACTCAGGTGGTCGTAGGTCCATCAGTCGTTAACATATGGTGTTGACGCCGGCTTAGGACTTAAGGTCTGTTACGCCAGTGGTTCAGGTTTTAGTTTTTGTAAGTTTAATGAACATTTTTAGGACTACAGTACATCTATATGTAGTTAGTACTGTAATAGTTTATCTTTGTAGCATATGGATTAGGCATAGCGTAGCTCGTCCCCGTCCTCTAGATTATCCCCGTGTAGTACAGTACATGTTTTTTGGATTTACGATTTTGGGTAATTCGGGTTTCGGTTATCCGGGATTATACTGTAACTACATTCCACACAGAGGAAAATTAATGTAGAATATTTTTGTGTACTAGCGTAAAATATAGTGCTTTCATTGCCTACAATAAAACGGAAACTCTTCTTGTATCGTCACACCAGAACACGCAACACAAACACACATGATAAAACTAAGGAGAGGTACTGTAAGCATCATTATGACTATATTTAACTTGGAATGGAATAGAACACTACATTTTTAAGAACTGTTTACACGATAATCTTCTGGTCTTCAAGAGCAACAATTTGTCTATAATTTTATCCGTTTTTTTTTTTTTTTTTTTTTTTTTTTTGCCATGTTCGATTCTCAAAATGGCAAGCGCACGCAATCTACCTTCTGTTACGGTGCTCCGTAAATAATTCTTCATAATTTTTAATTTTGAAAAACTTCTGTCTGCTGCAGCAGTTGTGACAGGAAGTGTGAGGTACAGCTGTAAGTCAGTAGTCAAGTCCGGCAAACTACTCAAGAAGCAACTGTTTTCTTCAATTAACAAGTTGCAATGTCTCGAATTGTTTTCTTGGTAGATATTTCAAGCGAACACCATGGGCGTCGGCAGGGGGTCGAAGGGGTGAATCGACCCCCTTGGAAATCTAGTTAATATTACCTTGATCTTAAAGTAGTCAAGTATATATATTGAACCTAGAAGGAGTTTCCGGAGAAGGGATAGTATGTTCCCTCCGGAGACAGGATGTAGCACTTCACGATAATTCCTGTTTTCAAAATTTCAAACGTTGAAATAATCAAGCAAGTTATCCTCAATTGTTCCCATAGAAAATGAAGAGCCACATCTTTTAATACTTCTGCAGTGGTTTCCTTTGTAAAGCAGAATAAAAGTGTTTGTCTGACCTTTGCAACAATCGGAAAAGTATGAGCATTTAACACATATTGGTGTTAAAAATAACCCAAGAATTCTGTTTGTGAAGGCAATAATGTCACCGACTCCTCTGCACCTGTTTGACCTCTGGCTATAGCAAGGTGATACTGAATGACCCCGCCTCCTTTTAAACCAAGAATCTTGATGGATTACAGAGAGGGGAAGGGGTCGAGAAGACAAAACTGCAAATGGAGCAGCAGGGACAATGATTCTAATGCTGTCAAGCATTGTCTTCCTTGTTCTTAGTAGCGTTCTGAGCAGAAAGAAATTGAGCTTTTTTTTCCCTATGAGACCCCGCGGTTTAAAAGTACAATGTTATTTTTAGTGGGGAGGATGGAGATTTACCCTTTTCAAGAAGAGAAAGGTTTAGTTTTGCATATTTGTTGTGCGCAGTTATTGGAAATCCGTGTTTCTGGTGTGTCATATAGGCGGTTTTCGTTTTCAAAATTTCAAAGTTGCTCGGGAGTGTCGCAAAGTGATGTGTGTGGTTTTCGATCTCTGGTCTCTTTCAGAGTTTAGTGGGTGTTTTCCCCTTAGTTTATAATTTATTTAATATCTCATGAGTAGGTGAGTGAATTAGAAAGAATTGCTTTTTAAAAATTAATCATGCATAAGCATAAGCAAATGAAACTCGGTGTTTTTCTAAAACAGCAAGTGTCCTCAAAATTGGAAAACACCAAACGTGATATTCTGTGTGTTCAAAATCTGAGCCAAGAAAAAGAGTTACCGGAGGGCTATATCATTAGCGTACCTTCTCCCCAAATGTCCCCTTGTGCAACTTTAGTAGGTGAGGAGACGTCCTATGACCCAAAAGACATTGACAATTATGTAGACTTAAATTTGCAGTCAAGTTTGTCGGCCACTGGTCGATATGAAATATTGATGTCGCCGTGGCACCCGACCGAAACATATGATTTTAAACAAGATGTTATGCCAGGAGAACGCCCCTTTTTGTATAAGTGGTTTGTTGAATTTCCGTTTCTAGCATATTCTAGAAAGTTGCGAGGGGGATTGTGCAAGCAGTGTGTTCTTTTTTGATCTCCGGTAAATGAGGATTGCAAAGGTCTTTTATACTAACACCGTTTAGAAAATACAATGATTTTTTTTTGCATCTGCTCGACAACACGAACAATCTGAATGGCATGGGGCGTCCACAGAACGTGCTCAGTTATTTTCGAATGTTACGTCTACGAAAAGTTTGCCCGTTGATTTGAAAATTGGTGAAGCGGCTCGGAAGCAAGTTGAGGAAAACCGAAAATAACTGTCATCAATCATTGAGACAATTGTCTTTTGTGCGACACATGATTTGTCTTAACGAGGAAAGAATGCTAAATCTGTCAATTTCTACGATCTTCAATTTAAAGTAGATTCAGGAGATATCTATCTATATATATAAAAGAGAACGCACAAATCCTTTGTGAACTCATCACGCTAATACGGCTGAACCAATTTCTTTCATTTTTGGGGGGTTATTAGGATTTGGACCCTAGATGGTTTTTATCATATTACTTTAATTTTTAATTACCAGTGTCTTGAGATAATTGACCATTCAAGTGTCCATACGTACAAATCCTTTGTTATTAGTTCATCATAGGTAAAAATAAACGTATTTATATGCAACCCGCATGACCATGTGACTCGGCGGGTTAACATAAATGACAGGCGCTATAATTTTAACATTTACTGCAATTTGAAAGCGAAAAAGTAAAAATTATCTAAGTAACAAAGTTTATTGCGTTCCGGGGTGACCGCAGCGAAGCGGGGCGGGTTAACATAAATGACAGGCGATATAATGTTAACATTTACTGCAATCTTCTATGGTTTTTATCATATCACTTGAAAGCGAAAAAGTAAAAATTATCTAAGTAACAAAGTTTATTGCGTTCCGGGGTGACCGCAGCGAAGCGGGGTGAACGCTGCTAGTATAACATTAAAGTAACACTGAAACTGCTGCTCAAAATGCAAAATACTTATCTGTGCAGACTCAAAATCAAATGATATCACTTGCAGGCAACACTTTATATGAACAGTATATAAAGCCTGAAATTGTTTTTCCCACTATTATAGTGTGCTTGCAGATGAGACAGCTGACATTGGGGGTGTAGAACAATTGTCTCTAGGTATTTGACTGTTGAAAATCAGATGCGAGAAGATTTCGTAGGTTTTATTCCATTAGGAGAGTTAAACGCCGCTATATTGCTAGGATAATTCTAAAAGCATTAGAAGAACGTGGATTATCTGAGTGTAAACTTGTAGGGCAGGGTTTCGATGATTGTTCCACCATGGCTGGATGTAGTAACGGTGTACAAAGCATTATCAGACGACAATTCCCAAAAGCGTTTTATACCATTGTGCATCACACAAGCTTAATCTTGTCGTTAATAAGCTATGTTCCGTTTCTTACATACGAAACACAGTGGATACTATCAAAGAAATTACAATTTTCTTTCGCGAGAGCCCATTAAGAAGAAAAAATATTCCAAATATCCCACTTCTTTCTGAAACCCGCTGGACTTCAGCAGCATCAGAAAATTTTCTGAACATTTCATAGAAATAGTGTGTGCGTTAGAAGAACTGTCATTAAATTCTACAGTTTCTGAAACTAGAAGCAATGCTTATCGTCTTTTTTGTGCAGGAACAACCGGAGCCTTTATTATTTCTTTGCCAGTTATCATTCAAATATTCCTCGTACCTTGAGTCAGTAGCACAAATTTTGCAAGGAGTTCAGTTGAACTTAATGGCGGCAAAATCACACATTTCGGAGTTGATTTGTATGTTCAAAGAACAGAGAGATACAGCTAAAGTTACAGTTCATTCGATCTTCGAAAAGTGTATTCGTGTTGCTGATGAACTGAATATTCAGCTGTCAGTTCCCAAACTTGCATCTCGACAAGTTCATCGTGCTAATCCTCCATACACAAATGCGGAAGAATATTATCGGCGAACCATATTTATACCGTACATAGATACTTTGTTACAGTCGCTAAATAATAGATTTTCGGAAGAACATAGTTCAGGCTTTTCACTCTTCACACTGCATCCCCGTGTAATAAAAAAACACCTCTAAACTACAATTCATGTAGATGATGGATGACATAAATTAAATTTATGAATTTGACAATTTCCTTCCTCAAGCTGAATGCTGGTACGATTTATGGAAACACAGAAATCTAGATGCAGACAGTTTAGAAAAACTCTCTCTTTTAGATTTGATGGATCACGACACATTTTATCCGGCAATAAAGCAAGGAATACAAGTAATGGTTACCCTCCCCATTACAACATGTAGTGTTGAGAGAAGTTTTAGCACCCTAAGACATGTGAAAACGTGGTTAAGGTCAACTATCTCTGAAGAAAGATTGACAGGATTGTGTATGATGAGTCTCCATCGGGAACTTATAAATAAAAATAAAACACAATTCATATCAGACGTATTGGATATTTTTGGGAAAGAACCAAGGCGTATTCAATTCTTGTTCAAGAAGTAGACCTATATGACACGTAATAATGCTTACTTATATAGAGAGATTTTTATGTGCACTTTCCTTTATTTGTGTGTTCGCTTTTTTATAAATATAATTGGATTATTCTGTGTTTTGTAAAGTGGTTACGGAAGAAAGAAAAATTTTGTGCATTTTGTGTGAACTTTATGAAACAAGACAAGGAATTATTTCTACCTGGTGGCTTAGTTATTTACAAACACAAAGATGACGACGATTTTATCTTATAAAATCTGCTCTTTTCCTGTTTGGTAAGTAAAACCGTAATATTTTCGTAAATACATTTTTGCATGCGTTATTTTTTTTAAATTTCTATTTATGTGAAATGATTAGGTTCTGATTTTCATGCACAAAAAAAATTTCTTGTATTTGTCGAGATCCCGAGAGCAGTCTCGTTGTTGCATGACTTCGCAAAGGACTGATAAATAGAGATCAAGAAACACAGTACTGTTATAAAGTTTTCTCTTTTTGGGTTGGTTTATTCTGAGTTTAGTGTCCCTTACAGTCCCGAGGGTGAGATGTGGACCTAAAGCTTCATATGGAATGCAAACTTCATGAGCTCAACTTCTACCGGGAATCTAACTCGAATCTCCCACACCAAAGGCGCGTACGGTAGCAACATAGTCACGAACATGCATTCTCTCTCTTTTTGATTCTTTCAACGTTTGAGATGTTGAAAACAGGAATTATTATGAAGTATTAAGGAGAAAACATACGATTCTGTCTTCGGAAAGTTCTTCTAAAGTCAACATAGTATATGTACTTGCAATATTGTGATTTTGTTTATATATATATATATATATATATATATATATATATATATATATATATATATATATATATATATATATATATATATATATATATATGTGTGTGTGTGTGTGTGTGTGACCCCCCTGCGAGAGCTTCTGGCGACGCCCATGGCGAACACAATAATTTATTGAAATACACGATAATTTATTGTAATACACGGTAATTGTAGTCTAAGATACACGATAACGAAAATATGGCATAATAGACTAATATAAATAATATTGTAAGGATTCCCACATTACAACAAAAGCACATGTATAACGACACGTGTCATTATTTATAAAAGCAGATGTTACACTAAAGAGGAAGACACGAAGGAAACCGAATGGAGACGGACCACATGAAAGGATCCAAATGAGGACGAACCACCCGAAGTCGACAAATAAAAGAATGACCACGGAGGAACCCGGCAGCAGTTTGACCACTGGCCGACTAATTATTATTACCTGCTCCGAGGTCGCACTGGACTAGGGTACACCTTTCTTAAGCCCTATGTCGCACTGGACTGTGGATCCTAACTACAACTAGAAACCTCACGAGGCTGCCATGAACTGAGGAGGTTTCCCATAAATCTCACCTATAATCTAGCAAGTGTTCTGAACGCTGCCATGAGCTGAAGGGACACCCGCAAAACACCAATCTCCTTCATCTGGTCAATTAGGAGTAAATACACTATTAATTACTCTTTGAAAATTAAAGACATTGTACTTAGAAACTTTATAATAAAATTGGTGAAAGGGAAAAGACACGCCCGGACTGCTATTTGTCTCTACCTACAATACATTTCAATACACAAATGTTAAACTGGAAAATAAAATCTTTGGAAAATCGCAAAGATCAACCTGACATTCATGTTCACACTCATTCCTTATTATTTAATTTTAATTACTTATTATTTAATTTAGTGAAACTGTTAGAATTAGTTATAGGCTGTGGGGAAACACTTTCAAAATGTATTAAAATTATAGGCTAAATGACGTGTAAAAGTTGCCTTGGTGAGCGCACTTTCTAGGGCCTCCTCAGGTCCGGGACCCCGCGCCGCGGGGTCTCCGGAGCCCTTATCGCCGCCACTGGTTACTTTTACGAGACTGTGTAAAAACAAGAGTGAAATAGTGTGCTGTGTATCGGTGGATAAACAGGCCTAAAGGATCCTGAAAGTTCAAGTGGTTTATAGAACCACCTTCTTCTCCACAATAAAACAAACACGACGAGGCGTAGCTTTGTTTATATTGCTGGATGGGAGTCTAAACAGTATGAACATGGAGACAAGAATTGTTTTCGTGCAGTGGACTCGACAATATAACTATCTTGAGACTTCATTAATTTCAAAGAAAAATCATTGTTACCACTTTCAGTTTTCTTTTTCTTGCGCCGGGTTTGGAACAAAAACACATTTTCACTTGCATTAACGTTACTGGCCGTAGAAACAACCACATCACTGAGCGAAACACTAGCACTAGAAGGTGTCGCGGTGAGTTATTCACTAACTAAGAATATCACTGAATCCCCTGGGATATCATAGTGGAATGGTGTATGAATTAGTGTAACAACTTTGTTGTCTAATATTCGAAGTTGTTGGCAAATATTAAGCTGTAGCCATGTATTTGCAGATGTCAATGGGCTGATACATATTCCTTAAGCTGTCGCTGCAAATGACAACTATAAGTAGTTTCCTTTGAAGGGCGACTTTAAATCCTCTGGGAATTGCCTAGATTTCTGCCAGATAATTAGTGTATTGGAAAGAGTGAAGTCTGTGTGTAGTTAAACGCAAGGTACATATATTCCTACTCCAACTATAGGTCTATGCTCACAAGGGAACATTCCAGTTTGGAAAATTCAATTGCTGACAATTATTACTAGCACTGGATTCAGCACCAAATGAAACAGAGAAAAAGAGGGTGTTTAGTGGCAGACCGTATACAGGGTGGGAGATAAGTTAGGGCAAAGTGCGTAGATAGAACGTAGAAAATGTCTAGAAATGTCATGTTAATTTTGAAACGAGTAGAGGGATTGAGGTTAAATGTTGGATATCAGGAATGCATGTAAAACTCCACTGAATAGGCGTAATGTGATCATGGGAGACATCTGAAAAGCCGCCATGTTGGATTTAGCGCAGGAAGAATATACGGGAAAGGGGTCATGTAACAAAATGCGCTTGACACATATCGTCTATTGAAATCAATAGAAATCAATAGTGGCCAATACAGTTTGAGACCTCCATAACAGGAAGTGTTCCACGCTATGGCAATGAAGCAATATTGTCATAAAGGTGACATGAATGAGGAACAACCACAAACATGAATGAGGCCACTTTTCAGCCAACAACCGTCCCTATCCACCCAATATTCGTTCATATGCTGGTAAAAGTGCAAATATCACCAACGACAAAATGAAAGAGTTCATCACTTAAGTTTTCTGGCCTTCTATAGAGCAGATAGAACTACGGCTCCTCGTTGATTCATGGAGAACCAATAAAGATGAAGAGTTGGTGCAGAAACTGGATAATGTTGAACTTACCGAATTCTTACTAGTAGCGGTTCGTGGCCTGTACAAGCACCGGTTGCAATGTTGCAATATCAAAGGTATGTAAGTACGCGGAAGCAGGGTTGAATTCAGGAGTAGCCCGGGGGTATATCTCCCCGAAGAAAATTTATTCCCCCGGAGAAACTCAAAATTTCAATCACAAATTGTAGAAATTGATTACAATCACAATCACCCAAACTCCCCTTCCCCTGAAGAGTTCACATTCCCCCATGTGAAAATGTGTGAATTCCACACTGCGCGCAAGTGTTTCCCTCCCCCAGCATTCTTGAATCTTATCCAAAAATATTTAGGAAATATGAAGAGGAAAGTCTTTTAAGCTCCATTGTATATTATTGATTAAAGTATTTCTCTAATATTGATTTAATATATAAGCCATTTCCTTTTTGTTCAATCGACCGCTATCAATGTACAGCCAGCCACAAAAGTAATTCCCCTCTAAGCGCTCTAATTCCATTACTTGGGGTCCAGGTCTTTTGCAGTTGTGAGAACGCCTAGACAGATGCAACCCAACTTATACGTAACTTTTCTCATCACTGACAGCAGTTGGTAGCACTGAGTATGTCTTTGTGCAAGTAAAATTGTGAGTAGATGACGCACGAAACATTTCTCCATTCTGAGATCAATCTCTCAGGTTCAGAGAGTGTTGTCTAGTGAACATCATATGTTAATCTCAATATTGCTGTATATGTAATGTATTATTTCATTATATACTGTATATTCAAAGAAATAAAAAACACTGATCACATATGAATCAGAAAATGCTTGAAAGTAGCTGAAAATATCAAATCTAGAACAACTACTGGAAATAACTTTATAAATGATTGCATCCATTGAGAGACCTTCCCCCATTCTCCTCATTCCAACATTATCTTCTTTCTAGGGAAGAGAAGATCTTGCTTATCACACTGAGTATGCATTGAAATTGAAATTGACACAGGAACACTTGAAAAAGCTTCAGCCTGGCCGGGATTCGAACCCGGGTCTACCGAACAGAAGTTCAATGTGCTAACCACTCACCTACGGCGCCACTTAATCTTCCACCCAAACTAATATCTAGTTAAAATCGTTTCATGGAAAAATAGAAACAAGATACTCAAATATAACAAAAACAAACAAATATAAACAAAATATAAATAAGAAAATATTAGCAACTTGTGTGAGTATCTTAATGACTTACTCGAGATTTCCTAGTTTAACTCAATAACAAGTTATATACACGTTGCTCAATGAAGAAAGTATCACGAAATGTTCTTCAAGTTGAGCCTACGTCATCGGCAGAGCCGTAACTTGTGGGGGGAAACTGCCCCTCAAAGAACCTCCCCGCCGTTCGAGGTGGCCCATTTTCAGACAAAATTTTCTTACTCCATATACGATACGAAATTAGGAATGAAGCATCAAGTAGGGTCGCTACATTACATAAACAAAACAGCACACAAAAGGTAAATAGAATAAAAATGAGTCGCGGACCCATTTGATTAATATTTATTCGTATGGCTTTGAGATTTATAAATATTGTCCCCTTAATAATTTTGCCATGTATGGAATGGGCCCAGGGAGGAACTAACGGAACCGCAGACCTTGCCGTTCGGGAGGCCCAGAGGCTCCGGTGGGTCCATAAAGATTAAGAGAAAGTTGGAGAGGGGGCCCAATAATTAGAAATCAACTTTTTCTATGGGTCCAAATATGCTTATTAATGCTTGCCTCCCAGAAATGAGTTGAGTTGATTTTGAGTTTAACGTCCCGTTCAGTAGCGAGGCTATATGAGACGTGGACCTACTGGTTAACGTGGAATTCTAACCGCATGAGTTCCCACCGGTAATTGAACCCGGTTCTCCCACGCCAAAGGTTCCCCCCAGAAAAGAATCTAGGGGCACTAGAAATAATATATATTTGTATATTATTCTCAGATTTGTCAGTATGGTCCCCTTAATTAATTTGTCGTGTATGGAACGGGCCCAGAGGCGTAATTAACGACCCCGCAGACATTGGTGTGCGGGAGACTCCAAGAATTTCAGATATCCTCTGATCTTATTGGCCGATACAGATAGGACATCAAGAGTCATGACCTACATATTGTTGAAATTAAGGCAAACTGCTGTCGGCCCTCATGGACGAGTGTTCTAGGACAACGTTCTAGTAATGAAGATACTTTTTGGCGTGAGACCAAACCTTGCCCAAGGATCTTTTAAATTTTCATAGTAAAATTTTCATAGGGATCACAAGGATTTTAAATTTTCATAGGGATCCATAGTAAAAGTAATAATAATAATAATAATAATAATAATAATAATAAGAAGAAGAAGAAGAAGAAGAAGAAGAAGAAGTAACAGCGGTAGTAGTAGTAGCATCATTGATAATAATTATATTGTTTATGTAGGATACTTGAAGAAAGGACTTAAAACTACACACAGCATTTGGCTGGATTGTCTTCGTTTTGACTCGAGTCGAATCGATACTGGAGTCAAATTCGAGTCAAGTTGGAGGAAATTTTTCGAGTTGAGTTCTCGAGTCGAGTTCAACTAGTGATGAGCGCAAGAGTCTTGGTCTTGCAGTTTTTGCAAGAGTCTTGCAGGCAAGACCAAGACCAAGACCAAGACCAAGACCAGGAATAGCGGTGCAAGACCAAGACCAAGACCAAGGGGTGCAAGAACAAGACCAAGACCAAGACTATACTTGCAAGACCAAGACCAAAACTCTTGCGCAAGAGTCTTGCACAAGTACTGGTACTACTTGAATTTTTTTATACAATGTAAAAAAGGAGAAAATTCATTACATCTTTTACTTGAATTTTTTGACTTCAGTAAAAATGACACTGAAGTGAATGTGTTCCCAGTAGTGTTATGCAATCCGTGTGAGTCGATCTGCCCCTGTAGCATATAGCTACAGTATATCGTTTCCTGAATTGATTGTTCGCGCTTTCTGTAGATATTGCTCGTTTTCAAGCCACACATGTGTCATCTTGCGCCATGTAAGCTATTTTGGTGGACAAACATCGTGTGCGTGGGTTTTCTTAGGTTTTTTCCGTTTCCTCCTACTTTCTTCATTCCACCATTTCAGTCGTTTTTTATCATCACCGTCTCCCTTAGCGTTGGTGCATTACTGTGGGACGTTAAACTAGATACTTCATTTCATTTCAAAGCATATTAGTGGTGTTCTTCTTCCAAAACTGAAGAGAACTGTAGTATTGAACATGGGTAATTCCGTACACCATAGGTGTCGACTACATGGGTATGGCCTTGGTTATGAGACTCAAGCATCTGTTGGAAATTTTTAATGTGTGCTCATAAAATTAATATCGAAATAACATTTTCATGACATTGACAAAAACTTAGTGCATGTGACCGAAAGCTTGATTTCATGGGCGGATGCTTATACGTTGAATAATTGTTTATTCATATAACTTTTAGCCTCCTTAGGTATACGGCACATCGGGGATTGAGCGATATAACATTACACTACAACAGTAAATCTATATTATAAAATTGATTTTAGGATTTAGGATTTAGATTTCTGGGCTTTCAGCATCTAAGGCCATTTAGCCCTTCACGTTTGAGGGATGACGTCCCTCGGCGAACACACTATCCGGGGAAAGGGAAGGAAGAAAGGATGGGGGAAGGAAGGAAGCGGCCTGGGACCTATAATTTAGGTACCACCCCGGCATTTGTCTGGTGTGAATGAGGAAAACCCAGGAAAACCTCATTCAGGGTGGCTGGCCTGAAAAAGCGTTTTACACTTTTTCGACCGAGTGCCCCACCGGGAATCGAACCCGGGACCGTTCGCACCGAAGGCGAGAGCGTTAGCGACTACGCTACGCGGGGCCACTATTATAAAATTGATTGAAAGTGACTATGTTTGTGACTCCTAATCTCTTGAACCACCAGCTCGAGATCGATCAAATTTTCAACATAGATCAGGTTTGGACCTGGAATGTTATTTTTCAGTTCACTTTGAAGGGGCAATGTATGGGAGGAGGAGGAGGGGGAGGTATACAAAAATCAAAATAAATAAAAATAAAAGTGACTAAGTTTGTGACTTAATAATTCTTGAACCACCAGACCGACCTTAATCAAATTTTTAACATGTATGAGGTGCGGAACTGGAAAGTTTTTTATAGTTTCATTTTGATGGTAGAACCTAGGGAAGGAGGAGGAGAGGGGGAGGTATATATAAAAATAAATAAAACTTAATAACTTTTGAAACACCCGACCGATCTCGTTCAAATTTTCAACATAGATGAAGCTCAGGTCTTTCACGATTTTTATCATTTTACTTTGATGGTGCAACATAGGGGATGGGGACGAGGGAGATATATGTAAAAAATAAAAGTATAAGTGATTGTCTTTGTGACTTCATCACTCTTGAACCAGTCAATCGATCTTAATGAAATTTTCAACATAGATGAGGTTCGGACTTGGGGTGTTTTGTATCATATCACTTTGATAGTAGAACTAAGGGTAGGAGGAGGGAAGAGGAAGTGTACAAAAATAAATAAAACTTAATAATTCTTGAACCACCCAACCGAACTCGATCACATTTTCAACATAGATGAAGTTCGGACCTGAGATGGTTTCTATCATATCACTTTGACGATGGAGCTTAGGGGCCGGGGAGAGTAGAGACATTTAAAAATGATCGAAAATGACCGATATTAAAGTGGAGTCTATAGTTTTGGGAGTCGCAGAGATAAACAATGACACTTTCGATGATGTTTAAATCCAAATTTAGCCCCGTAGCTTGGCGGTTGGAGAAGAGATATCTAAAAATGATCGAAAATTAATATTAGTGTCGAATTCATAGTTTTTGGGGTCACGAAAGTGAACAGTGATACTTCCGATCCCATTTAAATGCAAATTCAGCACCGCAACTTGGGAAGGAAGAAGAAGGATATATATATTAATAAAAATTATTGAAAATGACCATTATTATCAATGTCAAATTCATGGTTTTCGATGTCATTGAGATGAACAGTGACACGTTCGATGCCGTGTCTTGCAACATGGGGGAGGAGGAGATATATAAATTTATTGAAAACGACCGATATTAGTGTCGAATCCATAGTTTTCGGTGTCTCTAAGATGAACAGTGACGTTTCTGATGCCGTTTAAACACAAATTCAACCCCGCAACTTGGGGAGAAGGGGAGAGAAATATAAAAATAATCGAAAATGACCGATATCAGAAAGCGCTTAGTAATAATGAAAAGTGACTGATTAACGAAACATATTATTATTATTATTATTATTATTATTATTATTATTATTATTATTATTATTATTATTATTATTATTATTTTAATTTAATCCATATTCACAAGTGAGACTCATTTTATACAGTTATTTTAAATAACTTGTAGTTTGATGTCGTTATTTTGTATTTCTAATATAGGTCAAAAGTATTTATACAAATTGAGTTTATAGAAAAGACATAGACATACAGACAGATGAGTCGTTTTTAGTTTTCACTCAAATTATTCTAAAATATTAAGTTTTGATTATAATAATTATTTTATTTTTTCTCTTTTTTGTCGATATGCTAAACATATCATCATAATCATCATCAAAGCTATTCTGCCATTATTGGCTGGTTGCTTGCTGCAACTGAGAAACCTCGATGTACGGTGGTCCTCAGCTAGTCTCTTCGTCTTAATGTAGCAATTTTCTTAATATTTTCCTTCAACTACAATTTCCTTTGCTCCCTTTCTCTCTTTCCTTTCACTATACCCTCTAGCACGTCCTCCACAGCCAATATCCCAACCAGTTCCTCTTTCTCCTCTTGTCAATATCTAAAATTCTTCTTTTTTCTCCCACTGGTAATATTTTAAACACCTTCTCATTCGTTTTCCGTTCAACACAGCTAATTCTCTTCATTTTTCTCCATGCCCAGGTTTCGAAAGTCTGTAATTTTTTCCATCGCTTTTGCGTAATGTCCATGTTTCTGCCTCATTGGAATCAGTAAAACCAAATCTCAATATTTAATTATAAGTTTATTTAACACAAAGATTAGCTAATGTGGTTGAAAAGAAAAATCTGACGACTTTAGAGTGTAAAAATAATTTTGCATTTCATGGTATTTCAATTATCTGTACCGTTTTGATTTTCTTTCATTCCTTTCAGGGGTAGACTCCCCAGTTTCGGAACCTGTGGAGTGTTGGATCTGTTAAAAAATATAAAAATATTACAAAACGTCGTGATTTATAAGTAGCGAAGCGTGGGCACCCAATAAAAAAATAAAGGTCATCACTTAATGTTATCATACTTACACGAAGATAAACTATGTTACATTTAAAAACATATATTGTATTTCCATTACTATTGGAGCATTGTAGAATTTATTATCCATTATATCCAGAGTAAAATTTACCTATGAAAAGCATACGATTTCTTAAAAGCAAGACTTGCAAGACTCTTGCAAGCAAGACCAAGACTGGGTGTGCAAGACCAAGAACAAGACCAAGACTGGGTGTGCAAGACCAAGACCAAGACCAAGACCGAAGGTTCCAGTGCAAGACCAAGACCAAGACTGGGTGTGCAAGACCAAGACTGGGTGTGCAAGACCAAGACCAAGACCAAGACCACCCCGGTCTTGGTCTTGGTCTTGCATTTGCTCATCACTAAGTTCAACGATGCCTGTTCTGAGTCGAGTCGAGTTTGAGTGAAAACTTGCTCGCGCCCATCCCTAAATTCTTCTTTACCTTCTAGTTTCCAAAGAAGAAAAGGCGATATAAATTATTTTCACATTCTCTGAATTATATCAACAAGTGTAGAAATAGTGTGTACTATGATTATCTAACATAACTACTAGTTTATTTTCTTAGCTAGCTTATTTTCTTACTAGGTTATTTTGTCTGAGGAATTGATGGCAAAGTGTGAGAGCAGAGAACTGCCATTACAGTCGCCCGGGTTCGAATCCCCGTGTGGCATGTATTATTTTTCTTGATTGGAAAGTATTGTTTACGTAATTGATATTGTAATTCAGTTATTCGTTTTATATTATTATTATTATTATTATTATTATTATTATTATTATTACTATTATTATTATTATTATTATTATTATTATTATTGCAAAGTCGAGGCTTGGCTACATATTTTATATTTTATGAATTTTCTGATTGGGTTTCATGTCTTTTTGTTGAATAAACAACACACTCCATTGAAAGGGACTTGGCGGAGGGAAATATCATCCTGTTGCTTTTTATTTGTTTATTTGCATGCTACACGAAGCCTGCATACTACATTTCACCTTTCTGTATCTACGGGAAGTACCCTAAGGTTGTGATGATCGTAAGAGAGTAAGGCGCGCTATACATTACGAGATCAATCCTAGGAAATATCTTAGGATTTATCTTCGGAAAAATGTTATGACATATCTTGTAGGAAATGTTACCTTTGTGTGCCATACACGTGAAGATTTTTCCTGTCTGACCGAATGACGTATATCAACATTGTGAAATAGTTCTATTTAATAAAAGTATAAAGTTGAAGAATTACTATGCTAACCACACTGCACATCCCACTGATATTAATATCAGGCACTATATTGTTAAATTGGATACCTCTAAAAAAAAAAAAAAAAAAAAAAAAAGCATAAGTCAGAAGGGTGCTGGAATACTTTTGGCACACCACATTTTAGAAGATTTACAAGTAAAATTTAATACTTTGCATGAAAAGACATATTTATAAGGAACAAATTTTTTGGAAGCAACATAATTAAATACAAAGTAATACACCTGTATTTTATGTTTACAACTGTAGGGTTACTAGTGTAAAATCATTATAAATGTTTTAACGACGGTTAAAATAGGTGAGACAATGTTTAGCAGAAAGGGTCCAGCTATTTTTTCTAAGAAATGCTACAATTTCGGTAGTTTATATTCACATTAGTTTAGTTTAGGTTGGTTCAGGTTAGTTACGGTTATGTTACGTTAGATTATATTAGTACATGGGTCCAACACAATTTTCAAAAAGTGATAGAATTTCGCTTACTTCTATTAATATTAGGTTAGTTTAAGCTAGTTAACTTCATTAGGTTAGATTTAGTTAGGTTGTGTTAGGTCTAAGTACTTGCATCTTCCATTTCTCCTGTAAATTTTGTATGTTCTGCTTACTTCTGGACCCCTTCTGCGAAACTTTTACGTAAGTGAGTGCATATGAAAGTTGACCGGTGTTACTATTTTTCACCACCGGTGTATTTCTGCATAGTTTACAGAAGCTATAATTTATGTTTACGAGTGGAGCGCTACTACCACGATACCATGACAAGTGCTATTCAAACTCGTATCATTGCCAAAACGCACTCGTTTTCACTACATCAACTGATGCGCCTGCTTCCTTCGCTCGCACCCCCTCACTAACGCTCGGGACTCCGCTTAGCCCTGCTCTGACTCGGTTAAATAGCATTCGTACTTTCTAGAAACAACCTAGCACAACTTGGTTCGCGTTGTTTACAGTATAGTTTTTATACTATATATATATCTTGACCCCGTATTTGTACGCAAATCGTAAAAGAATTGTAGTTTATCAACAATTGCTTTTGTTGGTCCCCTTCAGGGATTTTATCTATGCTATGTAAGATATTTTCATGTCGGTCAACGCAAATCATTTAGGAAATAGTGACAAATTATAATTTTTCAACAATTATTTCGAGTGGTACATCTAAAGTAAACCTGCACGATCAGAAGATACCTCATCATTTGTTTTGTTTTCACTTTCTCTCACCTGATGTCGCTTAAATCGAAATCTTACGAATTTTCTTTCCGAAATAGAGCGTGCTCTAAACAAGAGAAATCTCATAGGATCGTTCAGAACACAGGAAATGACATGGGATCTGTTGCCATACACGTTGAGATTTTGACTCTAGGATAAATCGTAAGAGATTTCCTAGGATCTATCTTATAGTGTATAGCCAGCCTAAGTGAATAAGTGCTGAGATTAATGAACTTAAGTGCTGAGATTAATTAAAGTATCAGGTTGTCAGAAAAGTCATGACACCGGTTCGTATTTCGGTAAAATATGAAAAATGATGATTTGTGGATATACTGGAATTATTCGGATCATGCAATAGTTTGCCATGAATAGCTAACATGTTGAGCGTTTTGTGTAGTAGTATTGCTCTTTGTTTGGTTTGATTTTACAGATTTGAGAACACAGAAGATGGAAGACCAAAAATAGCATATTCTCCATATTTTATTGTTTTACTTCAGGCAAGGGAAGAACGCGCGAATAGTGTTTGTGGTTTTTACTCTCCTCAGTGTTTCTGTATTTTTGTCCCTCTTCTTAAAGAGTTAGTGGGAAAACTGTAAAAGTCAATAAAACGCGGAAAAATAGGAAACAAGGTACTGAGGAAGGTTCGTTAAATTAATTAACTTAAAAAATAATAATCCAGTGCCCTGAAACACCAGATTCCAACAATATAAGTATCTGCCCAATGCCGTGCCGTGAAAAATCAGGGCCCGAGGCGAGAGCATATGGCAGCGCCTCCGTACATATGAGTTGTCAATTTAAAGTTGACTTCTCTGGACTATTCTTTCTGCATAATACTTTACTATTTTATCATGACTGAAATCAGAAAGTTTCAGCTTTATTACACTGGAATTGTGAAAGTGTGTAATTACTGAATTCACTACAGGTCCATTTTTCTTATCCCAGAACAGTGATGTCTTAGAGTAATGGCTTAAGCAGTAGTTTCATAATGTTGGGGACGCGAGTTCGATTCCGGGTGTGACAATTCAGTAAATGTTTACAATCTACAAAACTGATACTTCTGATGTATAGTAACATGAAAAATATTCAATTTCTCTGGGTCTAAGAGTTGAGACGACCTCCTTCACAGGTGAAATGCCAACAACACAAGATTACATCATCCGTATCAACTTCATTCGTAATCGTCTGGCAAGTAACGTGTTTGGACAAGAATTGATGAATACATAAGTGCTAAACACGTCCTTACTGCTGTAGTATGGGCCAAAAATGAGTTCCAAGGAATTGTTCGTAGTGAATTGCAAATTGTGAGCAAATTGCAAATTGTGATCGAACTTACAACGTTAGTCACGGGAATGATCCTATTTAAGATGTCACCTCACCTTTCTACCTAGAAGGGCGAAACAAAATGCATTACTGTTATCAGCTAACAAATATTTATATTCCATTTCTTGTTATCATAAAATGATAATTCTATCTGTAAATCCATAAACGTAATAATAGTATTGCGTTCATGTGTAAACCTTAAAAATATTCGACATACTCTATATCTTTTCTGTTCCTATGAATACCTTCGACTATGTTACTTTTTCTCTCTTTCTGTGGTAATAATAATAATAATAATTACAACACCAATTACATAAACATTATCTTCCCATTCAGAAAAATTAATAATTGCTACTACGGGATTTGAACCCAGGTAGCTGCAATGGGAGTTTCCTGCTTTCACAAATTCTTTTAAACAATCGCCCCAGCCGAAGAATTGTTCGCCACTTGCACCTCATGTCCTTTCGACGTATTCCAAACACTACAGGAACACGAACACAGAAATACTGAGGACAGTTAAAATTCCGACCTTGTTCTTCAGAGGAATTCGAACACCTAGTGGATTTCGTCTCATGATCATGTGGCCTCAATTTCCCACAAATTCCTCATACGAAATAAGAAAATAAACTAGTAGTTATGGAACATAAACATAGAACTGTCTATTTCTACACGTGGTGATGCAATGTAAGGAATGTGAAAATAATTCCTGTCGTCTTTTCTTCTTTGGAAATTAGAAGTTATATAAAAGACGAAAGGTAATGTAAATCGGGACAATCCTTGCAACCGATGACCAGGGCCGTAACTTAGATTTTTCTGAGGGGGCAAGCATTAATAAGCTTATTTGGGCCCTTTAGAAAAAGTTGTTCTGATTGTTGGGTCCCCTCTTTCCAACTATCTCCTAATCTCTATGGGCCTTCCGGAGCCTGTGGGTCCTCCCGCACGGCAAGGTCTGCGGTTTCGTTAGTTATTCCCTGGGCCCATTCCATATATGACAAAATTATTAAGGGGACAATATTGATAAATCTCAAAGCCATACGAATAAGTATTATTTCTAGAGCCCCTAATAGTAGAGATTTTTTTACTGAAATGGGTCCAAGACTCATTTTTGTTCTATTTACCTTTTGTGTGCTGTTTTGTTTATGTAATGTAGCGACCCTATTTGATGCTTCATTTCTAATTTCATGTTCCTATCGTATATGGAGTAAGAAAATTTTGTCTTAAAATCCCCCCCTCGAACGGCGGGAGCGTCTCTGGGGAAGGGCAGTTGCCCTCTGCCCCCACAAGTTATGGTTCTGCCAATGGCGTAGCCTCAACTTGAAGAACGTTTCGTGATATTTTCCTCATGAGGAACGTCTATATAACTTGTTTTTGACTTAAACAAGGAAATTTCGAGTAAGTCATTAAGACACTCACACAAGTTGCTAATATTTTCTTATTTATATTTTGTTTATATTTGTTTGTTTTTGTTATATTTGAGTATCTTGTTTCTATTTTTCCATGAAACGATTTTAACTAGATATTAGTTTGGGTGGAAGATTAAGTGGCGCCGTAGGTGAGTGGTTAGCACATTGAACTTCTGTTCGGTAGACCCGGGTTCGAATCCCGGCCAGGCTGAAGCTTTTTCAAGTGTTCCTGTGTCAATTTCAATTTCAATGCATACTCAGTGTGATAAGCAAGATCTTCTCTTCCCTAGAAAGAAGATAATGTTGGAATGAGGAGAATGGGGGAAGGTCTCTCAATGGATGCAATCATTTATAAAGTTATTTCCAGTAGTTGTTCTAGATTTGATATTTTCAGCTACTTTCAAGCATTTTCTGATTCATATGTGATCAGTGTTTTTTATTTCTTTGAATATACAGTATATAATGAAATAATACATTACATATACAGCAATATTGAGATTAACATATGATGTTCACTAGACAACACTCTCTGAACCTGAGAGATTGATCTCAGAATGGAGAAATGTTTCGTGCGTCATCTACTCACAATTTTACTTGCACAAAGACATACTCAGTGCTACCAACTGCTGTCAGTGATGAGAAAAGTTACGTATAATTTGGGTTGCATCTGTCTAGGCGTTCTCACAACTGCAAATGACCTGGACCCCAAGTAATGAAATTAGAGCGCTTAGGGGGGAATTACTTTTATGGCTGGCTGTACGTCTATACACTATTTATATACAAAACTTCTACACTCATGTTATTGAACAAGAGATAAATCGAATATGTAGCATGTGCTGTAAGTTATGAATGATGGCGTTAACCCAAAAAGAAGAAAAACACATGAAAATTGCATATATTAATGCACGTAGTTAAACAAAATTATTTAATTATATAAACTATGCATTATTTTAAAATGGAAGGTCTTTTTTCGTTGTTTTCGAGCTTCAATTTTTTCTATAACTTCATTAAAACTGAAATGCTGCTCGCTAAGTTTTTCTGAATAGGGAGCATCGCTACCGCAAATATTTTCCGCTTTCTTTTCTTTAGCGTACAGAAACACCTCTCTCCTCCGACAATATGCATTTTGTTAGCATTTCTTTGTATGAATATAAGGAACAAAAGGTCCATTTTTGAAACCACGTATTTTTGTCTGCTGCTCTACTATATAGAAGCATGAAATCTACAGTGCCCGAGAATTATCCTGGCAGTGACGTAGACTTCGCTCTTGCTCAAATGCCATCCCACTGCTTAAAGCAGATGCTACGTTCAATTCAACGTCTAATCCCAGGAAAGAAAAAATGCGCGAACGTAAATATCAACTTAAAAGCACGCTCCGTTCTCTACAACAGGAAAGCGAAAGGAAATGAACCGAAATGGGAGATTCGTTTTCGCTAAATATACTTGTCATCTTTGTATAACGATAACTGGAGTTTGAGGAGACATAAATGTTAATTTTTTGCTTTTATATTTATATAACTATCATAAAGAATATGGTTATTTTATATTTGAATTTTATATTATAAGTATGTGGAAAATAATTTTAATGATAGCCATTTATGTTTATTCTGTTCTAACAACACTCAGATTTCAACATGCTACAAACTTTCGTTCTATTGAAGATAGACACAAATATGCAGTGGACGAAATGGGAAGGGAAGTCCAAAGTTTATTTTAAAGAAACCCCCATGTCTTTACCTATCACGGTCCTTGAGTTAGAGGATGACATATGAACGTGTTTCCTGGTCACGGAAACAGAGCGTGGGGGTTAGTGAATGTAGCTTCGAAAAGTATAACATTTACCAATAGGACATAAGAGCAGGGGCGTCATTTCAGATTTCGCTTGGGGGGGGGGGGGCAAGAGCACCACCGACATAAGACTTTCACATTTTGTACTAGTATATTAGTAGGCAATCTATTAAAGTATATGTATTCCTCAAATTCTTGGGGGGGGGCAATTTCCCCCTCCTGCCCCCCTAAATGACGCCCCTGCATAAGAGCAGAACTCCCAGGAAAAACACACAAACAAATTAAAAAACAAAAGCGAAATGAAATGAACTGAAAAGCGCGTGTTTTCTTTGTGTAGGACTGTAAGTCTGTGCTGACTGGTGAAAGTTGTCAATCCTTTGTTTTATTCTCGTTCTCGAAATTTTGTGTATAAGAATGGGTGATAGTACCTTAAAGAAAGGCAAACCGTTGCATTGTGATGCAGGAGACATTGTTTTTAATGTTTACAACTTTTCTTGCAGCAAACAATAATAAATCTGACAGTGTTCATGAAACCTCCCGAGCAACATGTGTCAGTGAGAGATCCTGTGGCGAATTGTGAAAGAGAAGGAGTAAAGTCTGGACAACCCGTCGTAACACCCTGTAAAGCAAGGCCTAATACACAGAAAAGACAAACAAATTTAGATTATTTCGATGAAGTAGTAGTTAGTAGAACAATTCACAATCTCTATGCTGAAGGCATTGTCGCCACCTAAAATTATTGAGCGAACTTAAGAAAAGCATTGACTTCAAAGGTTCTGAGTGGGCATTACAACAAATAGTGCGCAAGTTAGGATTTAGGTTTTAAAAAAAATCTATTGGAAATAGAAAACTGCTTTTTGAAAGGAAAGATATTGTCGTTTGACGACATAAATATAGGGTCTAATCATATTTTTTCTTTCTTTGTCGTAACATATAAAATTTATATGCTAGTATTATTCAAATACATTATCTAAATTCTCTCTAGTTCGCTACCAGCATTATTTTAAACTGTAGTTACGACGTGACTTGCGAAGTGTTCAGTGTGCCATCTAAGCACTATTTGTGAATTGCGCAAGTTGGTAGCCTTGCAACTGAGAGCGTTGACGTCACTGCCAAGATAGTTCTCGCCGACTGTAAGGTGTTTTCCTTCGAAAATAAAAAAAAAAAAAAAATAGTTTAACATTCCAGCAAATTAGACTAAAGTAGACAGGTGATCATTGAAAGTGAATGATTTGAGATTAATTCTTTATGCACTCCGCCAGAAATCGAACACAGGATCATGTGCACGAAAGACAAAGAGCTACGAATTAGACCAGAAGAACATTTTCTTCTTCGAGACTTGATCGTCTCCACACCCCAGAATAGGATATTTTTATTTTAAAAATAAAACAACCCATGAATTTTCAATTTGTATTATAAATGTTAATAAAATCTACTGACTTCGAATGACCGCTCCCCAAACTATCAGCCTAGATCCGTCCCTGCTACCACCAGACCTGTATTTGTTCTTTGCGAGTTCGTGTTTTGTGAATAACTTCTTTCTTCCGAGTGTCCGTATCTCTCTCGCTCTATCAATTGAGTCAAGCGCTGCCAAGCGGAGGAATTCGTAACTATTACAGAAGCTGGCTAGTTGCGGAAGAAGGTGCAACTGTAAGCGGGCAATACGGGAAGATAGGAGCGATGCAAGAATAAATCAACTTCCCTATGTTAAGAAATAGGAGCTCGCTGCCAGATGCTCAATGTTACTTCTTCCAGTGGCAACGCTCTCTGCTACTGGAAATGTAAATCACTCTCTTTCTTTCAGTTTTTTAATTGATTTTTTAAAGAAATCCATCAATACTGTTTTGCAATTTTTTACTGATACACTACTTTAATACTGAAAAATATTTTTAGTATTAAAAAATATCCTGTTCCACAACCATGCAACATATAGTATCAGTCATCGCTGCTTCTTACCCTTGATGGTTGCACGTCACTCATTCAAATCGTCGGATGTGTTCTTCTTCCGTAAGTATAAGAATTTCGTAAAATATATAACAGATACTATTTTTCTGTCATGTGAGCTATGAATTGAGAGGTATTAATTCGAGTATCTTGTGAAGAGAGGTACTGGAAAAGTTCATCCGTCGTACTCTGACATGTTGGAAGATTATGTGTTTGAGAGGTATGATTACGGATAGTAGAGGAGGTCGGTAATGAGCATTGGGCGTGCTCGGAAAAGCAACTCCTTCAGCTGTAGCTAATATGGGAAAATGATGACTGCGCCGGTATATCCATATACATTTCAACTATAGTTTACATACAGACCAGAACTGATGATGGTGATGTCAGGTGCGCTGGGATGTCCATTTATAGGTTCGGAAAGCGAGTAGCAGTCGCATCGTTGGCGATGAGGAGAGTGGTAGTACTCATCACAGCAGGAAGATTTCTGGCAGCTACAGTAAGTTGATGTAATAAATGGCTCATTCTACAAATTTACAATTGAAATCCCCTCCAATCACACAGAGACCTTGGATCGAAATAAATAACTGTTACCAGAAAGTTGTGGGAGGGCTGTATGGTGAAGTGTAACTGTTGATGAAAGTAAGTCCACCACAGAGCACTCCTACAATTTGTACTTTTGATGAGTTTAACATCCCATCAACCCGTTTCAAAACAGCCGAAACCAGCACTGAACGAGAAGAATGTCCTCCTGTGTGTTTGGTGGACTGTTCACGGCATCGTGCATCAGGAACTGCTACCAGCTGGTCAGAGCGAAAATACAACTGTGTACTGTCAGCAGATGAGCCGTGTTCAAGTAAAACTGAAACTCTAGAGCCAGCAAAACTCTGATTCGCAAAGTGGTCACCTGTTAAAGGACAACGTTAAGTCTCACGTGGATGGAACACCATTTTACGCCTTGGATGGGAAACACTATTGCATCCGCCATACTCACCGCACATTGCACAGTCCGATTATCACCTGTTCCATTCCTTGGACAATCACATTACAGGATGCCAGTTCAAATCTCTAGTAGAGTTGTAAAATGTTCTTGATACTTTCATCGCTTCATGGCCCACCAGGTTCTATAGCGATGGAATACATGGCCTTCCAGAACGTTGGCAGAAGGTTGTCGATGATGATGGACACTATTTTTGATCTTCCAGGTATGTCTTAGGTGACATATCAATGTTGGAAGGTGGTGGATGAAAAATGGACACTATTTCTTGGTTACCTTTATAGATCTTGTATATTAACATGACAAGTATCTAGTTCTTAATGCTAGGCTGTCCAGGAAGGGCCAGTAGTATGTGAGTTATTTCCTCTGAACGTGCAAGTCAGCACAATGGGAGAGGACATTGTAGGAGCTATTAATACCCTTTCCTCTGAGGAGGATTAATTGGTCACGATTGGAAGAAGCGAAGGTTCATGTGGTACTGGTTGGACGGAATCATGTCCAGTCAGAATTTGGTTCTTTGCGAGAGAGAAATCGTTGAGATTTGGGAGAACGGTCAGAGGTGGTACTTTCTATCTTGGGAGAGGAGAAAAGTGAGTGGTGCTCTGAAGTGAGCTGCTGAGGCAGTGTAGGGCGTGAGAATAAAAATTAGTGGTGGGTACAGTCCAGGAAGTAGTAGGTGATGAACGTTGCAAAGTATGGACTTGTTTTTTTTTTTTTCGCCTCCTTAAAAGATAATTTTTCCAACCCCACGAGTTGATTGATGCGTTCATGGCGTTTCCGGGAGAGATAGGTGCATTCTGTGTCGACATGAGGTCCGTGACAATTGAAACAACAAAGTGGCTTGCTACAAGTATCAGGATCATGAGAATTTCCGCATTTAGAGCATATTGATTGTGTGAGGTGGAAAGACGTTTCTCAGTGTCCAAGGTGGTAACATCTACCCCAGCATTGTTTGATTGGGGACGTTCCAATACGAAATTTCGCATGGTAGAGAAAATATTCTTCTGGTAAGCACTGGGAAATGAAAATGAGTATTGCAGCGGTGGTTGGGAGAAACTCATTGCACTTGTGTCAATTAATGCGGCGGATGTGAGTTATTACTGCTCTCTATTCTATGTCTTTTTGAAGTTCTGCATCCGCGATATCGATGTACAACCCCGCGATCAGTCTAATGAACTGTGTGGCTGAAGTTGGAATAAATGCTTTTCATCCATGTTAGTTCAATTAATATCGGATTGAGGACTTTGATAAGATTCCGTCCCGTAGATTAAAAAAGATTCTATGTCTGGGACCTTATTGTAAAATAAGTCTGCCGAGACTTAAGAGTTGTTCACACTCAAGATTGGGATTAGTATTAGAAAAAGGATCAGCCGTCATATAAACCACAAAATCTTTAAAAAAATATATATATTATCTTGGCAGAGATTGATCGGTGGTATGGATTGAATAGTAACCTCTGACTCCATCGGGCTTGCGGAATCCCAAATCGCTGCATGAGGCTCTATAGTTATGGAATTTACAGAAGGGTCTCCTGATTGTTCAACTATCAGTACCACATTACACTATCAAATAAAACATTGTTGAAATTCAACGAAACACTGTCACTAGGATTAGAATAAAGTAAATTCTATACTTAAAGGTGATAGAGAGCACTTATCACTTCACTCCCAATAGTTCGTTATCACCCTACGCACATTACAGCGCGCGAAAATCAACTGTGAACTCGAATCAGAGCTCGACTTGAATGTTACATCTTTCCGACCTGACTCCAGCTCTCATTGCTGCTGCCAACGTTGTCAACTCAAGGATCCAAAATATCAGTAGCAAGCGCCGTAAAATTTCAAACAGATTTATTAATTATTAAGGTAACCAAGAAAGTTCTTTCGCTTTTTGTAGAGATCTGTATTCAATTGGCCCTAATACCGTGAGTTGAATGCGAATGGAGATAAGGCGAAGGTCAGTTGCTGGTGTGGATATATCCAACACACTACCTGGTTGAGGCAGTTCAGTTGCACCGTGAACTTGCGTAAGGACAGAGTGAATATGGGGCCTCCACAGAGCGTCGTAGGGGCGTATATGATGTACGAGTTCAAACTGGGGTCAAAGGCCGCTGCAGCGAGGTGGAATATATGTCAGGTGTTTGGTAAAGATTTTGTGATCAGTCAGTGCAGCGATGGTTTAATAAGTTTAAGATCGGTAACGAAACACTCGAAGACGCACCACGTGCCGGAAGACCAACACGTGAACAAAATTAAGATCTTCAGGCAGCAGTTGAGGCGAACAGTAGCCAGACATGTGAGGAACTGGGACTATAATTTAGTGAGAGTGGACAAACCATTTGGCAGCATCTTCATCAACTTGGGAAGCACTACAAGTTGGATCGATGAGTCCCACATGATTTGATTCCGGGCCAGAAGGCAACGCGAGAAAACACCTGTGTTTCTTTGTTGTCTCGTCTGAGGAAGGAGCAATTTCTGGACAGATTGTTGACATATGATGAGAAGTGTCCTATACGAAGCTCCACGGCATCGCCTCCTGTGTGTTTGATGGCCTCCTTGCGGCATCGCGCATCGGGAACTGCTCTAGCTGGTCAGAGCATCAATGCAACTGTGTACTGCCAGCGGATGAGATGTGTTCAAGAAAAACTCAAAACTCTGGAGCCAGTACTTCTGAATCGCTAAGGGATTCTCCGGTTACAGGACAACGCTAAGCCCCAAGTGGCTAGGAAGACTCGGGACACCATTTTACGCCTTGGATGGGGAACACTATTGCATTCGCCATACTTCCTGGATATTGCACCGTCCGATTACCACCTGTTCCATTCCTTAAACAAACACTTAAAAGAAACGCCAGTTCAAATCCCTAGTAGAGGTGAAAAATGCTCTTGATACCTTCTTCGCTTCACGGCCCACCAAGTTCTACCGCGATGGAATCCATGGCCTTCCAGAACGTTGGCAAAAGGTCGTCGATGCCGATGGGAACTATTTTTGATCTTCCAGGTACATCTTAGGTGACATATCGATATTCAAAGGTGGTGGGTGAAAAAGCAGCTGAACTTTTCTTGGTTACCTTTATAGTAAAATATTGTTGAACAGCTAATCTACAGGCATATTAGTGAAATTTTTGAGCTATTTAATTAAAGAAACTTTCACAATGTTTAAATTCGCTGCCCTAATTGCTATATATTTTTCTAAACTAAAAACCATACTCTTTTTTAGTTAGTGATAACACTGCTCAACAAGAAATTGTTTATCATAATGTTTTTACATTTACCGAATGATTTTAACGTGCTAATTACGAATCTGGTATTAGTTTTCCTCAAATGTCGATTGTTTGGAAGGAATTTTACAAAATCGTCTTTGTTCAAGAACGCCATTTTAGAGTAAGAATTTCATCCTTTACTTCGGCTGTCCATAGAAGGCAACGCAGAACATACTCTTGCGGATTAATTAGCAAGTTCTGTTTCGTAACATGCATTCTATGATTACAAATTTTGAATGCAACATTTATTTTGAATGAAAATAACTGTCTAGAAAAATATAATTTCTTATTTTTCCCCTTACTTTTACAAATAATATTAACTTTTACTTAAGTAAAGTCAGTAAATTTCTATATGAATCCACTTGGATAGCCAGCTGCATACAGTATTGCGTAACTATAGTGGTAACTATATTATATCAGTGGCGTTTGATTTAATTTCACTAGGTGCTGTGTGTGGAAGGTAAAATGTCTACAAGTAGGCGTTGTAAAAGGCCCCAAACAACTTAAACATAACATTGTGCTTGGAACAATGTTCTGTGTCGCATATGAAGCTTACTTTCGATTGCCCGTAGGTGATCAAGAGAAACATTGGGCTCCGTATGTGTGTTGCGGTAGTTGTCGCTCTACATTAGAAGGTTGGTTACGGGAAACCAGAAAGTATATGCCATTTGCTATTCCTCGGTTTGGAAAGAGCTTACTAATCACCATAATGACTGCTACTTCTGTTCAGTTGACGTGACACACTATAAAAACAGGAAGAATAGGACAAAAATAAAATACCCCAGTTTACCTTCATCCATTGCTCCAGTTCCACATAGTGACGAACTTCCTGTACCCAAACGACCAGAGATATTGTCATCGGAAGGAGAGCCAGAGGAATCTTCCGATCTTGATCTTAGTTTTTTGCATGAAACCAGGAAAAAAGGAACCACATTTGCTTAATCAGCAAGAACTTGATAAGAGATTTAGATCTTCCCAAATCAAAGGCAGAACTTGTTGCTTCACGTTTAAATGAGTGGAATTTTCTCCTTCTAACACGTAAAATATCAAAATATAGGAAAAGGCATAAGACCGTTTCACAATTCTTCAAAATGGAACGAAGTTTGTGTTATTGTCATGACGTTAGAGGTCTAGTTGAAGCTATCGGTTTCCCACATCAACCAGAGGAGTGGCGTCTTTTCATAGACAGTTCATCTAGAAGTTTGAAGGCAGTTTTTCTGCACAACTGAAATATGAATTTTTCTATACCAGTTGCACACTCAGTCCACATGAAGGAAGACTACGAAAACGTGAAATTATCGTTGGAAAAGATTGAGTACCAAAAAATATAAATGGAGATTTTAAGATGATCGGTTTTCTTCTAGGTTTGCAAAGTAGCAATACTAAATATAGCAGTTTGTCAGAGCATTAGATTCACATTCTGCAGCTCTTTCTTACGTAAGACAAATGTTTCCACAGTTAACTGACGCTAAAATCACAGCTGGCGTATTTACTGGCCCACAGATACGTGAGATGCTTCAGTCTGAAGAACATCAGAATAGAATGACTCGAGAGGAAAGAAGTGCTTGGGAAGCTTTTCAGGGCGCTAGTGCAAGGTTTTCATGGTAAAAATAGGAGTGAAAATTATAGGGAGTTAATAGATTCTTTGATTGACCTATATCGCAATTTGAGTTGTAGAGTGGCTTGAAATTGCATTTTTTTGTTTTCCCATCTTGATTTTTTTTTCGTCCAAATTTAGCAGATGTGAGTGAAGAACATGGTGAACGCTTTCATCAAGACATTGAACAAATTGGAAAGAAGATACCAAGGGTGCTGGGACACCGCGGTGATGGTAGATTACATTTGGACATTGGTCTCTGATGACAAATCAGCTTCGCACAAGCGAAAAAGCAAGCGTGCTCATTTTTAAAATGTTCTTCATTATGTTCTTGTAGTGAAAGTGGATATATTTTTGCTAAGTTTTTTTATTTTGTACGCTGTCTTCGTACTCCATAGTGACTAAGTTAGTTCTGCATTATTTCTTCAGTGAAGCATATTGTAAGATAGCAATTAGCTCTAAATTTCTCGATAAAAATCAAAACCGGGTCGAAACTGCGGCTTATATAGACTAGCCATTTAATATTAACTTCTGCGTACGAAAAGTGTTAGAAATGTAATATAATTTAGTTGAAAATAGGCGTTAGGAACTACTACACGGAAATGAAAAATGACTTCAAGTTCCAGTTGATTTCATAACCAAATTTCTGATTTTGTCCCCAACATTTTGTCGTCGTCTCGTGAATATCAATTTAAAACTTACAGAATCAATCTCTGATCAAAAAAAAATATCTGATGTAATTTGTCTAACAGTACAAACAGTGTTGCCAACTCCAGAAATAAAAAAAAAATACTTAATTTTGAGGAAAAATTAAGAATTTTCTTAAAATTTGTTGAATAAATTTTCTTTCGCATGTAATATTGCAAATGAACTTGCACTGTTTAAAAGCCTGTTTCTTTGCTTAAAAAGCAAGGCATAATCGGTTGTGTTAGGGCAAATGGTTTCTTAGTTATTACGCTTTAACGAAAAATGGAGGAAAAATTCGACAAATTACCCGATTTCTAAGGGTTAAAGACGAATTTTAAGGCGATTTTCGACATTTCGGGAAAACTAATGTTATGCACGTCATTAGTACCACACAACGATATTAAAAAAAGAAAAAAAAATCAGATAAACACAAAGTTGGTCAAAATTTGTTACCCAGTGTAATTAATAAGATTTTAGAATTAAGTTCTACGTAAGATAAGATTTTCCTGTTTCTCTTTGCTATTCCTATCACACTAACCTACTAGTTATTTTTTTTATCATTGCTGTTAATTGTTTGATCTTTCTTCTTCTCCCTCTCCTTTTTCTGACTGTCAGGAATGTCACCTGTTACCCTTGTCTTCATTGAACTTGCAACTTATAAAAGAGTAACACAGTGGTGCCCACCCCCCCTTATGTCCATGACGCACCCCCCCTTAATTGTCTATCCATAGGTGTTCTTCCATGAAAAAAAAATCTTTTCGATTAATTTTTATACCACCTCAAACATATTTATATAGATTTTTACCCCCCCCTAAAATTTCAATGACGCAGTTTGCGTCATAGCCCCCCTTGTGGGCACCCCTGAGTAACAGTAGAAATTTGAAAACAGTCTGTTGATATCCACGGTTTATTTTTCCATATTTTAGTTTTCAGCAAGCTGATTGCAGAAAATACAATATTCACTGCTGCACTGGAATTAAGAAGGCTTAACATCTAGCAAACGATTTGTATATGAGAGCGGAAATACTGGTTTAGTGTGTCCGTAATTTTTGCTTCTAACACTATTCCAAAAGTCTGTATGCTGTTAGCAGTGGAATCGTAACAATTTCCTCTCCGATCAATCTATTAAAATTATTCAGATATTAGTGTCTGGAAAAGCAATTAAAAAAATAAAAATTGATTTAAATGACTGTTTTTTGTGGGATTTAATATCTCAACATTTCTCATGATACTACCTTCAAAATTAAAGATTTGAAGAGTTGAGTTGATTTTCAGTTTAACGTTCCGCTCAGCTGCGAGTCTATATAAGACGTGGACCTACTGATTAACGTAGAATCCGAACATGAGCTCCCGCCAGGAATCGAACCCAAATCTCCCGTGCCAAAGCCGCGTACGCTAACAGCCACGAAGTAGTTCTAAAGCTTTGAAGAATTTGCCTGACATGCTACTCTATGTAAAAGGCCAAACATCTTGTTTTGAAAATGATTATATTTTGTGTCGGGAAATCTATGAACAATGAAGAAGCTTCTACCCTCGCACCAAAACACATTGTTCTCGACGCAAGATGAAACTGGTTTTGATACTCCACCCTTTTGACCTGTGCACTCTGTAAAAAATCTCACTTTATGTAGAATCAAGAATAGTACTCAAAGCAGCAGCAATATTTGTGCGTAACATGAAAATCTGGACCTCTTCATCCTTTAATATTTTCCATTGTCCAAGATTTGCTTTCAGTACGTAAATTTCAATTAAACTGCTCACTGAGCAAAATAGTTACTTTTATTGTAAAAAATATTAATGTGTAAAAATTTCGCCAACTATCCACTTCGGCTTCATCACACACTATCAGACCAAAATAGTGCCTCATGAAGCCAAAGTGGATAGCTAGCGAAACTCTTACACGTTAATATTTTTTACAATTATACATATTTATTGTTTTGCTCAGCGACTAGTTTAAATCAAATTTACTCTTCATCCTACATCTGTATGTTTAAATTAGAAAATATATGCAATACAAATCAAGATATTGGGGTCCACGAAAATCAAATGGATTCAAGATCCAGGAGACTACTTCTGTAGTTGCTGCTATTTATATTTGAATAAATTTTCACTGTGAGGAATTTCTCAATTACTCATTGCTCTTCAACCGAAAATTCCATGTCCACGGGCAGTATATCATAAACATATCTTATTTGTTCAGGCATGGTGTCTCAGCTGCTACCACCTAGTAAACAAAACATGCACTGCTTAGAGACGAAGGATGGAGGTTTCCGACGCTGCAATTTTTTTTCAGTGTTCATAGTTTAAGGAAAATTTCCATAATCTAGGGAAATTTCGTAGGTAAGTTTCCTAATATAATTGGACTAATATATATTCTTAACATTTTTGTTCTTCAGAAATAAACCAAAATTAAAACGTTTGCAAAAATGTGAAAATCATACCTAGTATGGTGTGGGACCTCCTTTTGCGTCCAAAACAGCTTGGATCCGACGTGGAATGGACGTATACAGCTCCTGAATCGTGGTGTGTGGAATTTTGCACCATTGTTAATCCAAAACATGCTCCAGTTCCTTAAGGGATGCTGGTGGAGGGTAATGAGACCGAACACGCCTTTCTAACTCAGACCACAATGGCTCAATGGTGTTCAGATCTGGTGATAGCTCCTGCTTATGCTCCTCAAACCATGATTTCACCGTTTTTGCCAAATCATCTTGGTAGATGCCATCACCATCAGGGAACAATATTTGGGCCATGGGTAGAACCTGGTCCCACAAAATGGTCTCATACGCCTTAGCATTCATCATTCCATGAAGGGCTATGATGGAACCTGCAGAAAACCACGATATCACTGCCCATACTGTAACAGAACCACCCCCATACTTTACAGTTTGGAGCAGACAGTCTGTATCATAGGCCTGCGACGGTGTTCTCCATACGTAAACACGACCGGTTGTTGGAAACAAGGTGAAGGTCGATTCATCGGAGCACATTACGTGTTTCCACTGCTCATAAGTCCACGCCTTGTGGCCCTTGCAGCACTGCATATGCCTCTTCGCATTTACTGCTGTGACCAGGGGTTTGAGAATAGCGGCCCTGCCATGAATTTTCATTTTATGAAGTTCCCGTTGCACTGGTTTCGATGAAACCGGGTTCTGTAGGCCGGAATTGGGTTCAGACGTAATTTTCATTGCAGTGGTCTACTTTTTAGCTGCTACAATCCGTTTTAATGTCCTCCGGTCCCTATCTGACAGGATTGTCTTTCGATCACTGTTGTGCTTTGCAGACGTCGTTTGCCCATGAATTGTGTTTGCCCTCGTGACATTGGACACAGTGCCTTTCGATACCCCCATAATGTTCGCCACTGTTGCCACTGAAGCTCCAACCAGACGGGCACCAACGATCATGCCTCTTTGGAAGTCTGTCAGGTCGCCCATTTTACCGCACCACTTTCCCACCACGACACTCACAGGTGAACTGGTTACTGCTGACAGAAGAGGAAGATCCACATGACACATTGAAAACAAAAAACGATCGGCAAACGCAACACCTGTTGTACAGTGAAGGGCCTAACTTACGTGTCCTGTATGAAGTGTTTTTTAGATTTTTGTCTACCCCTGTATATATATATATATATATATATATATATATATATATATATATATATGTGTGTGTGTGTGTATGTGTGTGTGTGTGTGTGTGTGTGTGTGTTCAAAGTAGCTACCGAAAACATTTAGAAATGAAGTTCAATGGTCCGTATCTCCAATACTATGGGACTTACCGTAGTCGGGTCAAGACTTCAATACATTTTTCAGAATCCTGCGGTACTCTCGCAACAACTTTTGATAGAGAGAGTTTGGCTACGAGCATATAATTTCAAGTACTCACAAACTACCTTTATAAAAATTATTGCGGAAGCACCGCAGGATTCTGAAACATGGATATTTGGATAGAGTACATACTAGTTCCTAAGTGAAGTCTTGATCTTACTACAGTAGGTTCCATAGTATTGGAGCTTTGTATCTTTAAAATTCATTTTTTCATGTTTTCGGCAGCCTATAACTCCGAAATGACGGATTTGTGCACCAAGCTTGGTCTATACTTTGTCTTATCTTGGTGTCAGGAATCATGTCAGAAACGTTGTCGGTGCTGTTTTGAAATATCTTATATATACACACAGTGTATATACTTGAATGCAACTGCTTCATTTCTATTTCCAAAAGTATAAAAAATTGGGAGGGGAACTAGTGAACACCCTTGAGTCTCCAGTGCATTTCGAACTTTACATCAATACTAAAATTCACAGAATAAGAGATGGATTTCAAAAATGAATCCATTATGTTGCAATAGAAAAAAAAAACATATTGTTAAAAAGGAATGTTTATTAGCTGCTGACAAATTATGACAATAACTAATGCAAAACTACATGCATTTGTGACAAAATATATGGCACATACACATGAACAAATCTGGTATCAAGAAGAATGATTTTTGGCACAAATACATTAGGTACATCTTGTTTAATTAATATCTAAAAATTCTTTGGTGTCACAACATTGGTAAAAGTGCTGAAAAGGATGATTAACAAGTTTGTTTCCACACTTGTAATTATAACAATCTACTATCTACTAGAAAACACAACGAATTATGTATTTAAAAATATTTTCACAAACTCTATTTTAAAATATATTTTTTCTTACAATATTCTAAAGCGCACAGTTTATATTACGTTTCATTCTGGCAAAAATACACGTATCTGTAACAAAAGGCAAAAATATATATATTTCAAATTTCATAGTCTGTAGAGGAAACATATGACATATTTCTTCAGTATTTAAATAAACAGTTATTTCCTAAATATAAAAGTTTATGAATAAAAATGAAACACACATCGCGAATAAACGTATACACACATATATAAAGGAATGGCAATGTTATTAATGTGTTTAAAAATAGCTGTGCTGAGCTTTATGGAGAGACATGAACTAGTCTGGTTTTGAGTTTTCATCCTCGTTTGTTACTACTGGTGTTAGTAACGTTTTTAATTATCTCCGACGTCGGGACTATCAAGAGCCCCAAGTAATAATTTCAACGACAAAATCAATTCAGTTCTAGAAACGTCAGCGGGTAAAGAACAAACGCGAATTAAAAAACAAAACCAGGCTAATTATTGCCAAAACAAATATTAGAAAGACAAATTCACGTACGTCATAAACAAACTGTAATTGTATGTGAATTATCGCTTACCTGTAATTAAAAGATGTAATTTTAAGATTAATACAAAGTAATGCTATAATTTAAAATGTATTTCGTTTATATAAATCACGTTAATAGGAAAATAATCAGTATAAATGATTTACTTCTACGTTGCTTTGTATTTCAGACATAGCTTTAAAGTGTTTCTGAAGACATCTTTTCATCTTTAAACATTCAATCATTAATGGATACTCATTAATACAGGGTTGACACTAAATTTTGTCAACCAATATGACTTTTTTTTCCCAAATCTGGCGAAATTTTTAAGCCTCCTAAACTACCGTTTTATCAACTTAACTATGACACAATATGAAAATACAAAGTAATGCTATAATTGACATAATGCTTCCAATAATAAAATATGTTTTTACTTGTTCCATTGTATGTAAAGTGACGTCAGTAGTGACAAGATAACAAAAATAGTCAGTGAATGATCTACAAGTCCTTTCTCGCAAACGTAAAGTAAAAGTGAAATAAATAAGCAAACATTCATGTTTTCATATTCTATACTCACTTAGCAGAAACACACATTCTATTCTAAACTATCATACGTAAGTAATGCTTCACTAATACATTTAAAACCAGGTAAGTATTTGCTGCCAAGACAGCTTTATGGGACAGTAGCTTTATAGAATGAAGAATTTGAAAGTGAAGTAGTAAGACGTCAAAACTAATTGTTTATATTAAGATTAAAAAATAAAATAAATTCGAATACCATAAAGAAGCTGTAGTGAATGGTGATATATTTGAAAGTAGCTCTATCTTTAAAGAAAACCATGTAATTGTAAAGTACCACAGAAAAATACTCTGAGGTTTTCAATCTTAAGGCGCAGAAATGAAAGAATGATGAGAAATATACCTAATTCAGGAGCTAAAACGTACAGAGACAATTTTCATGAATTTCCAGGATTATGACAACCTGCAATACTATTATTGAGTTAATGAATCGAATCTATAATGATAGGTTCAAGTCTAATTTCCCTTTTCCACTAGTCAGGCTATACAAGACGTGGGATTCGTAATACATGAGCAGCCATTAGGAAAACTTAATCAATAAATGATGCATCAATAATTTTAAAATATGATTAAAAACTTACATTTTAATATCATTCTATAACTACTAACAACTGAAAAATAAAAATGAAAACATAAAACACGTTGTTCCTTCGATGGATTACTACTGAGCATCAATTTTATCAGGAACTAGTTTATCACATTATAGGCACACCAAGCTAGAAAATACACATGTGATTACTATACTTGTTAACATAAAAATATTCAAAAAAAAAAAAAAAAAAAAAAAAAAAAAAGAAAGAAAGAAAGAAAGTAATTGTCTCATATTTGTTAAGAAAAAAGAGGTTCATTGTTAAGAAAAAGGGAGATGTTTCATTATGTTGAAATGCATACATCCTCCTTTAACGACGAACTGACCATGAGCTTCTGTCCATGAGCGTTATTTTCAGGCACAAAAATTATTTCAAGCTAGCTTAATTAAATATAATATTAACAAAAAATCGTACCATAGATAAATAAAATTCAGGTAACATAGGACTATGTAACAAAAGATTTATTATAATTAACATATGGAATATAATGACCTGATTTTAGTAATAATCTATCTTGTGTTAGTTAACTCTCCCACTATTAAAGGATATTTACATATTTTTGTTAATGATAGTCTCAATTGAAGCATACGTATTCTCAATCCCTGTACGAAAAATTGCATATAATCATACTAATGAAGAAATAATCTACACAGTTAAACTTTACGTAAAATGGCACAAACTTAAAATACTCCACGATATATATTTTTTTCAGTAAATTCAAGTGGATTCTTGAAACACTAGTGAGTACTCGAATTTTTCTGAGGCAGTACTACTACACACTAAAGTATGGATAATGCAAATAATTTAAGAACATACTATAACTGATTATCATATTTTATGTAGATTATGATTAATTTCAGATATCAACGACGACAGATGATGAGAGAGTGAAATCTTACCATGACGTAAGCTAACGGTTTTAAAATGAATGCTTTAAATTTGATCATACGATCGACCGAGGTTGTCATATACAAATCTGACTTATAGAACATAATAAGAACATTAGATTTCTATTTTTCATATATACCTTTCCGTCAACGACTTGCGGAATTTCGTTTTTACTCACGTTTATAATCTACATTAACTGTATTTTCTATCATTACACTCTAATTTTTTGTTTATTCACCAATCAACACTATTAAAAATTATATTTCGATTATAAAAGCTGCTATTGTATACAATTTAGTATGAAAGTTATTCTATTTTCACCTTTAAGTAACAATTTTCTTAAGGAACAATAGAAATATGCCAAGAGTGCAATTGTGTCATGCCATATCAAGTGGACCAATGGTTCCCACTTCATCATCTCCGATTTGTTTCAAATTTTGCACAAATGTTACCTGACACCAATGAAGAATGGTCAAATTTGAGTTGAAGATCTGCATTGATTGTGGTAGTAGTGTGTTTTCAAAACGGCTCCTGTCTCAGCGACAAGTAGCAAACGTCTTCTTCCAACTTGAAATGCTTGCCATTTTGAACCGGAAGCTCTGACAACCTTCAGAATGTGTTTTCTAGGAAAACTTTTAGAGTAGATGAAGGTCAATTCATCACAGATTCCCTTAGGGATTCAAAATTTGTACAATAAATTAACGAAGTTGGCTAAAAAGTGTGTACACGTTTAACGTGTGCCATATTTAGAAACCATAAAGTTGTATGAAGTCAAGTCAGTAGACTTATACTGAAAGATACAAACCATAACATACGTACTTTAGAATAGGTAAAGCATGTAGTCTTTAGCGCATATAGTTTAAGGGATATGTGGCCTTAGAAATGGGAAAAATTTAAGTATGCGAATAATGGACCTTTTTGTTACCCAAAAATGGCCAAGTTGCCAACCTTGTACCAATTTGTAACCATAACCAATGCAAAGAGTATATCTTGATATAATTCGAAATGAATTTTGATGTTGGTGCCTTGTTTGGTTTTTGGATGGTTGTAAGTTATATTGTAGGTCAGTTCATAAAATCAACACAGGCTTAAATTTCTATAGTATATCAATGCAAATAGTAATTTTATTGAACATTTGCTCTTTGTTATCAAGTTACACCAAGAAATTTTCTCTTGCAGATAATACAGCCACATCAAGCGATATTGGTCTTCCAGATCGTACTATAGGCAAAAATGAAGGCTTTGCATGCCACACCAAAAGGCAGTTGTGGGTTTAAAATGTGTGCAGACTTTACAGAAGAACAGAGACAATTATTACTAATGCGGACAGGGTATGAAGTATTACCAGATGATGCATCTGTACTTTTTCACCAAGAATAACTGCTACTGGTTAAATACGAAGACCTGCACCTTCACTGTTGCAACCCGTTCGATTACCATAGATCAACATTGCCAAAAAAATCACTATGAGTCATTGATACAAAAACAGCTGTTATAGTAAAAGAAATAAGTGGGAAAGATAATAAACCAGGACAGAAGCTGTGTGCAGGTTATAAGAAAAGGAAACTTTCAATAGAGAAATCAGCTGTAGGGTCAGCCAGTGATACAGAGACATCTGAATTCAATCCATCTGAATCCCAAAGAAAGAAACTTAACACAAATCTTGTAGGACTGGATATTTCTCTCCTAAAACTTGAAAGAGTAAGTAGAAGACATTTGCACAGACATGTCAAGAGAAAAACAAGCGAAGCACAAAAAGCCATTTGTCAAAAAACTGCATCCGTTACTGGCGTTAACGTAGAAGGATCTAGCACAAGTCAACAGAAGTGTACTGATTGTTAAGATTACCGAAAACTGCTTGAAGAATTGAAAACCAAGGCCGCAATATCTGACAAACAAAGGAAACTTGAAATTCTAACTCTGACCCCATGTAGTTGGAAAAAACAGCAAATGAATTTAGAGTTTCTAAACAGATGGTTAAAACAACTAGAAATTTGGAAGAACAGCAAGGTATTCTTGCAATACCAGCAAAGAAAATAGGAAAACGATTACCATCTGAAGTATCAATGAAAGTACAGCAATTTTATGAGGAAGATGATTTCAGCAGAATGTGTCCTGGCAAAGAAGACTGTGCCGGTAAGAATTGATGGACAAAAGCTTAATAAACAAAAACGGCTGTTACTATGTAATGTACACTGCCTACAAAATGAGATATGGACTTGACGTAGGTTTTTCCAAGTTCTATGAACTTCGAACAAAATGGTGTGTCACAGTTGGTGTTACAGGTTCATACAGTGTTTGTGTCTGCACTTATCACCAGAATGAGAAACCTATGTTGGCAGGAATAGATATTCAAGAGAATTACAAAAGTCTATGGAAAAATGTGTTTGTGACATGGACTCAAAAGACAGTATGCTTCAGATATATGACCAGTGTCCTGGGACGAAAGTAATGGAAGAGTATCTTCATGATTATTTTACAGAGACTGATATTGGACCAGAGGAACGCATTGAATTCAAACAATGGATTCATACCGATAGGGAAATTTTAATTGTTAAACTGTTATTAGTGGATGATTTTGTGTCTGAGTTTGTTTCAAAAGTGTCATTCCTATGTGGTCATCCTATATTGCAAAACATCAAAGGTCTTATTTAAGGTTAAAAAAAAAAAAAAAAAAAAAAACGCATTCTAATGATGCAATAATATTGATTGATTTTGCACAGAATTATTTTTTTGTGGTACAGGATGCTACTCAAGGTTTTCATTGGGAAAGTGCCCAAGCAACACTCCACCCTTTCGTTGTGTATTATAAAGCTTTGAATTACATTAACAGTGACAGTTTCTGCAGTATCAGTGATTGTCTGAAACATGATACGGTGCCTGTTCATGTATTCTTGAAGGAGTTGATAATGTATCTGAAAGAAAAATGTAATCATATTCAACACTTTCATTACTTCAGTGATAGTGCAACAGGACAGTACAAAAACTTAAAACTTTTTGAAGCTTTGCCACCAAAGGAAGATTTTGGTGAGATAACAGCAGAATAAAATTTCTTTGCAACAAGCCGTGACAAATTAGTGTGTGATGATATCAGAGGTACAGTTAAGAGATTAGCAACTTGTGCCACTTTGCAAATACCAAAGTTTGACACCCACTAGAAAGAAATTCTTGGAATAAATTTATTTTTTGTTTGTCGTGATAAAGTAGAAGCTGAAAGAGAGAACCAGGTACAAAGATTTGTACAAGGTCACACCGTTGCTGGAACTAGAGATAACCATTACTTTGTCCCAATAAATCTAAATCAAATTAATATTTCTAGAGTTGCCAGAAATACAAATTCATTTATAGCAAATATTGGAAAATACAGTTCGATAAGTTGAAACTACAGTCAGGTCAATACATGGTGTGTATCTAAGATAACCACTAGTGGATTGGGAACGTAACTATAGTTAGTAAAGAAGGATATGGTGTACAAATTAACTTTATGCACCCACATGGACCAACACAACAGTTTCATTGACTCTTACACACAGACATTTGTTGGGTTCCAGAGCAGCACATTTTGATGACTGTGTTTTCTCCAATACCAAGTGCTATGGGAAGATATTTTGCCTTACCAGGAGAAACAATTTCTAAGATAGAAACATGTTTCACAGTTTTCAACATGAGTTGAATAGTGTGCTACACTCAAAAAGACAGTTAAGACGACATCATTGGCGAGTGGGTGGGCCTGTGGCTGGACCTGCACAGCTATCAGGCGTGGCCCCTTGGCGATGGGGTTACTAATCTCTCCACTGTATGAGCCAAATCCTTAATTTTCACATACTTTATTGATTATTGACAGGGACTAACAAACCGAATGTTGCAATAGCGAGCTGCCTCACCATTCTCAGCCAGCGATGTCATATCTTTATCATGTATAGTGAACAACAATGCCAATCTGCCTTATTCCAATCACATTTAACGGCTGTGAGAATGATAAAAACTAGCTTCACATGAGGGGGTCAACAGACTACTCGTTCTATCCCATTCACCTATCTGCAGGAGCATCACACTATAAATCTATCTAAAGAAGTCTATCAGAAAGTTTGGTAATACCTAGATTAACATGTCAGTACCTTCGGGAGATTGGCAGTGGCTTTGCCACCATGGACCAACGCAGGACTAGTAAACCCAGCGAGGCACAAACATCAAAATTCATTCCTAATTATATCAAGACATGCTCTTTGCATTGGTTATGGTTACAAGTTGATGCAAGGTTGGCAACATGGTTATTTTTGGGTAACAAAAAGGTCCATTATTCGCATACTTTCATATTTTCCCATTTCTAAGGTCACACATCCCTTAAACCTTATATGTGCTAAAAGATAAATGTTTTATCTATTCTAAAGTATTTTATCTATTATCATTATATGTTATGGTTTCTCCCTTTCAAATATCAATCTACTGACTTGACTTCATACAATTTTATGGGGGTCTAAATATGGCACACACTACACGTGCACACACCTTTTAGTCAACTCTGTTAACTTATTGTACAAGGTAACTTCGTTAATTTATTGTACAAATTTTGAATTCCCAAGGGAATCTCTGACGAATTGACCTTCATCTACTCAAAAGGTTTTCCTAGGAAACACATTCTGAAGGCTATCAGAGCTTCCAGTTCAAAATGGAAAGCACTTCAAAATGAGAGAAGACGTTTGCTATTCATTGTTGCTGAGACAGGAGCCATTTTGAAAACACCCTACTACAACAATAAATGCAGATCTTCAACTCAAATTTGACCATTCTTCATTGTTGGTGTCAGGTAACATTTGTGCAAAATTTGAAACAAATCCGAGAAAGTGGAGTGGAAACTTCTTTCAAAATTGGTCCACTTGACATGGAATGACCCAATTACTAAAATTACAACAGTGAAGTTACATTGCATACACATTGCTGAAACTGAAATATATATTTTGATGAATATTTCATATCACCTAAACAAGAAATATCAATAGATTACGCATATATAACTATGCACCTTGAAAAAGCTTCATATAAAATATTATCAACATTATAAAAAACTCAAACAAAACTGGGTTATTTTAAAATAAATTATAATTAAGGAAAAAACTAAAATTATCAAAAATTCGTATGTTAATAAACAATAAAATATAAATAATTTTTGAAAGTAGAAAATTTTGCACTTTCATTATTGACTTATGGCTTAAAAGCTACTTATAAAAAAAATTATTATATCCTACAATATCTTCACAGACTTAGTGCATGTTGAAGAGAAGTGTTTTATGTTTGTACATCCATCTAATCCTTTCTCGAATATAGACACGAAATTTCGTTTCATTATAATATAAATGCGTCAATTTTTTAATCAGTGGTTTTGCAAGTATCTCCTATACGAACGGAAGTATGTCCATTTTTAAAGAAAGTGAACTTGAAACCACAGAAATATATTGTATTTTATAATATAAAACACCTATTTAGAAACGAATGATAACCGATTAACCACACACGCACAAACCAATTAAACTTCTGACCTCGATATTTCACATACGTAGACAAGTTTTAATTAACTGTTTACGCAATCCGTAAGGCAGATTAAAAGTGTCGCGTACTGAAAACAACCCTGATTTCTTTGTATTCATAAATTGATATAAATACACATAAAATAAATTATTTTGAGGAGACGAGAACGACACAAATAGGATTACATATTGTTCGGTTCTACATACTACATTGAAAACACGTTAAAAACTTCACCTCGCACATTCGGAAGTGTTCTAAAATAAAACATTATGAAAACCAACGAATAAATAAATAAAAAAGCATTACTTGATTGTTACAGTGTTTGGATATAATTTAAGAACACAACCAAAAGGCTGTACAAAAATTTCGAGACTGCTTGTGACAAAACACAAACTTATTCAATTCGAATATAACGAAATCATAACCTGATTAAACAGCATGCAATCATTAAGTCTTTTTTAGCCTTAAGTCTTTACAACCAACTGAAAATTTTCAATTGAATAATGTCCGTGACATTTGCTGTCAATCTACTTTATCACAACCTTATTCTTTTTTAATTTCTTAGCTATTTTTGACGAGGAAATGTATTACACAGGCACATTATTCAATTTTTGCACAAGCATGTTATTTTGTGCAAGGGTGACATTTAAGAGGGCAATTACCCCATTCCTTTTCTGAGTTTGATATATATATATATATATATATATATATATATACTGGCGCAAACCCAGGGAGATGAGGGGAACATCTCCCCCCACAATCTTGGAACTGGGGAACTGTCCTCTCAATAATCCAATTTGAAATGTGATTTCTGGGGAGAAATGTGATGATTTGTGTCCGACTGCTACTTCATCTAAATCGCCTGATATAATATAATATATAACAGGTTCACCCCAGAAACCAGACTGATCTATCGTAATATGAGTCTCACCTCCCCCCCTTCAGAATAAGTCGCAAATCTGCTCGCCTCCCACTGTTGAAGACAACTCTGCTCTCCTCATACTCTACAAATTGTATATCAACTTCATAAATATTTTGAACATCTCTTAAGAAAAAGGAACGGTCTCCTCCACCCATGAAACAAAATCGAAAATGACAGTTCAGATTTTGTTTGATATTTTATCTGATTAAAGAAATGAATTGATGCATGCTATTGATTAATTAGACGAACTTAGTGATAAATGTGTCTTGAACTTGTCCTATATAATTTTAACACTGTCTTCTTCAGTAGCTCAATTATTTTCTGAAAATTCATTTCACGTCACTAATACATGTAATAACATTATGCAGAAACGGAAATCTTTGAAAGCAAGTACTGTTTATTATTTAAAATTCCTAAATTTCTTCCTAACATCCTCATTCAAATAACTGGTGTAAGCCCTATTCTATATCACAAATTTTGAATAAGCAGCATACGTGTTTACAAGTTTTTGTTTCTAATCATGCAAAGTTCTGAACCTACAAAAATTACAAAGTGTTTCTTCTACATGGTAGCCAAAGAAGTTCTTATGTGTTTGAGTCCCATCAATCATGCGCTCACAGAGAGGAAACGAAATGATGCAGTGTCTGCCAAGCGATCGGGAGTTAATCCGACCATCGACCTTTAGTAGTACAGGCTCGTTGCGCGCACACAGCAGTTACAGCTCGTCCAGTGTCGAATAGAAATGGAGTTATCGAAGCAGCTTGTTCGCGTGTGTTTGTTGTTACGACTTTATTATATAAAGTGGGCCTGCCAACTGCCGATTCAAATCACCGCATATGCCAGGCACTTGGGAAGAATGCCGTGAACAAACACATCGCCAGTAATACACCGTTCCAGAAATTCCGTTCGGGAGATGTGAACATATCGGATGAATCTCGCAGTGGACGACTACATGTGTTGGATGACGGAGACCTGAAAGCAGTTATTAAGGAGGACATTAGCCTAACGTCTGACGAACTTCCAGAAAGGTTCTATATTTTCGCTAAAAGTCAAGACTACACCTGGATAGGGAAGTCATACCAGTTAAGGAAGTGGGTACCCACACATTGTCGTCAGCTAATAAGGAACAACTAGTAAGGAACAACGAGTGACAGCCTGTTTGTCCTTGCAAACTCGGCACCTGAATACACAAATCTTTGATCGCTTGCTCACTAATGACGAAAAGAGGTCTTCTATGACACATCCAAACGTACGAGACATGAGTTGTCGCCATGTAACCCTGTTCTTCACACCTCAAAACCACTTCTGCACCGACGAAAGGTTATGCTCTCTGTATGGTGGAACTGTCGGCAAGTGGTGCATTACGAGCTCCTTTCACCTGGTCAGACCATCCTTGCTGACCTCTATTCTCAGCAGTTGCAAAGGGTGCACTGTGTCTTGCGGCAGAAGGAGTCGCCATTATATGAATTGCAAGGGTGTGCTGTTCCTGCATGACAATGCCAAGCCACATGTGGCAAATAGGCCTCGGGAAACCTTCAGCAATTTGTTTGGGAGACACTGTGTCATGCACCATATTCACAGGACCTTGCGCTAACAGATTACCACCTATTTCATTCCCTCGACAACCACCTCCTTGGAGATCCTCACAAATGAGGAAGACCTACGGAATACACTCTTGGACTTCTTTGCATTCACGACTGACGCCTTTTTTTTTTTTTTTTTTTTTTTTTTTTTTTTTTTTTTTTTTTTTTTTTTAAACCAGGGCATTATGCAGTTGCAAGAACATTGGCAAAAGGTGTTGAATACTGATGGAGATTACTTCGAAACCTACAGGTACGTATCGTCCACTATATTGCTCTTCGTTTATCACTGTTCCAGAATGGCAAGAACCTTTTGGTTACCCTGTATATTAGTGATGTAAAAAGATTGTTCAGAAAGTTATTTCCGACCTATTGAAAGACATATTTTACCGTGAAAACTGTATACGACAAATTCAAGATGACACATTTACTGATAAGTTTGTCTAAATACTTAACAGCAACTGTCAATTTACTTCGTTATATCTTAAAATATAAATTTAGAGTATTACTCAAAATTACGAACGTCACTATTGATGTGGGAAGAATTTTCAGAAGGTAATTCCGATCTACATAAAGCGATAGGTATTACTGTCGAAACTGTATAGGACAAGTTCAAGACGACGCAATTACTGGTAAGTTTATCTAGATATTTTTATCTTTCTACTCTTTTGACGAAATGATACACTCGAAAGAATAGGAACAAGTTCTGTAGCGCAGGCTAATCTAAAATTAACGAAGCATTTATAAATACGGTCTAGTACTATGACATCTGTTAAACAGATAAAAAGTTCATTCATGGCAATAAAGCCATGATACTAAAAACCCCACGAAATTTTGTCCAAAATTAAAACAACTGAAAAATCTCTACGCGAGTAGAAAAACATCTCTAGCTAAAGAAAACTGTATGATCACATAAATCTAGAATGATTGTAATGAATTACTATTTTTAAAAAAATGATTATAAGTCAAACAAATTGACGAACTAACTTATCAGCAAAAATGGAAATTAATTTATTACCTGGATTCATTCGAACCATTAAAAAGCAATAATAATTCCACTATCCAAAGTAAATAATAACAAAGCAAAAGCATATGCAATCATTCCAAATTCCTAGAGCACTCTGCTACTTACGAAGTATAATGAAATAAACTAATCTGCGGTTTCAAGAAACTATTCATTGTTAGGCAAGTAAAGTGGAAATTGACAATGACGTCACAGGTTTATTAAATATGCTACTACTAAAATAATTAAAATATTTCGGACATTTTTAGTTCATTATTTCATGTACGAAACTAGTAGTAAAGATAAAATTCTTATTATTTTTGTGTGTGAGAGAGACTAAACTTTGAACTAACATTACATACAACGAGGAGCATGACGAAAGGCGGCTCGTGAGAGAAGTCACATGTGTAAAAATTAAAAAAAAAAAAAAAAACTTACATAATGTTTTATTCGGTTAGCTCGTAGCGTTAAAACTAATTTTAACACTTGTGATTTCCCTCATGAGCCGCCATTAAGTACGATCAGCCAGACGTCTTCTGTTGTTGGATGATGTATAGTCACCATACCACCTCTATCAGTTACTTCTGGTTTTCTAGAATGGGGCTGACCACTTCTTAATTCAAGTGGTTCCTAAACTGTCTCATGATGAATCAATATTAAAAGGCTTGTGCCATACCGAGAAAAGAATACGAGATCAGACACACTAATCAATCCGCTGCATTACTTTAAAAAACCTCTACACTTAATAATGTCAGAATTTGGATAAGTTTTGTAGTTTAAGAATATGGTTACATTAAAGTAACCAGCTGTCCCGTTTTTAACTGGCGTACCTATTTTACGGAAGGTCATCCTGTATCACGAAAGAATTGCAAACAAGATGCAGTTTTTTTTTTTTTTTTTTTTTTTTTTTTTATTTTTAAATAAAGCATAACGATTCTGGCTTGTAGTGCGAGGATCAAATGAAAACCTTGAAAGATTATTATAAATTTCAAATGTTGTGCTATTGCTTTGAAAGTTAGTAATATTGTTTCTAACAGCATTCTCTTTCTTCAGTAGGTGGCAGAAGAGTCTAGTCAAACAAGCGCCAGCACAGGAGCAGTTTCAAGATAACCGCCCCACTGTCCACATGCACCGCATTAGAACAGCGTTTGGTGTTACGGTTTTTGAGCAGTGAAGATGTGAAACCAATTGAAATTCATCGCAGGATGGCACCGAAGTATGGTGATTCGTGTTTGTCCCTGCAGCAAGTATACGAGTGGTGTAGGAAGTTTAAAAGTGGCGTAACATCTCTGGAGGATGCTCCTCGACCGGGACAGGCCCACCGCGTAGTGACCGACAACAACATTGCGCTAGTGGGACAGCTTGTAAAGGACAACAGGCGTATTACCCTGAAAGAAATCGCAACAATAATGAAGATTAGCTTTGGTTCAGCTCAACACATTGTGCATAATGTTCTGCATTTCAATAAGGTATCAGCAAGATGGGTCCCACGTCAGTTGACTGCTCAATTGAAAGATCGTCGCGTTGACGAATGTGAAGAACTTTGGCGTCGTTTCAACGCCGAGGGTGATGCATTTCTGGACAGGATTGTTACAGGCGATGAGACCTGGGTTCACTATCATCAACCAGAAACCAAGAAAACGAGCAAGGAATGGCGGCATAGCTGTTTGCCGAAACCAAAAAAAATTCCGCACTCAACCATCAGCAGGAAAGGTCTTGCTCACTCTCTTTTAGGATTCTAATGGAATACTTTTGGAACAGTACATGGAAAAAGGAGTGACAGTAACCAGTGCCTCGTATTCAAACATGCTGAAAAATCAACTTCGCCCTGCAATCAGGCGTAAACGGCGAGGACTTTTGTCCTCAGGAGTACTCCTACAGCATGACAACGCCCGACCACATACTGCCCGTTTGACCGTTGAGACTAACGATGACATCAAATTTGAGTGTCTCATCCATCCAACCTATTCACCAGACCTTGCTCCCAGTGATTTTCATTTGTTTGGACCACTCAAAGAAGCGATGGGCGGCAAACATTTCAATAGTGATGAAGAGGTGAAAAATGCGGTGCACGAGTGGCTACAATCTCGATCAAAAGAATTCTTCAACCGAGGTATCCATGCACTTCCGAAACGATGGAATACTTGCATTGAACGTCAAGGGGACTACGTTGAAAAATAAGAGGTAAGGTTTCCTTTTCATTGTTACATTCTAACATTTATTGCACTTTTAAGGTTTTCATTTGATCCTCCCTCGTATAATAGTGAATGTAAAACTATGGACTTTGAAGAAAAGACCAAACCTCTTACACAGACAATCGATGTGTCTGATCCCGGTACTGAAATATTAACATCCACTGGCATGAATAACATGAATATAATTACACCTATATGGACGTCAAATCATGTCAGTTTACTAAGTGTCCCGTCTGTATTTTCTAAATCTGGTTACCCTAGGTTACACATATATACGCAGACTACGGGGGAAAAAAAAGGCATTTGAAATGATTGCTCGTAGTTTTAAAACTGTTATTTTGGATAACTTCTGAAAAGAGAAAGAAATTAAATATTCATTGTGTATGTTGAGTTGCTGAAATAACTTATTCCGAAATACTGGAGACAAAAATGTTTTATCTTTATCTGAAGTGAAAAAGATTATTTTAATAACATATTTTTTTAATAAGGCTATGATTAACAAGAGGGAGCATGTTTAACAAGACAGCAAGGAACAATCCACACATGTTAACAACTTCGCAGCACAGTTGTTGATCCTGATGAAGCTGCCAGTGTGCAATAAAAACTTAGGATAAGATATTTCCCTCTTCGGATATAAAGTAAAGCATTTTTTATCTCCAGTATTAAGTATGTATCATGGAATTATCACTAGCAATTACTCTGAAATACATTACTGATCTTGAGATTACTCTAAATTTGCTGATTTCAAGCACGACAGGGTTAAGGTAACTTAATACATAAAACATTTTCCTGTTTACTTACAATGATGGTACAACAGATCCGTATACAATATTACTGAGATATTCATACACAAACTAATTCTTCGTAAAAGTAATAAATATTGACTGTCACTTTCGAGCCGTTCCAGGTCAAATCAACACAATTTGAAAACTAATTTTACCTTACCATCTCAGATTGCCATGGAATTTTGCACAGGGGTACTATTCATATAGACTAAGAAAAGTACCATATTTAAACTTTATATATCAACCGGTATTGAAGATAGGGCTATGTAAAGCTTGGAAAAATGCCCAAAATAACACGTTCAATGTATTTTGAAATTGGAACTGCAACTCTCCTGACTGAGCTAGCGAGCTGGTTGAGTTGTCATTTTACAGTATTTTCCATGCCCTTTTCTGTAGTATCCAACATCACATAGGCTAATACAGATTTTTTTCAAAATCAAAATTTTACTTCAAAATTTTTCAAAAAGTACATATTTTAAAACTTTGAAATTAATTCTATGAATATATAGTATCGTTGTAAAGCACCTCGCAAACTATGAATTTGGGATGATAATGGTTCATTGATAAAAAGATTTAAAACTAACACTAGAGTTTTCATTAATACTTTGTACCTAGCTGAAAAATACAAGAATGCATCTTTTTTTAACTTGTGGGAATAAAGATGAACACTAACATGAAGAGTACTGTAATGGGTCTAAAACATATCATACCGACTTCTAATCTGCTGTTAACACTTATTACCTCATACTTTAAAAACTAACTTAAAGCTAAGTTAAAGTGCTGATACTTTTGAATTTTAAAAATAATATTAATACAAGTTTCACAATTAAAAATGATACTGTAAATAAACGTGGTTCGTAAAAAGTATACATATAGCACTGGTACAACAGAAGGGTTGGCTGGTTTGAACCAGGTGTTTTTAATTAAAAAAAATGATGTAAAAAATGCAAAAATACCACAAATCGTGTGAATTTCATAGTCACGTTTTCACATATGTCGAATCATCTGCGTTAGCTGAATCTAATTTTTGCTTTGTAATTAAGGGGTCCTGATCAGCCCACAAAATTTCTCCCATCTGGAGACTGAGTAGTGGTTCTGATGCCACTTCAAGTATGTCCAATCCTTCACAACCTCGCTGTTACGTAAGGACGTTAAGCCTAAACAAAGCAAACGAACTGAAGCAGCTTTGGTGGGTAGGCATTGCCAAGCAACAGGGAGCCTTCGTTAACTACACGAAAGAAAATCTCAAAGAATCAGAATTTGCTGTCATCTGTGATTTTTCTGAAAATTGTAGCATAGTGCTACAAGATTAAGCACAGGGCTACCATTGGACAAGCCAACAGGTCATCCTTTTGTTATATGTTTCAAACAGGAAAACACAGTTGAACATGTTAATTATGTAGTTGTTTCTGATTGCGTAGAGTACAATATAGTTGCTGTTTACGCCTCTCAAAAAAAAAAAAAAAAAAAAAAATATATATATATATATATATATATATATAATTTCTGAGATCCAAATTTCAAAAACTTCCAAACAAGATTTTTTAAAACTTTTTCAACGGGTCTGCCGCGCAATACAAAAATAAGAAAAACTTTTTGAATCTCTGCTTTCATGAGGCAGATTTTAAAGTGAAAGGAGAATGGTAATTTTCGGCTATAACATATGGAAATGGGCCTTACACGGTTCAGTAAAGAGACTGGCAGCTCAGGCTAGTTTGCAAAGACCCTATAAAAATCAAATTCAAGCCCCAAGACAGCTTTTGAGTGGGTAGTAGAAAACATTACCATGGTAAACTTTGCCTGCTCAACCTAAGAGGAATATACTGAGTCTGAAATGTTCCTGGAAAGTCGCTTCAATCAAGCATTGACTATCAAAGGAACACAGCAATATCATGCATTCATTCCTAAAACTACATCAACATTATTGGTGAAACACTTTTCAGATGGTATGCAGAGTTGAGAAAAGGAAGTGTCAAATCTCCAAATAAACTTCAATTAGAAGACATATCAGGCTATGTCACCACTGTCTATGAAGGAAATTGGTGGTTCGGGTATGTTTTACAGAAAAATGAAGAACTCGATGAAGTAAAAATAACCTTTCTTCATCCACCTGGGCCATCTTCATCATTCTCATATCCAAGAAACGCTGATGTTCTGTGGATGTCTGCAGTGGACGTTCTGACAAAAGTGAATCCTGTAACTAACGCCCACTGGAAGAAGTTCTGTTCTCCTTGAAGGTGATGTATGGAAAACAAATGTGTCTTTTTCAAACTTCAAATGATAAATATATCCTACTACTTATTGAAAAGTTTTACTATGGAATCATCTATACTCTTTCTTTAGATTAGTGTTCATTTCTATTTTCATAGAAGCGTGAAACTTAGCATTAATCTACCTACAGGGTGTTATTAACCTACCTACAGAGTATTATTGAAAAATCAAATGTTAGTTTCGAATTTCTATAACAATGAACCCGTTACCATTCCAAATTCATATTTTGCCAGGTGTTTTACAACAATACTATCTATTCATGAAATTAATTTCAAAATTTCAAAATATGTACTTTTTGAAAAATTTTGAACTGAAATTCTGATTTTGGTTTTGAAAAAAAAAATCTGTATTAGCTTATATGATGATGTATACCACACGAAAGGGCATGAAAAAAGCTGTAAAATGATACCTCAACCTGCTCCTTGGCTAAATTAGGACAGCTGCAATTCTACTTTCAAAATACATTGAACATGCAATTTTGGTCATTTTTTCCAAACTTTACATAGCCCTATCTTCAATGCCGGTTGATATATAAAGTTGAAATTTGGTATTTTTCTTAATCTGTCTAGAGGGCATCTATGTACCAAATTTCATTAAAATCTAAGATGGTGAGATTAAGTTACTGTGTTGAATTGATATGGAATGAATATTGATATGGAAGTAAACACTACTCTTCACATGCACGTGAATCTTTCTAAGACAATTTGAGATGAAAAAAAATACATCTATTACAATCACAACACTGACATTTTACACATTAAAATACAAGGTTAAGAGGACACACTTCACAAAAGGTATTTGAGCTGGCGAACGACATTGTAGTAAGAGCATATTAACTGTCCACCATTTTGAATTACAAAAGTTACTATGCGAAAAACTACTAACATCATTTCGAAATTTCTTATCAAAGCTGCTAGCACCAAATATGGCCACACTAATTAAGAATTTAGTTGTTAGTTTTCACAATAACTTATAAATGCAGTGTTTGGATGGGAAAACGTTACTTTTTTGATGCAATATATAAATATTCGAACTCGCTAATTGAGATATATTTTATAAATTTTAAAAGTATGTCCACTATATTATTATTTTATTAAGATAAGCAAGAAACGTATATTTACATGGCGGCATATTTTTTTTTAACAAGAAGAATCATTCCCATTTGATTTTTCTTAATACACTGCAAAAACAAAGATAACTATTGTTATTTTGTATAAATTCAGCGCAATAGCATGTAAAAATTACATTACCTGGAACACTTAGGCCTACTTTCTGTGAGGAATGTTATACTTGATACATTCATTTCTTATGAGGTAAGCATGCTATTTGATTACATACAATATTATTCTCTTAGACAGTACTATATGTGCATGCTCCGTGATTCCTTTTCAACGAACTGCAGTACTTTGCTTTCGTGTGTTTTCATTTATAAATGTCAAAAAATGCAGTAGGGATTGACACATTAATTATTTTATAATTGTTACAGTTTATATTGATACCATGGCGTCAATAAATCAGAAAGTAGTTCCACTATTTTATATATTAGAACAAAATGGCACATTGTTGTTCCTTTTTATTATTATTATTAATATTAATAATGAATAAATAAATAAATAAATAAATAAATGAAATCACAACATGAAAATCTTAAATGGCGATGCTTTAGATTGCTGCACTTCATTGTAAGTGATCAAAGAACAGTGTATGATGCTTATAAGCGCATATCTATGTTCTGACTTAACAAGACAAAAGAAAGTACTCTGGAAAATATCGCTGACTGAAGTTAGTCGTAAAGGAACTTGACGAAGTCAACTCAGCACGATCAGAGCTAAAAGAAAATAGTATGAAGCTTCTAACTTGATACCATATAATTCTTACAGAAAAATTCTAGACATAGATGATGAACACAGGTGAATGATGATGCTATAATTGATGTCTACAGTAATGAAAGATGAAATCCAATTGTCTACCCACCTTCACTTAAAAAATCAAGTTTGAGTCTTCCATAAACCACACACATCATGATCAAATTAGAAATCATGAACCTGCTTCTGAGATAAACAAGCTACCACTGTGGCACTATCCTTACTCCTTGGAAAATATGGAATGAAAACTTATTGTGGTTATGCCCCATAGTTTAACAATGATAATTATATAGTAGTGAATAAATGATTACGTTTGATGTACATTCTGCCAAACAAACACATGACATAATCAAAGAGAAAACCTATGGAGAAACTGCCTTATCTTACTGAAAAGTTAAAGAGAATACTGAGTCAAAAAAGAAAACGAGATTCGAAAGTACAGACTAAATGCCAAAGGAAGAAAATGTAAAGAAGCTTAAATATACATATTAAAATAAGAGACACTGATAATGAAGAAATGCAAATCAATAGCAATAGGTAAACAACGTGTTCTTTTTAAAGCATGATTGCAGAAGTGAAACTACTTTCCTTTTATATATTATCTTAAAAAGCAACGTTCCAAACACTATGAAGGGAAAATGGCACAACAATGTTCCTCGCAACAATGACTAAACTAGCTGCGAGGAGCTTCATGAGGAAATGTCAATTTCCCAGGGTTGGGATATTGAGGATTTTCGATTACACCTTTCCCAAACTTGAACTCCAAAAAATCACGTATGTTGTTGGGAGCAGAGACTTGTCGTCCTACAAATTCTATAGTGGACATTGGTCTCAGAAAATGCTCTGGAAATTCAGTATCTTGCCTGTGATTTTCAAACCATGTGTTTTTTGTCATTGTACCATCTTTTGAATAAAACGGAAATATATCTACATGTAGATGATTAACTTGACTAAATTGTACACGGAAGAATTCGCCTTCATGAGCTTTCTCCCATACGAAGTCCTCTTCGTCAATAACAGCGTATTTTTCAGCTTCCACAAGCCATATGCATTTTTGAATGTCGTCTTTATAGATCCCAATGTCCACATCATAATCCCACGGAATAATGTCACCGTTCCTCATGGCACCTAGCAAACTACCCCCTTCAAGCCAATACCTTACCTTTGATTTCTCTAATACCTCGAACACGTGTCTTGCAGTTATTCGTAGACCTTCTAAACAGCAGGGTGGAGTCCAGCGTCCTTGGTATAAATACTCTGGAGTATCATCAAGAATCGTAGCGAAACAGCGTGGTTTCTTTTTGTTGCAGCCGTACCATTCCACACTCTCATTTTCTTTAATCACCTTCTTAATTCGAAACTTTTCATACATCTGTTGTTTACGATACTGTTGAAGTTGCTTGTATTTCCACTGAGCATGATGACTGCTGAACAAAGCTTTATCTTCGCTGAACTGGATATTTCTTCTCAAATACACCTACGGAAGTAATCATTCAATTAAATCATCAGTTACGATTACACAAGACATTCCACCGAATTAGATTAATTTTATTCCGAAATAAAATTTATTTATGGGTTAATCATTGCAAAATGCATACAACTATTAAACACATAAAGTACAGTTTCTCTCTGAAAGCTTGGTAGAATCCTAATACGGTTTTAAATTTCAGTATTGGACACACTGACCAAGATTTTCGTTTCATAGTTATTCATTTATTTACCTAGCAGCCAATGGACCATAGCAGAACTGAATCCATCACATTATAGTCATTCTATAGTGCCGGGTCTGCTATTTAGAAGACTGAACACCTTCCTTTTTATTTTATTTTATTTTTACTCTTATCGAAATGAGTGTTCCTGAAAGGATTTGCCAACCTAAACGGAAAACCAAAGCCGATTAGCTCAGAAAGAGGATGAATAGACTCCTTGAGAGACAGAGAGAAATAATGAAACAGTGCTAGGATAAACGTACATTTACATTGAACATATCAAGATAGAACAATATTTCCTTAACCTGGCGTCGATGAGAACATATTTCTGTAACTAAACCCTTCTTAACGCCTCCTAATTTCATCCAACTGGATGTATTACCAAACTCTTTAATCACAGAGGTCTAACAATGAAATCTTTCTTCCCATGTTCTAAAACACATGTTACTTTTTAAAACATGTCCGAATTTACTTCGACAGCAAATTGCTGAGTTGGAAACAACTGTACAACCGTAACAAATTGGACTCTCTTATCAGCATAAGAAATAGGGCGATGATATTAGCGATTGTAATCGACGTGCAAGCCCTGTTTGTTAGCTCCTGCATCTCGGTTTCCATTGAAGGAGAATGAGTTGATTGATTTTGAGTTTAACGTCCCGTTCAGCAGCGAAACTATATTAGATGTGGACCTACTGATTAACGTGGAATCCAAACCACGAGCTCCCGCCGAGTATCGAACCCACGTGACGAAGAATGCGTTGGTATAAAGTTTCATCAAGCTTCTTCCATTCCTCTTCACAAACTTTTCATGGACCGTGAACGTGTGAGGCTGTCGTGTTTAACGCTTGTTTCAACAACGGGAATCCACAAAAGTATCACAGGAATGTTTGTAAAGGAGATTGCATGAATTCCACTTCGCGTTCCATCCGCTCCAGATACGTCACCGGTAAATTCGCCATAAAATGGCCGCCTTGTACCGGCGACTGATAACGTGAGATTCACTGCCATGTGGGGGGGGGGGGGGGGAGAAGGTCGGTATAGTGATTCCAGAATGTTTGTACTGCAATAAATGCATTAATTTTACCTTTCAAAAGATATACCCATACCTCGTCCAGAATCGATACAAATATTCAACTGGCCCATGCAGGATGGCGTTCATCCAGCTTTTGACTGTTCGTTTCTCTTCACCCTGCCATGGCCGGTCCGTGATCGCTTCTAGCATTCCACGGGCTGCATGTATAGTAGAAGCTCAACGCTGGAGGAGGAGACTGGAACACGTGGAGACGTTATTCTCGTTATGTCCTGACGCCGCAATGGTACTACATATTATTGTAGTTATTAGAGCATATCAGAACAACGATCTATCGGCGGAGGTGAGGCTTCGGCTATCCTTCGAAATGGGCAACTAGGTCGTGACCTTGGGTCAGGGAGAGAAGACTAAGTGATACCCCAACACGTATGAAGGAGCGGTTGGATATTACACCACCAGGCTATTTTTTTAAGCGACAGGGATATTTTTTTAGTATACTTTCACTGATGATGAGCAACAGTCCTGGAACATACTAAAGATGCACTAAAAAAATATAATTGCCTAAAAACTAAACACAAGCACTTGGTGAACACTAACACTGGTACGATAAACGGATGGTTGTAAGAGAAAATGCGTAGAAGAGCCTTTGCCCCTTGTCCAAGGCAGGATCTGTAACATTAATTTCATTTTCTTCAAGGGAAAGGCTATTAGAGCTTCGACGTAGAGCTGTTAGAGCAGAGCAATTAATATAAATACACTAATCAATTGATGATGCGGTAGTTGCACATCAATAGTGGTATTATTATGAAACGTTCTAATGGAATTGGAGTCGAAATGTCGAGTTTTGGACAAGTTTTCATTAGTTGACGCGATAGGAGGTGGTGACATAGCATACAGAGGAGAATTATAAACAAAAGCACCAAGAAGATTGTTGAAGTCACTGGTATAATCAGCGTATTCATACTGGAAGAGAAAGTTTTTGTTACGAATTATTATGAATGACATATTTATAGAGAATTTTTTTTAAAAAATCCAATGTCAATTAATAGAATAATAATTACAGTACGATAGCAATTACAGCCCAAGGAAAGGTGCTCGATAAATAAAAATCAGGCTTAGTGTCCGGGAGAAGGTGTTTTACATTAAGTAATGAATGCATTGACGTAACTGTCCTTGGCAAATTAATAATAAAAGTTAATTTAATGGTAAAGTTTGCTAACAACCTTGTTGGTAGTTCAAAGTGTCAGTAATTATTCTCTAAAATATTTCCAAAAAGTGAGTCACAGAATGGTTTACTTCATCTGCTGCCAATATATGATTCCTTTGTTTGGCAATCCTTACTGACTTCTAGTAGGGAGATGACGTCCCGTGGAAGCATATAAACTAAAATTCTTCTGTTCTGGAGAGTAAGGTTTAGTTGACATCCTGTAGTTAAATTCTTATATATGGTACAAGATTATGTAAAAACAGTCACTTGTGAGCATGGTTGAATCTGTACTTTACATACTGAAAACATATGTGACTGGCACATAGACAGCTCAAATTCGTATATTCCTTCGTTGGTCCAAATAGTGTAATCAGAAAAAGATTACACGGATATCTTTCGTAATATATATATAGGGTTTTAATGAACTATACCGGCAAACTGTAAGAGGTGATTCTTCACATCAAAGTAAGAGAAAAAGTTCATATGGACTTATGGCGAAAAGTTCATAGTTTCAGAGTTAGGGCTGTCCAAAATCGCGAAAAAACTAAATTTCAATAGGCCCTATTTCGAATTCCAGAAACTGTGGATGGTGGTTCTTATCAGCGTAAAGGAAGCCACGTATACACAATCCAAAAGAGTATATTTCATCAATTGTCAATAGGTGTAGAGGGTATTCCTTACAGGGTATAATTCACAGATATGCTCTTAATAAAGTTTTCAGATATACTCTGATTTCAAGAAGGGTCTAAAGTAGGCAGGAGGTAAGCCTTGACAACAATGGACATCCAATGCTTCGGAGGGAAGGCGGAAGTGTTAGGAACCGGCAGCTCTATGTTTTTTTTTTTTTATTTTTTATTTTTTTTTTTTATTCGGAATAACGTCGATGATATGTATTTCGTCACGGTATATTTCACGTTTTCTTCACTTATAAGCGTGAAAGAAAACATCACAGTATGCGTTTTCCCGAGTACATGAGACCGTGCTGCTGACGATCCTTAACACTTCCGACATCGCGCCAAAGGATTCCGTGTTCACTGCTATCAAGGTTTATCGTTTGCCTACTTTGGACCAATCATAAAGACAGAGCATTTTTTTTTTTTTTTTAGTTTAACGTCCCGTTCAGCAGCGAGGCTATATGAGACGTGGACCTACTGATTAACGTGGAATCCGAACCACATAAGCTCCCGCCGGGAATCGAACCCGGGTCTCCCACGCCAAAGGCGCGTACGCTAACCGCTTAGCCACGGAGGAACTCTAGAGCATATTTCAAAATTCGGTTGGTATAGTTCATTTACACCCTGTATATACATACATATATATATATATATATATATATATATATATATATATATATATATATATATATAAACATTGTTTAGAATTTGAAAATATAAACACAATTTTACTGTATACTCAAAACTGAATATACACAAATTTTATAAAAGAAAACGCATAGCATTTAAATTAGACACAGAGTGTTCTTTAGGCTTTAGAAAATATACAGAAATTAATATAACTCTTATTTCGTAACTCTTACTTAGTAAGTTAACATGTTCATCAACTAGTTGTAGAGAAAAAGAGGAAAGAAAACGACGATACAGCCACGGAACCGGGAACAATTATAATTTATGGCACACACGATTCAATGTTCCGGTTCACTGCTCGATTATAAGTAATTTGAGTACGTGAAAAACCACTAAACAAATCACAGTAATCGAAGCAGTGAATGAGAATAACATTATCCAATACACAATTACTAACAATTATTGTGAAAAATTTTCAAAATTAACATAACCTTCAGAATGTAGATTCATTTTTGGAATAGTTTACATGGAAAACAAAAGTAAACCAACCTAAACCTAACCAAAACTTTAATATTGAAAGCAAATGTTCATTGGATAAGCCTATATTGAAAAAAAAAAAAAAAAAAAAAAAAAAAACAATAAAAATAAACTTATCCGAACGAGAATAAAGAAATACTCACTCTTGTTAATTAAAAATACAAATTAAGGAATATATCTTAACTAAAAATTCGAAGTCAATCCTTCAACCAATCATTTACCATTAATGTCTTTTTAATGCCAACATGCAAGCAGAAATCCAAGTCTATTCGTTGATAACGTTATAAAAATTCGGATATCCTATCCTATTTCCTATTGGATATCCTATTTCACGATTAAATCTGGTCTTACCTCTACGTTGGGTACTTTCATCATCATCATATATATAATTTTTGCCAAATCAAAGTAATATTCTGGTCAATTTTACAACGCCAGCTCCAGTTGGTACTCTTCAATTCTGTAGACACGAGAAATAGCCTGGATTTACTTTCACAGAAGGGGACCAAAACCTCCTTTCCCTAATATAACCCTTCCCTATTCTACTATACTACTATACTCTTCCCTACCCTACTCTACCCTATCTATTCTATCCTCGTTACCTAAGCCAGTCCTACTTTACGATACACACGAAGACGAACTGGAGCGCGTCATGTAAAACAAACCCTAACATTCCTCACGGACAAAAATAATTAACAGACAACCTCATGCTAACACAGTTATGATTATTATTTTGCACGCTGCCGTGGGAATTCCAATATAAATACTATACCACTCAAGAACTAATCATTTTGCAGTATCTAAAGACATTAGGAGTAAATGAACTGTTTAATAAATTATAAAAGAATCTCCATGGTATTAACTAGAACTGTAACTGTTTGAATTCAAAACGAGCTATAAATTGAACGAGTAGAACTATGTGTGACATAAATTACAATAGAATCTGGAATCCTTCATAAGAAACCGTTATGTACGGAATGTAAAGGTAAAGTGAGTGTGTTTAACTCATGATGAGCAGTAGGAGTACTGTCCAAGTGATAAGTACACGCAGGTTGCCCGAAGGTAGTATTGTGTAGATAGTGGAAGTATGAATAATGACAGAATTAACATTCATCGCGTACAAATGAAGGAAAAGTTAAAATTGCTTGTACCAGCTTCTAGTAACTACCTTGCACAGATGTGTTTTTTCGTACTACTTATTCTCTTTTTTCACGCATACCCACCGTCACTTCACATCTGTTCTCTATGAACACCTTGAACCGGAATAGGCAAAATTCTTGCTGAAGTGACTGCCTAACACAAGCGTTGTTTTTTTTTTTTGTTTCTTTGTTTTTGTTTTTATTTGTCGTTGTTGCGGCGAGTATTTTTTTTCATGCGCACAATTTACAGCATATGTTTGCACGCATATACCTGTACGTAATTTAAATAGCCCCTCTGATCACGTCTCCATTAAACTAGGGTTGCCATATTACCCGATTTTTAGGTCCTGTATTCGTCCCCCGCTTAATCATCTCTTAAACACGAAAAACCACCCGCTTTTTTGGATTGGAGAAAAATCTAAGACGACTTTGTTGATAAAGTGTTGTTATATTCAACGTAAACAGCTACATATCTATGTCAATCTCAATCGCGATTGAGAATTACGGTATCCTTAGCATTTGGTTAGATTAGATTCATTATTAAAATTTTTTTCTTCCAAAATGTTGAAGCTGTATTTGAGCCTTGAAGAAACTATAAGAAGTACAGATTTGATAATACCTCTATTTTTCAACATAATACCCTTGGACAGCAAACAGTTGCTTCAACGGTGCTGTAGTACTCTTGTCTCAGCAGAAAAAAAATCTTACGTTGTGACCACAGAGACTCTTCCACAGCTGTCATGACGTCATTATCGCTTGCAAAACGTCATCCTGCTAGCCTTTTTTTTAGATTAGGGAATAAGTGGAAGCCTGAGGGGGCCATATCTGAAGAATAACGTAGATGAGGAACGAGTTCAAAGTCGCATTCGTGAATAGTAGCCATGGTAATGCTAGTATGTGGCCGGAAGCATTGTCATGATGGTAGAGAACGCCTCTCGACATCATTTGTGGCCTTTTTTCTTGATATTTTTTTTTTTTCAAAAGATCACTATAGTATTGACTTGTGATGTTATGACCCCTCTGCGGGTAATCAATGAATATCACACCTTGGGAATCCCAAAAAAACAGAGGCCATCACTTTGCCAGCCGAGTAGATCACCTCCGCCTTCTCTGGAGTAATGGATGAGGAGTGCTTCCTTTGTTTGGATTGTTGTTTTGTTTCTGGCTGGTAATGGTGTACCCAACACATCTTTTGGATACCACAGCTTTTCAGGAGTTGTGTTTCAAATTCAACATGAGGGCAAATTGTATTCAAATTTTCAGATGGTTTGCAGGATTGGAAAAAGAAAGTGTCAAACTTCAATTAGAAGGCATATCAGGCTATGTTACCGCTGTCTATAAAGGAAATTGGTGGCTAGGATATGTTTTACAGAAAAATGAACTTGATGAAGTAAAAACAACTTCTTCAATCACCTGGGCCATCTTCTTTATTCTCATATCCAAGAAATGCTGATGTTCTGTGGATGTTAATAGTGGATGCTCTGATAAAAATGAATCCTGTAACTCCCACTGGAAGAAGTTATGTTCTTCTTGAAAGTGACGTATACTGAAAAATTGTGGCTTTTTCAAACTTCAAATGATAAACATATCCTACTACTTATTGAAAAGTTTTACTGTAGGCTCATCTATACTCTTCTTCAGGTAGGTGTTCATTTTATTTTCAGAGAAGTATAAAACTTAGCATTCTTGTGTTATTACCCTACGTACAGAGTATTCTTGAAAAATCAAGTGTTAGTTTTGAATTTTTTTAAACAATGAACTTATTATCATCTCGAATTCATATTTTGTCAGGTGCTTTACAACAATACTATATGGAATTAACTTTAAAATATGTATTTTTTAAAAACTTTTGATTTTGATTTTGAACAACCAAATTCTGTATTAGCCTCTATGATGTTGGATACCATAGGAAAGAGTATGAAAAATGCTGTAAAATGACATTTCAACCAGCTTTCTAGCTCAATTAGGAGAGCTGCAATTCCAATTTCAAAATTCATGAACATGCTATTTTGGGGATTTTTTTTTTCAAATTTACATAGCCCTACCTTCAATACCGGTTGATATACTGTGTATATATAAAGTTGAAATCTGGTATCTTTCTTAGTCCATCTATAGGGCATCTATGTATCAAATTTCATTAAAAACTGAGATGGTAAGGCTCAGTCATTGTGTTGAATTGATATGGAACATTTACATTGTGTGTAAAATATGTTAAACTTTCCCAACCACCCAGGTAACGCGTGAACGCTTATTTTCTGAGTTGAAGATCATTAAATTAAAACTGAGGTCACTTTTGTGGCAAAGCTTACTGGAAAACTTAATGCTCCTTAATAATGAAAAAGTACAGAATTTTCCTGCAGATTACGATGTTATTATAAATGAAATAAGATAAAGCTCAAGAGATCTTAAACGATTACCTATGCTGTGAAATTTAATAGTCATACAATTGTATCAAATGGTACTTTTTTCCCTTCAGTTTGTGCTGGAATCGGTAGGTTACTGCTAATTTATCTATCCTACATTCAAATTTTTCTTGGCTGTAATATATTATTCTGTTATGCAACATTTACGGTATTTTGTCCTAGACGTTTTGTGTATAACTGAGTATGCTTAATGCTGTGAACAAATTAAAAATAAATAAATAAATAAATAAATAAATAAATAAATAAATAAATAAATAAAAGCAAAAACGTTTACATTAATTTGTCCATGAGGCGCTCCGTAAGTATCCATCTCCGCCTAGCTCAGTTTTGAGATTGTAGACCATTACTATCTTCCTCCATGCACCTTTCATAGAGTGAAAAAAGGCCATATCCAATGTCTGCGTCAGATGTGACCAGTTTGGTAATAGACAAACGATATTTTTTAATTGTATTTATTATTATTATTATTTGGCATGTCTGAATGAAGTTTATATCCAAATGGCTTGACAAATTGTCTCCAACCAGAACTTTAACTTACTTACCTTTTTTTTTTTTTTTTTTTTTTTTTTAAATTTAATGTGGCACGACTAGTGTCGAAAACTAATCATCAAAGGTTGTACCATCAAATCACCCAGAAAGTGTTCGACTATACCTGCACCCACGAGAACCACCTTCAGTCCATGTGGTCCACAATCCTTTCGATCTGTAAACTACATAGGGAGGAAGCAAAGATCCCTTAGCATAACTGATGTTGATGATTTGGTGGTGTTCAAAATCCTTTCGAGATACTCAAGCCCTCGCCAGGATCATCTGTTAAATTTGTTTCACCGAAGTTGAAGATATTTGCTGGAAGAAAATCTGCAAGTTCTAAACCGTCAAAATATTCGTGCAAGATTTCAGGAAACCTTTGTCTTTTTGTTTGCTTATATTCGATGACATTCTCTCTGTCAGTTCTAGACGTTTTGACATGAAACTTCCATATCAGTCATATCCCGGAAAGATGTCCTTAATTTTTTCACTGTGACTCTATTTCTGTCGAGAAAGGATTTCACGAATATTCTAACCCAAAACTATCCAATGGGAAACCAAACAATGAACATGTCACAATGTATTCACTAAACTCCTTTCCTGTTTCAGCACTAACAGCTGTCTGTCCTCCTGGAACTTTTAAATGTTCACCTTTAAGTTTACTTTTCAGTGTACTTCTGAATATGCCGGGCAGTTTCTCAGCATCTCGTTGAGTCAGTTCCTTTCCTTGAATTTTATATAAAACACCATTCAATTTTTCGAGTGTAACGTCTGCATAAGTATGGCTACCTCCTTTCTTTTATAAATTCTTGGCATATTTGGTTACTTTTTACACAAGTACCCCTACTACCTAAACACAATACGAAATATACCGTAATTGAAATAAAACACTTAACTGCTGAACAAGACCGTACTATTCATAAAAATAAATACTTTACATGTTACGTTTCGATCTTCTAACCAGACATAAACACATACATACTGTATATAGATCCATAACATCTTAATTAAGTTTCATGTATGACAATGGAACACGAAATAAATATCTGCCTGTTTATCTGCCTACTTGTAGTAGGAAATACGTCCAATGCTCATGAGCTCAAGTCAAGCAAAAAAATCATAGGGGTGAGATAGATCTAAGCCAAATTCACCAAAAATGTGTGTTGCCAAAAGACATTAAGCACTAGAAATTTTATAAAATTTTAGATTAACATGAAGGCAGTACTGCAATTAGGTTTTCCAAAAACTACCCTTGAAACCTTGGTCAACCTCCCGCAGATAGCGACCTCAATAAGACATATATGTTTCTGTTTTTAGCGTTATTGTTATTTGAGTGTACCTTACCTACAATTACCCCTGTTTCATTTCTGGCGTTTACTTTTCACTGTTAATAACAAATATTTCTTATATACCACAATATATTTCCTTTGCTCTTTCCTACATCCTTATGCATCTATATAGTATTACAGCGTAAAATAAGTACCCTCCAACTGTTAAGTGTTGCAAACTACGCACTGCTCAGAAACTAAAAAACGAATTTTTACGGCATTACGTAAATAATTGTTATACTTCAGGAATGCTAAAAATTCATACTCTAAATATCGTTTAAAAGGCAACGTTTTAATTTTTACTATATATTTAACAATTAATCATTATTACAGGTTACATCTTTAACATAAATCTCTTCCATGACCCGATTACGTATCACAAATCATAATTCAAAAACTTCTAACAAGTCAAGCTTTCTTCTTTTTTCATATCAACGGCACGCGCATAAATTTAAAACAGATTCTATTCTATCCCGATTCTGCCCCTAACATCCAAAGCATAAAATGCACTCGATGAGGAGCTCCATTACTAGTTGCAGATTAACTTCAGGAGGGCTGAATATAAATAGTCTGGTCGTATGGCATAAAAATCAGGGTTTGAAAAAACCCGGGTATTTTTGAAAAAACTAACCCACCTGGGCCCATATGGTTTTTTTCGGTTTTTAATTGTTTTTTTTTTTTTTTCGAAATATTTCAATGTATTTGGGGTAAAAGTGTTAAAACGTGATTTATATTTCAAGATTGTCATTGTCGCAACTTGCAACAATTTTCTGTTCACTACTGTTTTGAAAAACCGTCGCCATTTTCATATTTTATATTGAATCGCCGAGAAAATCTATACAGCAAATTTAGAATGTCTCTTCCTTCTACCCTCAAAATTTCAACTTAAATGTCCGAAAATTGCACCCTAGCGTGGATACTCGCTAGTTGAAAAATGGCCGCCATTTTGAAATTTTACGTTGGATCGCTGCCAAAATACATATACAGCTAATTTAGAGTGTCTCGCTTCTACTCTGAAAATTTGTTTTTTAAAGACCGAAAATTGCGCTTTGTAGCGTGGATAACCGCTATTTAAAAAAAAAAATCCGCCATTTTAAGATTTTACCTTGGTATGCCGCCAAAATCTATGCAGGAAATTTAGTGTGTCTCGTGCTCCTACCCTGAAAATTTAAACTTAAAAGACCGAAAGTTGTACCCTGAAATGTGTGTGTGGTACAGGCAGACAAACGAACAAATGTAGATCGAATCATTTCATGAGCCTCAGTAGCGTTCGCCAAATACAGTATAAATATCAAATATATATATAATTCTTGTATTAAAAATAAATGTATTAAAATATCTTATATGGCAAATATTTTCCAGCGTAAAATAAATAGTTTTATTGTTGAAGTTCACTTCCGATACTTTGCGCGTTCAATTACGGAAATTTCCCTAGCACTAGCAAGACAGCTCTTTCTCGAAAATGAATTTAAAACAACAAAGAGATAATTCCTATTTTACAAGGTAAATGTCTTAAATGAAATTTAATATCTTCCAGCTTAAAATAAATAGTTTTATTGTTGAAGTATTCACTTCCAATGCTTTGTGCGTTTAATTGCGGGAATTTCGCGAGCACTCTTCTCATGACGGGTTTTCCCCGAAAATGCAACGCAACTTTCTTTACTGTACATCGACACTTCCACTAGTATGGAAGTTTAAATTCAGCACCTGAAATAGTAGGGTTACATAGTCTTCGGAACTCCGAGCGTTAAGCTTCTGAAATTTGACAAAAATTTTTACGCTATTGCAAGTGTTGATTCTCCAGAATGCTTGTATGAAGAGTAGCAACAAATGACTGAACTAAACTGTTGTTGTTGGAAAACCAAATTTTCTGAGAATACTTGTGTTACGGTCAAAGGTAAAAAATAATACTAATAGTTTTACTAATGGATTTATGTATTTACTGGTAGTACCGGCACTAATGGTTTTAAACTCGTCAAAAAATGTATGAGGGATAACGTCCCTCGACGTCACTGAGTTGGGGAGCACACTCGACGTCACTGAGTTGGGGAGCACACTGTTCATGGAAAGTATTTTCTAAAATATAAAAACAGGCTGTAAGCATAATTCATACTTTAATTTGTTCTATAATTATCTCAAGCTAAGTTTTTATTTTATTCATTCAGTCCATTCAGAATTTTATAAAGGTCTTATTTTAGATGTTGTTGTATACTTTAATGTGAAAGCATTTAATTCGCACAAGAAAAGTCCAAAATCTAATAAAAATCACTTTCAATGTGATCACCTTAGTTGTACTAATAATATACTGACAGAAAGCTAAAAAACCCAGATGGATTTTAAAGTTTTTTTTTAAATATATATATATATATTTTCAGGTGGGTCCAACCCTGCATAAAAATCACAGTACATAAAACATGAACCAACTTATCCAGGTGACCACTAAAAAGCACGAATGCTATCTAAGCGAGTCAGGGTAGGGGAGCAGCAGGAAGTGCGACTGTAGGGACCAGGCGCGTCAGCGTCACTAGGTATATAGATAACGAGGATCGTAAAAAAAAAAAAAAAAAAAAACACTTTATAATGCATAAATACGTTTTGTGTTGTGGCACAGCTTCACAACATTTATATGATCACTTTGCATACAACCCTGACATAGCACTTCGCTTCATCCTGTCTTTCTTATGGAGTTCTATGTGATAAAGAGCACACTTTCCATTTCGTACTTTTACCTTAGTATACATGTAAGATGTAAAATCCCGATGTATTTTCATTAGTTGTGCAATCCTATTGTTAAATCAATTAACATATTTCTTCCGTTGATTTTACAAACTTAGTCCCCCTCCCCTACACACACACAAAATAAGATAGCACCCAAAATTTTGTCCCATTTCAGTACATTCAGTTCAGATGCAACTCCAATCTTATTAGTATTCGCTTAACATTTCTGTATTTCCCTTCAATACAGCAGCATATGCGTCGTAGGTTACTTGATAAAACAGTGCGTTTGAAACACTGTCATATTATGCTCTATTGCTTATTTACCTATCAACCTACGAACTCATATAGTCCAGAATTTAACTTCGTTTTTCTCCTTAATTAATAACCTCAACTGATGACCGTTATTGCCTTTGTTGTTACTCTCATGCTACATTTCGTCTGATTGTTCATTTCTCCGTAAATCTTGTATTTCAGGGCCACCAACTGCAGTTTTACTCAGGGCCGCAACTAGGGGGGGGGGGCAGAGGGGGCACGTGCCCCGGGCGCGTGGTTGGAGGGGGCGCCGGAAAGAAGATATATCAATTGTTTTAAAAATCGCACCCTTTCCCTTGAGGAACTTATTCTAGAGGTTAAAAGAAATCAAAAGTTTACTTGGCCTTTTCCATGGGACCTCTTTTCGTTGATTATATATATCTGATTATATTTACTATAGATGTAATGTCATACATTAAAAACCTAATATTGAATGCATTTGTTCCCTTGGGCAACCACAGAGAATCCGCCCCCTTTCCTTTTCCTACCACAAGGAGCTGTTTGTTTGTATAATTCCATTGAGAACAGCTCTGAAGTTTAAAACGCTGTTATCAATAGGGGCGGGGGCGAAAAGTTCCCGATTTTTGTTGCTTGCTGGTGGTTGAAGAGTTTAGCTCAGACGCGCCCCCTGTAATGTTACGCAATTGCTGTAATGTTTTTAAACTAGAGGGCAGTTTTGTGGCGGAAAAGATAATTTACACGCCTCGGTGTATTTAATTGTTTCTTGTACGCCTACCAAGAGATTTTGGGAGTGAAGGCTGTATGAAGCTTTATCTATTAGTTTTGCTTGAGAGCTTTTCGAGGCATTTTGAATTGTTATCTATCAGTTCAACTCATGCTTTATTATGCTTTATTGTTAATTTCAATCATTTTTTTTTACATTAATCGTGTATAATGTATAATATTTACTATACATTAAATCTAAATATTTTGATCTATTTATTAATATTTTATGAAGCAATTTCTTTCATATTTAATGAACTTTCTAGTTAATGCACTGTAAAGAGATATGCTTTGCTCGAATCAGTTTTTTCTATCACTTGTGTGCACCTTAGAGGTGCATATATACAGAAAGAGAAAGTATACAGAAAGGTGCCCAAAAGGTACAGAAAGTGCTCAAGTTCGAGAGGTACACATAACAATATAGTGTGGGGTTCTTGTGTGCTTCATTGTTGATGGAAAGTTTTCTTCTTTTCTCCACATCAAAGGATTACACCGAAAAATTTACAGAAATAAAAATAAGCTTTTTATTGTTGCATTGTTATGTTCTCAATGATTTTGGATCGTAAATATTGGTTTTAAAAACATTTCTCATCAGAATTGTCATTTTGCAAACTCATTGACCATCTGATCAACACTCAAACTATAATGAAAAAACTTTGACGCTTTGGAACACCCGTGACATCAATAGTCGCGCGGGCTACAGATGTAGCCCATGAAACTTTCAAGCAGAATAACAATGAGATCCTTTCGATTTTACGTTTGACCACACCCTAAACACGCAGAATGATAGTTGATAGAAAGGTACACAGACACCCTTTGAGTTATCATCTCGAATTACTTTGCGGCAAGGAAAATAAAAACGCTGGGCTACAATGGTAGCCCGCGCGCGTATTGGAGGGTTAAAGTACTTAAAAACCGATATAACTGGTTTCATTAAGAATGTTATTTACAGTTGCAATCCATAAGTGATACTTTTCGACTAAACCTTGGTGGGGGGGGGGGGGGGGGGCGCCGAATTGTGTGTTTGCCCCGGGTGACAGAAACCCTAGTTGCGGGCCTGGTTTTACTATACGGATCAATAGTATAAGTAGTAGTAGGAACGGGTTAGAAGCCCCGCAGGGGTTGGGTGGGTTCTGTTCTCGAAATAAAACGGGCAAATTAAAGGCTTGCCCAAATTTTTCTGCACAATTTATAATCTGTGGATATGTATACTAAAACTGCACCCCGAAACATTTTTCCGGTTTGGTTTTATGTCACCTCCAGGTTTGAAGAGACACTATGTTATGGTGCTGTATTTTTTAGAACTATTAAAGTTTGTGTAAATACCCGCGCCTGAACCCTGCCGATGCGATACTGCGGGGCCCCTCCTGCGATCCGGTTATATAGTATTTTCGCTTTAGCGGGCCCCTAGCACAACTTGGTATGTGTTTTTTACACAGACGCTTTTATACCATACATCCGAACTTCTATTTATACCCGTAAAGTGAATCTGCTGCACTCATGAATACAATTTCTACCCGAAGAAACAATTACTAAGGTAGTAGGAGTGAATTTTCTGATCAATAATTGCACATAACAGCCTGACAGGTAACAGGAAAACAAATAATTATTTCCAGAGCACATCAGTTTTCACACTTATTATCAATCTGTACGTAATGATTTAGCTATGTGCCAGAGTAACAGCAGTCCAGAACGCCTTAGAGAATTATGCAATGTAAGAAAAGTGGAAGGAAAACGCTTTTTTTAAACATGACAGACAAATCTTGTGATTGTCAGTCTAATGCCTTACACAGTACGATTATCCAAATAGTTTGTCTTACAATGTAATGTTTTTTTATATATTTGACCCGGGAGAACTCGCACTAGTTTTATACGGTAACTCGAGAATTCGCACCGGTTTTTTAGACCGATTCGAATAAAAAATATTGTAACACGTAAAAAATTATTTTTATTCATTTATTATTATTATTAGTTAAAAGACTACACACAAGATTTTTTGATTTAAGGTGTTAATATGGAAGTACTTAATACCTTGTTTTTCTTGTGGAGAATACCGACGAGTTGAATTGCGATCTATTACAAGCGCTTCTGCGACAGTTACGCGTATGGACATGTACCAGTTATTATATTACGTCCACTATTAGAAATGGGCTGGATCAGTCTTTCAGCTTTGACGCTGTTATCAACTTGAAAAGGGCCATTTGTACAATCCACGGCAAAAAACCTGCAACATGAGCATATAAGTTCATTGTGAAATGACGAAGTCTTTTGCTCCAAAATAAGTATGCACGGGAGGAGGCCGAGTTTTATCCTGGCGTGATTCGTTCCACTTAGACTTATGCTCATTCCCTGTGCTGTTAGGCGTAGTTTCACAATAAACTTAAATCCTCATGTTGCAGGTTTTTTGCCGCGGATTGTACAATTCCATGTTGTATGAGTAAAACGTACGGAATTCTGCCAGAACGAATAATTTCAAGACATATTTGGTCGGCTTGCTTCGAATATGTTGCCTAAACTTGCATTTCCCACGAAAGGCTTCCAAGGATTCGTCAATATGAAACATTCACTTCGTGAGCATTTGGCTTGCATTTTTCTACAAATCCATCAAATAACACTCTGGTTGCAGCTAGGTTGCCCAAACTCTTCCTTTGTTCACAGTTTGTGACATCGTTAAAGTGTAATTCTCGCAACAGAAATTGAAACGTGCTCAGGGATATGGTCAGTTTGTACCTTACTACTCCTATCCTATCACTAGCCCATAGGTCCTGAGGGCGCCGATTTCTCTGTCACTTTGGGGGGAAGTGTTCATAAAAAATACATATAAATATATGGGGCCCTCACATGAGTATTGGGGGACCGGGTCCCCGGCCCCCAGCCCCCAGCGTCGGAGCACTTGCCCTCGGATTGGTATGGTTAAATTTTAAAATACCAGCCCAATAGAGAAGACTAATGAGAGCTTTTAGTTCTGGCAAATCTAGATCTTTAGCATCTCGTTCTCTAGAAATTCTTTTGGCTGATATTCAGTACCTCCCCCAATCTTGCACATACAAGATTTACAGTGTGTTACTTACTTTACAAAATTTAACTGAGCTAGGGGCAGTTAGCGAAGGGAACTCCCACGGACCTTGTACTTCTACCTGCATCACAATTTAAACAGAAACAAGGTACTCGGTTCTGGAACCATGAAACGAGTTGGGGGAGATACTAAATGCCATCCATTCTTTTCTATGCCCATTAATCCAAATATTGGTATAGTGTACTATCTTCGCAAGAACATAATCTGGAAAAAATATCAGGATTCCAATGGAATATCAACATTTCGAGCTTGATGAATGGGTCTCGGTAAATGTGTTACAATGTTTTGCACAAGCAGGGAAAGACTACAATGTCGTGACGCGAGAACTCGCACTGGGTCGAAACGACCAAAAACAAACAATACAGCTCTCTAATTATCTTAGAGGCAGTGAACAATGTTTACTTGATAATGGGGTGATATAGAAGGGTGCAAAGAACAAAGTCACGGCTGGCAATCGACCTGTGGCGCTTTTCCGAATAGTGGTACAAACTTAAACACACCTTCGGTCTTTTCCCCGCTATGCGAGTTCTCGCGGGTTAAAAGTAACAAGGTCTATCTTAATTTCTATGGATGTACCTGAATTCCTTGTGCAGCTGCCTGAATATACATGGACTCAGGAAATGGTAACATCAACGCTTCTGGTAATTTTCGTAATGTGTACGATTCTACCAAAGTAACATGTTTTCCTTTCACAGCATCACAGACACTACCTTCAGAAAAGTCTTGATACCGAAGAGTCCATTCTTGAATATTAATCGTTAGCTTCAAACACGTCGCAAATCTATTATTAACAACTGGTGAAGACACTATTGCATGGGGATGTTTTTTCAGTTCTATTAGCATCTGTTGGATGGATTTCTCCACAATCCTCGTGGAATCTGGTACGAAAAGAACATACTTAGTTCTAATGAAGAAAAGTGGGTTTCTTTCTTCGAATGTTTTTGTTAGGCCAAATTGTAAATCGATTACTCTCACATTTGAAGGAACGTTTGTAATATTGAACGGTGGATAAGGAATTGAGTCACAAACAACAATAATTTCTATATTATGAAAAACTGAAAGTATCGTGTCAATAGTTTTCATCACATTATTCTCAAAGAACTCAACTTCTCGTATTACAACTGTCACAGCCTTTTCTATGTAATTGGAATCTATGGCTTGTACAGTACTGAAACTGCTGTCAAAAGTGAGTTTAGCATGATTTTCGTCAAGCAAACGATTCTCACCTAATGTCATCACTAGCTTCCATATGTAAAACAAAACTATGATATTTAGCACCACAATCACAACTGAAGTTACTTTTGCTACCCTGATTCTCATAACTACAAAGCCACCGCGTCATTCTATTTCGATTTACTCATATTTAGAAACGCCTTCCGCCCCTTAATCTGTTAGTCGTCTGCAACATCGCAATAAACAGTGAGCAGTCTTCTTCTTCTTCTTCTTCTTCAAAACCCAAGTGGTAGGTAGGTCAGACATTAGTTTTGTGCGCTACAAATGCAGAAATTTTACGAGATCTCACAAGGAGGAATTGTGATTGAAAATTAAATTAATTGAAAATAAGGACACAATCGGGAAAAAGACGTCAAAATCAGAACAAGGTCAAAATTGGGAAAGAAGCACAAACAGTGAAGGTGGGCTAAGGAATCAGACCAGTGGCGTATTTATGATTTTGTTTCGGGTGGGGCTTTGCTAACCTTAGTCCTGTGTATGTGAAAATTCTGCAAGATATGCCATTTACTTTATTATAGTAAATAACATTTCGGGCCTATGTTTAGCCTATGTTCGGGCCTATGTTTAACCGAATGGGAACAGAGTAGCCTATGTTTACTCTTTTCTCTAAAAAATGTTACAATTTTGGTAATTTCTGTTCCCATTCGGTTAGTTTAGGTAGGGTTGGTTAGTTTAAGTTAGGCTAGGCTAGTTTAGGTTACCTTAGGTTAGTTTAGTTTATGTTATATTCGTGTAGGAGTCCCGCATAATTTTCTAAAAAAAAATGATAGAATTTCGCTATTTCTACTAATATTACGTTAGTTTAGGATAGTTCAGGTTAGCTTACGTAAGTTTATGTTAGGTTAGGTTAGATTTGGTTACGTTATGTTACGTCTAAGTACTTGCATCACTCATTTCTCCTGTAAATTGTGTGTTTTTTACGTGCTTCTGGACCCCTTGTACTAAACATACCCCAAATTTCGGGGGCTCAAGCCCTGAATCCCCCTTAAATACGCCACTGATCCAGACGGAGTGAAGATGTCGCGGAATAGTGAGAAGTGGGAATGAAAAAGAAAGAATTAAAAAAGAATGGGGTGTTTGTACAAGCAAATGTAGAACAGGTACAGGGCTACCAACTGTACCATAATTATGGTACGCATACCACAATTTCAAGACCTGTACCATTTACTATAGTCCTTTCATTATGGTACGCAAAAGTACCATAATCCAGGAGATGCGACTGTCTTTTTACTCCTCGAAAACTGGACAATTGTGGATTTTTGTTTTCCACATAGGAAAGAAAGGTACAAATATGATACTGGTTTCACTTCTCTGGTCACACGTATTCTCTGTCTCCAGTTTCTGAAGTGGGGTCAATAAAAATATACGATACTATCTTTGAATATTTTTATTGCCCTGCTTTCCAAAAGGAAAATTTTTTTGCACTTTAGAAGGAAGTATGACTGAAGTGTTTTTCTTTTCAGAGAACACTTAAAGGCATAGGAGGATTTTCACTGTTCTTTACTACTTGTCTCTGGGTCGCGAAAGAAATTGAGAAGGAAATAACAATGCAAGGAGTCCATTGTATTGTATTACAATTTTTTAAAAGAACTTTTTTCATATATTGTGCGCTTCAATAATAGTATAAAAGGGGTTTTAGGTAGGAATTTTCCCAGGATTTTGATTTCAGGGGGTGTAGATTTCTCCTTGGGGGCGTCCCGACTTCTGATATTAGGCTTCTACTATATATCTTTTACCATATACACACTTAATGTTTATATGTATTTAACGTTAAAATGTATTAAAGAACTAATATACCAAGTTAAATGAATGTAATCTAAAACCTGCTCGCTACTCGTGTAGCCTACTTCTCGAGTCATATTAATAATATGTTTACTCACCGTTATACTATTGCAACTACTAAGCAAAAAATAACACTCACGACTTCTGGAAGCAGAATTAAATTTTCAACCACTCGTCCTATGCACACATAAGTTCATAAAACTCATAGTAATACCAAATATACAGGAACTTCACTTTATTTGCAAAGGGCAGCTAGCAATCCCAACACTAATCACGCTGTTTGCTTTCAGTTTAATCATACATAATTTAAGATTGAAATTAACGACTTTTCACTTCACAGAAGTTACCACACTTGCAGTATGTGTCACCATGCACGTCTAGTAGTTTCTTCTTGGTTTCTTTTAAGCCAGCAGTTGTGAGTTTTCTCAATGAAATCATTGAATAGGCGAACACTTTCTTCATCATCTTCTTGCATCTGGAATCTTGGGACCCTCGATGGACACTTTCATAAGAGCACACACATGTTCAGGGGAGAGTTTAGCTCTTTCAGAGCAGAACATTCTGTTTGTTGTTGAGAAGGATCTCTCCACAGAAGCTGTTCCAATGGGCAGAAAAAGTATCTTTCTCAAAACAGTTGAGTCATTAAAAGTTAAACTACACAAGAATCGCCACTGGAAATATCCTCTGGCAACCTCTTTTCCATTCTACTTAGGTATACTCAAAAGAAAGTTCTTCCGATACTTTCAGTAGAGAAGACAGTTTCTTGAAGTCTGGCTTCTCTTCTTCTCTTTCAAATTTTTCTGAAACGTGCCCAAAACTTGAGAATCGTCGTTGAACTTCAGTCTAACATTTTCCACAACTGTCCAGAGGCGTACGCAAGGGGGGGCTGATGGAGCTACAGCCCTCCCCCCGAAATTTTGAGTAATCAAAATGTTCAAATTAAAGTAGTAAAAAAGACTAAAAACCTAAAAAAAAAAGAAAAGAAAATCGAGAAAATGCAGTCTTTCCCGAAAGAGAACTGGAATTTTCTTTCGCATTAGTAAAGCATATACATAGACTATATTTTAATTTGGAGAAGTAGACGCTCTCAGATTTTGGAAAGGATATGCACACTATTAACTGAAGTCAATTCTTTAATTTTATAAAACTCAAATAAACGAACAACGTAATATAAGTTACATTCGAGTTTTATTGATATATTCGCGGAGAAAAGTTGAATTATCCTGCCCCGGCGAAGAAGCAAGCAGGTAAATAAGTTTTATTGAACTTACATTGTTCGATAAAAGGCGCGTCTGTTTCAAAGCGAAATAGCACTTTGAGAAATGGCCTGCACCAGGGGCGCACAGAGATGGAAGAACGAGGGGAACATTTGCCCCTTCCTGATTTATATGATTTCCTTACATTTTCAGGGATTTCGGTAGAAGATTGCATACTTTACAGGGGCTTCCCCCATGGAAATTCCTCCCCCCTTAGAAATCTATTGCGGACGCTCATGGCCTATACTGTGATGTGATCTCGTGTCATAGTTGGAGAACCCATAACTATATGCTACTTCTGAGTTAATTGATGTCACTACAATACCTTGTTTGCTTTGTTTCCAGTTTTACGTCCCTTGTCACTTGCTGTTAACGAATTAGTCTATTTTGTAAGAAATAGAGAATGGCCTGTTTAGATTGCCTTGCCCTTATATGGCGGCGTCCATGGATTTTTTCAAAAGATAAATATGTTATAGGCACGTTATTAGAATCAAATTTTATTTTTGATATCAGTGTCTCGAGATACTTCTTCATGTGTCTATCTTATATTTTATTTTTTTATTTTTCAGATGAAGAGAACAGTCCTGGCTTATTTTACATCACGCAAGAAGGGAAATACTGGAGACGAAGCTGGCACTTCTTCAAGATCAGACTTCGCGCTGGAGATGAAGCTGGCCCTTCTTCAAGATCAGACTTCGCTGTAGATGAAGCTGGCCCTTCTTCAAGATCAGACTTCGCTGTAGATGAAGTTGGCACTTCTTCAAGATCAGACTTCGCTGGAGATGAAGTTGGCCCTTCTTCAAGATCAGACTTCGCTGGAGATGAAGTTGGCCCTTCTTCAAGATCAGACTTCGCTGTAGATGAAGTTGGCACTTCTTCAAGATCAGACTTCGCTGTAGATGAAGTTGGCACTTCTTCAAGATCAGACTTCGCTGGAGATGAAGCTGGCCCTTCTTCAAGATCAGACTTCGCTGGAGATGAAGCTGGCACTTCTTCAAGATCAGACTTTGCTGGAGATGAAGCTGGCCCTTCTTCAAGATCAGACTTTGCGTGTGACGAACCAGTCATTTCTACAAAATCAGACTTTGCGTGTGATGAACTTGTCACTTCTACAAGTTCGGACTTCGCTGGTGATGATTCTGGCACTTCGACAATGGACTTCACTCACGATGAATGTAGCTTCTCCGCAAGATCAGAAGCTACTAGGGTTGGTGATACACTCATTTATGACGGGCCTTGTTCAATTTCTATCGGAATCAGAGAACACATTCAGTCTTCAGTAAACGATATATCAAATTTCATTAACGTTGAACTCAACAGTATGGAATAATTGGACAAATTGAAGCATCTTTGGACACCACCTTTGAGCTACCAGTTTCCGACTGAAGATTCTAGGGGTTTCAAGCGTCATTTTCAAATTGGCCTCTTCATATCCAAGCCCTTTTACAATTTGAAAAGAGCTTTAGAATCATTTAGAAATCATCAATCTCTGCAGTACCATAAAGATGCAGTTCTCACTGAAAGGACTTTTTGAGACTTCGCAGAAAAGAAGAAAGTACCAATCGACCAAGTACTAGATGTAAAAAGGAAGAAAGTTATTGAAGATAATCGGCTGAGGTTGAATGGGATAATGGAGACAGTGAGACTATGTAGCATGCAAAACATTCCTCTAAGAGGACATTCCGACAGGACGTATATCCCTCATCACACCTGTCAATAACGATGGAAATTTCCGCAGCCTTTTAAGATATCGGGTTAACGGAGGTAACCTACTACTCAGAGAACAACTCGAGAACAGTGCAAGAAACTCAATGTACACAAGTCCAAGAATACAAAATGCATTGATTGCGTCTTTTGGGAGCCTTATTCAAAAGAAGATTATAGAAGGAATGTGTCAGAGCCCTTTTTACACAGTGTTAGCTGACGAAACAACAGACATTTTCAAGTTGAACAATTTTCATTGTGTCTCAGATATATTACTGAATCCAAAGCCTTTGCTATAAAAGAGGACTTTCTTTCTTTTGTGCCTGTTTACGATGTCACGGGCCAAGGTTTAGCGAGAACATTGCAAGAAAAACTCATAGAACACGTGCTTGATTTAACCTATATGAGAGGTCAAGGCTATGATAGAGCATCTACCATGAGAGGCAAATTCAGAGGTGTCCAAGCCATTTTAAAGAAATCCTTTCCAAAAGCAATATACACCCATTGTGTGAGTCATTGCTTAAATTTGTGTATATCTGATAAGTTTCAAGTTCAGGCTGTTCGAAATGCTATGGGTGTAATATCAGAGACGTTTTAATTTTTTCGAGCCAGTGCAAAGCGTACCTCCATTTTAAAACAAAAGATTAAAGAATTGAAACCAGACTGTGATAATACAAGAATGAAAACACAGGCATGATGCTGTATTACTTTTTAAAGAAATGCTTATACCAATTGTTTCAGCCCTTGAGTGCGTTAACCAACTATCTGGTGAACATTCGAAGAAAGCATTATTAATTTTAAACAGCATTGGAACACCGTTCTTCATTCCAGCTCTGATTGTCACATCAAAATTGTTGGGACTGACCTACAATCTTTCAAAATACCTTCAAACGAAAGGCATCGATTTATGTAGTGCATTAGAAAAAGTAAAAATAACAAGAGAAGTTATACATGATTTGGCACAAAATGCTGATTCTGAGTTTCACAAACTGTTCAAAGATTCTCTGGAACTTGCAGCTCATATAAATGTTGAAATAACAATTCCAAGAACAGTTGGTCTCCAAAAGAATCGAGCCAATCCACCTTGTAAAGACCCGGAAATATATTATAGAGTGACACTTTTTATACCATGCTTAGACGACATGATTTCTTCTCTAGATGAAAGGTTCTTAGCTCACCAGGATACTGTGTCATCTCTTCTGCATCTCATACCAACTAACTGTGATGTACCATTGGATAAAGTTCGACAAGCATTTGAATTCTATAGAGACGACTTGACTGACTCTTACGATGAAGTACTTTTGGGAGAGTGGGATTTATGGAGACAAAAGTGGAAATCAGAAGAAAAACTTGGAAGTGTTCTCGCCGCATTAGACATTGCGATGAAAATATTTTCCCAAATATAAGCATACTATTAAAAATATTTGCTGTACTTCCTGTTTCTACAGCTTCAGAACGAAGCTTTTCGAAACTAAAATTAATTAAAACGTATTTGAGGAGCACAACAAGTGAAAATAGATTGAATGGAATTGCGTTACTCTCTATCCATAAAGACTTGGCTTTAGAAATCACAAATGATCATGTCATCGACCATTTTGCTGGATCTGGGAACGCAAGACGTTTGCAACTCACTTTTTAAAACCTGTGTATAAATTACGAGTATTTTATATAAAATGTTATTGTTTTCTACAGTCCTCTTCCTACAAGAGCTTACATTATCTATTACGATGCTTTGACCAATTGCCTTCGTTATATACACTACTATAGGTATAGAAATAAATTATACTAATGGAAACAGGATTTTGTTTAAATAAAAAAAAATGTTTTAGATTAAGCTCGCTATTGTAGTAAAATAATTTAACTTTTAAGTGCACAGTTGTTTTTGGTAGATAAATGTTAAATGGAATTATCACTTTACAAAGTTACTTTTTTGTGAGACATCGATGTTCTCGTTCTGAATGGATGTAGCAAATATGCCGAATATACTAAAGATTTTATTGTTAAGGCTACTTGGTTTCTTTCCTAAATTTTTTTAAAAAAAAGTTGCACATCAACAGGTAAAAATATTTTCAGGGGGATTCATCCAAGCTGCGACTAAAGTAGGAAATGTAATATTATACTAATTGCCCCTAAAAATACGCTAATTTTGTATTTAAAAAAAAAAAAGCAAAAAAAAAAAGCCCGAAAACATTTATGTGTATGTCCCTGCGCACCAGGAATGTGTGTCATCTCTCCAGCGATTTATTCCAACCTACTGTGTCATGTTATTTGACAAAAGTTCATTTAGCTACTGTATGTACTATAATCTTCACAACTGATTTCAGCTCCCCCCCCGAAAATAAATCCTGCGTACGCTACTGATATATATATATATATATGCTTTATATGTAAAATAAATTGTTGAATAAGGCGTGTATAATTCCATCTCCGGTTCTATAGCAATAAGTAACTCCAAGAGCTTATCTAACCACTATATCCTCTAGTGCCGTTTCCATCAAACGAGTGAGGTACCCGTTACAGAACAAAGTCACCTGAGTAATTTTTGGTAAAATCATCTGAAGAAACTCAACCCAAGAATGAACTACCCCTTATAGGCTTTTTCAGAAGAAACTACTTACGACAAATTAAAGGATTGTTTATGAAATATTAATAAAATCGACCGAGCAGTTTTTGTGAAAATTGTGTAAATAAAATCCACTCTTAGGATGGAGATGTATGCAGAGTGTGAGTCCGTTCAAAACTCGACTTTAAAAAAAAAAGAAAAAAATCTAATTCTAGAGAAAACTGCAAATTTTAAAATCATTTATGCTCATATTGCATTTGAACTTCCTCCTTCCCGAATATGCCGCGTTATAGCGTTGCTAACGAAATATATTTATAAATTATGAACAAAATCGTTTGAGAATTTTTGAGAAAATCGTTCAGTAAAATCTTACCCCAAGAATAAACTATTCCTTTTGAAATTTTTCAATAGGAATGGTTTGTATCACATGATAGGGTAATTAATGAAATATTTATTTATGAAATTTGTATAAAATTGAATGCGACACATTCGAAGAAGTCGCATGAAAAAAATATCCACGGATGATGGGCATTTTGTCTAACAAATTTGGTTTATATCCGGCCAAAAATTATCGAGAAAAAGTACATGATACAAGATGAGGCGAGGCGAGTCTGTCCCTGACCAAAGTCGACCATCACATATAGCAATATAATCCTTTGACAGTGGACAATTAATCCATCATTTTTTTAGATCTGGCCAGATAAGCTTACTTATGCTTACGCCAGAAGATAATAATAATAATAATAATAATAATAATAATAATAATAATAATAATAATAATAATAATAATAATAATAATAATAATAATAATAATAATAAATACAGTTGACCCGAGGTTTATGAATCCCTCGGTTCGCGAACAAATTGGTTTAGAAACAAGTTTTGTGAATTGTTTTCCTTAGCTTACGAACATTATTTCGGTATGCGAACCCAAACATACGCGAATACTCACAATTATACGTTCCCAGCAGTGCTTTCGAGCGTTTGCCATAAACTAGTGTTACAAAGTATCAGCTTTTTTTGCGGACATGTTCGCATTTTGAGAGTAAAAAATTCCGTCCGCGTACATTTTCAGAATTCCCTGATTTGTTCGCATTTTCGAAATTTAAATGAACTGCTAATTCACTTTCAGACATTTCGCATACAACACTATGTTGGGCTATTTGTGTTCAAAGAAGAAATTGTTAAAAAAAAAAAAAAAAAAAAAAATCAGATCTACTGGAAAATATGAATAACCGAAGTTAATATGATGTATTCTTGTTTAATTATTTTCATACATTTCAATTACATATTTTTCGTATTGTTTTGAAAGTAAACTTTAAAGGAAAAGATGAAAGTTAGCATTCTTGTGTCGATACTCTAGAGTTAATGTTCATTTAGCGATTTAGCCAAATGGAAGAGTGTCCACGTATTGACATATCTCGTGGGCAACTAGCGGAAAACGAAAGAAGAAATACATTTTTCAAATTCGAAAGGAGGCGAGAAACATGGCAGTTTTAATCTCGATCTCGAGGCGAAAAATTTCTCGAGTATCGTGGTCAACACTAGTCTTAGATCTCAAATTCTCTTTTGGTGTTACATGATTCATAGTATAAAAACTATAAATTGATAATGTGATTATACGAACATAATGGTGAGTATTCATCAACATTCAAAGACGCACATGTTATTAAAGAATATTCTCCAATAATAAATATGGTTTAAATGTTACTTCACATCCTCCGTGGATCTCTTCTGAAGCGGGGAGAATTATGGTAACTACTAAATGAAATTAAACAAAGAAAAACTAAACAAATTTACAATTAACGAGACCAAAACTATTTTCGAGAAAAGCCTTCCGATTGGATTATATTAAGTTTAGCGTTCCTTTCAGCAGCGAGATTGTATAAGACGAGGACCAAAACCTTAATATGAGATCCCAACCATATAAGCTTTGCCGGGAATCGAACCTGCGTCTTTCGCATCAAATGTGCGTGCGGTATTTACATAGCAAATAGAGAGCTCAAAACCTTTCTGAGAATCCAGACGAGATTTCTACAACTCTTTACGAGACGAGACGAGAAATCCCTATTTTTTATCTCGTCTAGTCCCGTGCGCAATACAGATATAGATTATATGGTAACCATTCCGTAAACGTTATTTTACTTATATTTAAATCCGATAGTATTTTCATTCTATATTTTAATCAGAGAAAACACTTTAAAATGTAAAAGAAAGGAAACGGAAGAATAAGAAAAAAATGGCATACAATACCCAGTGACGTGGCTTGAGGAGAAACAACATCTACTCTTTAGAATTTTTAAGCATTAAGTTTAGGTTTTCTTCATAATTTAAAATTTTCTACAATTTCTTTTCCGTTTTATATTTTTCACGTTGAAACTAGATTTATACATATATATATATATATATATATATATATATATATATATATATATATATATATATATATATATATATATATATATATAATCTACGTCCATGTAAGTAGATAGATCGCACAGCATCTATTGAAACTTCAAAAAGTAACCATGCATTGATCGATATTTTTTGTATCAACCTTATATAGGAGTACAAGCTGCGCGCGAAATTAAGAACCAAACACTCGTTCATTTATCATTAAGTTTATTCAATTCAATTAAGAATTATATTAATAATTGTACCAGACATGACGTCCGTATGTACTACAAATGTTAAATAGTTTTATGTATAATATATAAACGTTTCAATGCATACTATTAATCTGCAGTATAATAAATCCATGACTGCAGTAATTAAAGTTTTCTAAATTGTCCGTAAACTTAAACTGATATAAGCTATAAACATTCCAGTTGCATTGTATAATCTCTCTATGATATACAATACATGTCCGTCGTCATTTGCATGAAAGATTTAGCGTTTTGAAATTAGGTGTAAAATGGAATTATCGCATTCGTTTTAAATTGTATTAAATATTGGCACGAACAAAATGTTGTATTGCCTGAAGTAATACCAAATAGGTGAATAATAATACATTGAACTGAATTCATAGTAAGTTATAAAATAATTAAGTTTAGACATTAATAGCAGTGATTGTCATTTGTTCGTAAAGACACATTATTTCTGTTAATTATTTGTACATTTGTCACAGTTCACTCTAAACTTGATTATTTTTCACTGTTAATTGAATTTGTATAAGTATTGTACCAAATAAAAGAATTAAAGACATATAAAATACTTGTAAAGTAACCCAAAAACCTATCACACAAAACAAACACTCCCATTTATACACACACACGCCATCTCAATTGAGTTTTGACCAAGCACCTAGGGAGATGGGACCTACTGTTGGAATGCTGAATCGTTTAGAGAAAAGGTTTCTCGATATCTCACTGTTTTTGCACTATGCAGCTCACTATTGAAGCCGGAAGTACTAGTAAATTTCTACCGCTTCCTGTTTTAGTAGAGTGTTGTGGGTGGAGATGGCGTGTTTCCTTACATGAAACTGGAAACGATCGATTTCTACTACCTCTAGTTTTTGAAGATAGAGTAAACGAAGCAGATGACGCTGAAATCTATGATGGAGTTTTCGAAACGCTGAATCGATTGCAAGAAAATTGTTTCTCGATATCTCTAATCGTTTTTGTTCTGATACCTGTCAACAGGTGGACAGACATAGCCGTTTTATAAAATTTTCTAAATTTGTACATAGCACAGTTTGGAAGTCCATTAGACAGTTACCAAATTATATAATATTTACTAAATTACTAACAGAAATATCTGTTCTATAAATAAATATAAATATAAAACAGAAAGTTTGAATATTGTAGAAATTTTCACTCTTTCCTTTTAGGAGCGGAATTTTCGAAATCGAGAAATGATTATTCCGAATCCGAAACCGAATCTTATGTCCAATTGAGAGTTTGTTTACCAGTACCGAATTTCACACCTCCAATTTAACCGAATCCTCACATTCAGCCTTTTCTGAATAGTCGAAAATTTTGATTATAGAATTTTCCTCTTTTAGGGTTAGTACTTTCAGAAACGCTAAAAATGCAATGGACTATCATTAACAAACTAACCGCTATCTCTAAAACGCCTAACTCAAGCATTGAAAACTTAATATACAACAAAAGAAGTGACGGATTTCAAAGAGCGAGTAAAACTAAACTAAAGCTCAAGGGTTTTGATATAAACTACCTATGATTTATCATTATTACTATTCCCTTGCTACAATTATCATTATTACTATTCCCTTAAACAGGACTGAGAGAGGTTATTTAATAGGGACACAATATATTATAAAGGAATTTCAATAGTTAGTTAGTTTAGCGGTAAATATCATCGCCTATGGCAAAGAAGTCATAGGTTTAATTCTCTATGAGAATACATGTTTGAATTCCACATAAAACAATTCAGAACTACGCTTTTTTTTTTTTTTTTTGTACTTCCGTATAAATTTATAGGGACCCAAATGTGCTTGTTGAATAATATTTAGACTTATTAAGTATCCTTTCGTCTATAAGATAAAACACACACACACAGAAAAATATGAATGTGTATACTATGTATGCAATAATGATTTTTTTGTATCAACTCTCAATATCCTCCATATTCTTTTCCATAGTTTTACTCCAAAAAATTCCTATTTCGTAGGGTCAATTTGAATCACCGATCTTGAGGTTTAAGATTGTCGTATTCTCCACGAAGGTTACCACTGCACTATTTTAATATTGAGTGGTACTGGCCTCCTTTGGTAGTTCATGTAGAAAAGACTGTAAGTGAAGTATGAAATTTGGGTTTTATTAAAGTTTTTATTTTAAAGAATTGCTCCATATATATGCATGTCCATGTGTAAATGCAATTGCTATGATAGTGCAGTATCGTGTAAGACAATTTCATGACAGAAAAAGAATGTTACAGAATTTATGAAACAAAGTTACAAAGTTAAAATGTTAACTTAGGATGATTCCAGGATCGGAATTTTTTTTTTTTAGTTTAACCTTTCACAATTATGCACTGAAGCTAAAGGGGGTGGTAATAACGAGATGGATGATAATGGTGGAATAAAGAAAGCGGAAGAAAATGGGAAAACTCCAAGAAAAACCTACGCTTACAGTGTTTGTCCACCACAAAATCCCCACACGCCAATGATAAAATTAATAAACATAAAATAATTATTCATAGTTATAAAGATTCCTCCCATTATGTTTGTTCGTTTATTTTAAGTACAAAATTACAGAGTTACTTGCTGAATGATTTTACAGAAAATAAATTACGAAAGTCTTTAGCTGTTTTATTGAAAATAATATTGTTTTAAGAGTCCAGGTCTAAAAAGAAAAGAAACGAAAAAATGTATGAACAAATATCGGTGCTTTACCTTCGAGATTTCGTTTACTTTCTGCTCTACTATACACATAAGGTAACTTTACTGCGTCATGAAGGTCGTAATACTGACATTGTGACTAAAGATTTTTTTTGAGATCTCCAGCCTTTTTGGACACAGAAACCAATTTCCTTTCAACATCCTATACAAAATGCGGGTAGGATGAATCACATGTTACCAGAAAACAACAGAATGTTTTCAGATATTCTTGCTTTTACCTTGCAGATTTTGATTTGTTTTTCATAAGCTACTTCTTAGTTTTTAGCTTCAAAGAAGGTAGCTGGAAAAAAAAGGCAAGTTTTGGGACACTCGAATTGGCATTGGAACGATCAAGAACTCTCGTAAAACATCCGGTTAATCATTTGTTATCTATTCGTAGTTATGATATTCCCTCTACTTCCATCGCTTCTTTTTTTTTAATCGTTCTAGACTAAAAATGTAAGCAATGTATCAAATTTAAGATTTAAAATTACTGTAATTTTCTGTAATGGAGATTTTTTTTTATTTACAACTAAATTATTATATACATATCCTAATATTATCGTTCAATTTTCACCCTTGTACGTGGCAAAAAGACAGGGAAAGTGAAATAGAGCGAAAGGGAATTTGTAAGGATGTGGGTTCTTTTTTTTATTTATTTATTAAGTCTCTGAAAGGTAAGGTAGTCTCGGTTCCTGTAAACAGAAATGTAAATATGCTACTTGATATTAGGAAATTTTAAACAATGAACTACAATATATCCTATTCAAATTCATTTATTGTTATTATTGGCTCAGTACATGTTTACAAAAGAAAAAATTGTACAGATGACAACTGCAAGTTATATAATTGCAGGGTTCTTTGTTGTTGTTTTTTTATAATTTCTTCTTGTAATTTTTTTTCTGCACATTCAATTAAAACATACTGATATAGATATACAAGGTGATTACAATCACATCAGCGTATTTCCAAAATAGATTAACAGATGGCACTAAAATGCAGTCATGGCACTCAATAAAAACTACCAGGAGTTCTCAAGAAATTCTAACCTTTTGTATGCAATAGTTAACGTCTGTAATTATTTTACTTTTTTTTTCACAAACACAGTGAACAAGTTGAAACAGTAAGTAGTTTCATTGAAAAAAATAATAAATCAATATAGACACTACTTGTTCACACTTGTTAAAAAAAAAATAACTAACTTCACGTATCTTGGAAGATGAATATTTTCTCTGCTTCTTCTTATTTTTATGTTCCACTTGTTGTTTAAGCTGGTATCACATTGTCTATGTTTTCCTATTTCCATATTTTTTTTTTAAATAGAAAAAGCTATCAAGTCCTCTTTTTTCTCTGAAATTTCTACAGGCACACAAGTCAACATCTAGCCTACCAGCCAAGACAGCTGTAGAGATCTTGCCTAAGAAGTTGCGGAAAGTAGAAAGTGTACTGCTAGTATAATTGATTCTAAAATGAACAACATTCACCTATGCAATTATGCCAATTTGTTACTTATATATTTTATCGCTTCTCTTTTTTTAACACTATTTCTTTTTTGTTTTATATTATGTTTACGAAAACCAATTGCATACGTAAAAAAGCATCAAATAAAATAAAATACAGTGCATAATTTGTAATATTGAATTTAAATTGAATTGTGTTTTTAACTTCCCCAGAAGATAATAATAAAACTTGTTATAACACATTAAACTGTAACTGTTGTACTTTTTATACAATTATCTTTGTTTCCTTGCTTTACACTTCTTAGCAGAAATTATTTACATAGAATTCAATTCAATATTTTTCCGCTCTTTAGAAGAGTTTCAAATGACAATTTATAATTTAAATTATGGTTTTCACGTATTATATATATGTTTTCCTTGCGTTCATTACACACTGGAAATTTTCCTACAGCCTAATCTGACAATATTTTTTTTGTTCTTTGTTTTGCTTGAATACTTACATTATAAAACCCCTATTACATTACAAAATATCTAACTCGTATTTAGTATAATAATAAATACCTTTATACAATATATATATATATTATGTATACTTTTAAATACAAGCTGGAGATTTCAGAAAGAGAATATCAGTAAAACTTAAAACTGTTCAAGAGTACTTTTATTACTTAAAAAAAATGGGAAATCTAAATAAATGTGACATCATTACCTTTACTAACTTGCACGTATGTTTCTTTTTTATATAAATATTTACAATGTTACTTATTACATAGAAATCGTAGCCCAAAAATATCATTCATACACTGTATGAATACATTATATTTAAAACGTAAAAAATGCTTGTAGTCAAGCAAAAGCATAACATAAAAGTTATACCAAAAAAGAAACGTAAAGCACCTCTATTTCATTTTATTTCCATTTTTTTTATTTTTTTAAAAAATTTTTTACGTTTGTTCTAGATATAATGAAAATATACTTTACAATACAAATTACATAACGAAGATTTCGTTTTCCCCCTAGCATCAGAAAAAAGTTCAGAATACACTTTTGTGAAATTTGCATTACTGCTATTCAGAACTGGATCATGCTTCTAATCTTGAAGAAAATATGTTCATTAAATTAAAGTATGGGTATATTGAATTAAAATTCACGTCAACTATGGTACGAACATAATTTAAAAAAAAAATTAAAAAAAAAAATTAATATTTAAAAAAAAATCGATCTTATTTGAGGATTTCGTGTTTGTTGTTTCGTGACAAAAAGTGAAGATTTCATTAACCTTAACAAACGAAGTTCTACAAGAAGAAAAAAAAACTTAGCACTAAACCAAGATACAAAATATAAATTGACAAAGGAAAATTCATAAATAAAGAAATAAATAAAATCATTTTGTATTTCAATAAGAAATAAAAATACACTATTAACCTTCAGTTAAATCATTATTATTCCTTTGTGCATCTTGATTGGAAGCATGGTCCTTGCACTAAATACTATAACGATAAAAAAATTCTTTTAATCCATTTTCATGAAATGATGAACTGTTTTGTAAACAGACACTGAATTTATCTTTTATAAAGCTATGTTTTTATTTCTCGTTAGAAAGGAATTTTAACAAGTTTTATTTGGAGGTCATAACTATGTACTTTATTTTCCATTTATATTTTTATAACTTACTTCAAATGTCACATTCTTTTTGGATGCTAATCTATTCATGTTTCCAGCAGAAGTTTTGGAAAAAAAGTTCATTAACATAAAATTCACATATATATATATTTTCTGTGATCACGTATCCTGAGTTTGCACCACCGCTCAATACACGACACGAACGTTTTTTTTTTAAATCTTTACTTATTTATTTATTTATTTATTTATTAACTAACTTGATAACTGGACTAGAGAGTTGCACAAAGCATGTCTCATGCTAAACAATAATTTAACAAGCTTTTTAGAGAGAAAATTTCACTGTTGCTCCCCATCCCCTCCCCCCTATCTCTCTCTCTCTCTCTCTTTCTACGTGTATATTTAAGTATAAGGAGAGATGTGGCCACTTTGTGACAATTAAATGGCAAGTTAAAAATTTTATGCGATACATGATCAAGAGGGTTCTTTTATTTTCTTGTTTCTTTGTTTTTTTGAGTTATGGACGCTCACAAAACATTCATACACACATACACACACACTCACTCTCTCACACACACAGCAGAACTAAGCCATTCATCTCCGGAAAGTAATTGAATATTTCGTACATATCTTTGGTTTGAAGCCTGAGTATTCACTGCACATTTTTTTTTCTATTTTTATATTCATACCTTCACGCATACGCACACACGATACTCAAAATTTTTATCTTTGTCAGTATTTTTTATTAAAAATCTTTATCATACGCATTCTTCTTTCTTCATGTCGACTACAGGATATTATTACTTAATAATAATTATAATAATAATTGGATTTTATTATTTTTAATAAAATGGACAATATTTTTTTTCAAGACAAAAAATAATTAATAACAGTGCTATATTTATATATATATATATATGAAATGTCTGCAAGCTTATATTACAACCATCATGCATTTGATTACTTACTAGGCAACCTATTCTCTCTCTCTCTCTCTTTTCTTTTTAAATATATTTACTTATTTTGGGTGGAAGATTAAATAACATTCAAATTATCAGTCTTCACAATATTTGAGAACAGTTTCGCTGTTCTTCAGATCTCTCATTTTTTCTTAAGATTTGAAATAGTTTTTAGTTTCAGCACACAATAACACTCAAAACTTTGTAAACATGAAGTACATCAATCTATACTTATATACACAACAATAAACTATTTTCTTTTCTTTTTTTTATTAAAAAACTTTTTTTGCTGTTTTTTTCTTCCTTCTCTCCCCTTAATATACCAAAATCCAAACATTGCAAGAGTCCATTTCACATAGATACATGATTAAGAGGAGCAGCTACATATTTAGATTTATATATATATATATAATTAGTTATTTATTTATAGGTATGTATGTGTGTATAGGTAATATATATTTATAATAATTTGTCTTGATGAAAAGGAAGGAACCTCTTACAATATTGTAGAGACAAGAATGCTAATAAATGTACAAGACTTTTACTTTATACAAAGGCGTTTCTTTTATCCACTTCGCATTTTTAACCGCTCCAGCACAATAATAAGAGATGGTAACAAGAGTACATAACTTTGTGCTTTCTCACTTGTGATAGACTGAATTGTTTCCTTTTCGTTTCTTTTCTCAAATATTGTTCTTAATTAGCACGACGCGCACGTATGTTGAAACACTTCCTCAGAAGCATAGTTTAAAAAAAAAAAAAAAGTTTGCAGCGTAGGATTCAACACAGCACTTATCCTCTTGAACATGTTTCTTGTTCTTTTTTTTTTTTTTTTTTTTTTGAGTGAAATGTACTCCCGAAATTATGAATTCTTTCCTGTTTTGCCTTTTTTCCTTTACTTCTTAAGTTTAATTTTATACAGTATTTCTCCCCTTTTTCCCCTATTTACTCTCCTGTATTCAAACTCTCACAGCCCCAAGTTATGTTCTTCACTCTCCAAGAAAAAAAGAAAAGAAAGAAACAAACAAAATTATATTAAAAACACTGCTTCACATTATAGACATAACTGCTGCCGCCATATTTCAGTGTCCGTATGACAAAGACACTGGACAGGTACCTTTTTAAATTTTTGTGTGTATGTATGTATGTTAATAATTTAAGTCCTATAAATGAAACTGCACGGGGTATCGGAGACACCCCCTTGCGGGACCTCATTAGGCGAGCACGGTGGGCTTCCTGTCATGGAGTGCATGGGGACTAATGGTGGGGAGGGAGACGAGGAGGGCGGAGAGGGGGAAGAGGAGGACGAGGAAGTGGCGAGAGGATGACCTCCTGACCCTGACGCCACTCGAGGTGTTCGTCGGCTTCTTCCTCCCGTCCGGCGTTGTCCACTCCGCGTATCCCGAGTCCCCTCCGTCTCTCAGAGATAGACCTTCTTCACGCTACGTGTTGTTCCGAACCCATCGCCCACGGTTCGGTTGCTGCTACGATGTGTGCCGAACATGTCTCCTTGATGACTCCTTAGTGTTCCAAAATTGTCTCGTCCCCTCTGGTGTCCGTAAGGATCTCGGGGTGGTGTATAGTTATCAGCGAACTGGAACAACGTCTCTGCAGGAGCGTTAGCATGAGTTTTCCTCAAAGTATTCTTTGGGGATGAATTCAATGATTTGTTAGCTGTGGGTATTAGTACGGGCTCAGCATACGTTACTTCTTCTTGAGGAAGCAACTTCGGTTCTGTTGCTAATCTGTAAAAATTAATAAAAAAAAAATCATTATTTTACTTTCAATACAAGAGAAAAAAACACTATTTAGATAATACAAACAGAAGGTATTTGTACAAGATACACGGTCGATTCTATTTGGTCTAACAACTTAATACTTTATAATAAACAAACAAATGAACAATGCCTCATTAGTACTGTAGACCAGAAATAAATTCTACATAATTTAGTTGATAGTAGGATTCCTAAACGCAACTTTTTTTCCCCCACAAAAATAAAAATGTATAATCTTTAGAAGTATGAGGGTATCAAATCTGAATTTCCCGTATCTTGGCAACTGTAACTTATAATCTTTGGTCCAAAAATGAATCGTCGAAAAGTCACCCCCAAATGACTCTTTCCAGTCTCTAAATATACCCAAATCTCCTGTCGCATGAAATATTCATATTCTGTATAACAAAAATATATTTATATACTAATTTTGTGCACGTATGCCCAACGTTTCAAAAGAAACATGTGGTAATACCGGAAAATCTTCTAATCTTTCTACGCATCCTTCAAAGTACAATTTCTCAAATTTTAATATTCCAAATAATTTGAGTATAAAGGTAATATTACAACGTTCTAGGCTGAACTATTTCGGAAATTTGTAGAGGAGTTAGAAAACATTTAACCTTCTTTTCCACTCTCTTAGATGTTGAATTTAAGAAAAATCTCATTTTACTTACAATCTAGGATCTAAGAGGAACTTAAAAATGTGAATTTCTCATGCCTAACGATTTCAGAGTTCTGAAGAAAGATGAAAAAAAGTTCAAGCTCATTCCTTCTAGTGGTAACATTTCGTAAAACTCCCTCTTATCAACAGACATAATGTTTACTGATAATATTTGCATGGAATTTCAAATCCCTACTTTTAACACCCTCGGAGATCTGATGAAAGACGTGGGAAAGTTAAACTATCTTTCTCGTTTTCAGGGATCTTTCTCGATGAGCCTTGTCTTATCTACGGCCTAGAGTTAATGGGCAGTTTCAGTTTCCATTACCAAGCGGTTTCGGAGATTCGATGAAAGACGAAAAAGTGTTCAAGGTCTTTTCCTCTTTAGGGGTGGTATTTTGGAAAGAATCCATGTGATCTATAGGTAAACATTTTGTTCAAAATTTTAAGTTTCTGTTCCTATCCGTTTTGGAGATCTGATGAAAATCAAAGAAAAGTGCAGCGCCCATATTTCCATCTACTTGTCTGTTTCAAAACACAATCCATCACGACAGTACACTTGACCACATATTCCACGTAACCATCCTCAAAAACCTCCCCCAAACTATTCCACATTCTCTCAGCAGAATGGGAAGACACTTACATTACCATCCCATTAATGAAACGTTTCTTCTCCCCCCTTTCCCACTTACTTCATGTCTGTCGATCTATTGTTTTAATTTTTTTACTGTTATTTTTTCATTTGTGTTATGTATTATCTTTCATTATTGTTTATTATTTTTTAAATATATAACTACGAATATTCTTAACTTTTTCTTATCAATTTTCGTCCTTTATTTGTTTCTTCCCTAAAAATGAAGGACATTATATATCATACGAGTTCAATCGACCTCATCCGACCGAAATCAAACTTGGAATGGTTGTAGACCTTGCCCTGCTGTGTGTGCAAACTTTTGGTTCAGAGTTATCAGCGGTCAACATCGAAATTATCCGACCGGGATCAAATTTAGTATAGTGGTACACTGACCTGCTATAGAAGCGTGAAAAATATTATGTTGTACAGGCCTCTGGTTCCTAAATAATGCAAAATCGAAGTAGTAGTTCAAGTGAGCAAAGTAAGAACGTAATATATAATATTTAAGTAGCAATTAAAGGTTATTCTTGGAGAGAAAGTAATAATAATATTCAAATGAAATACGATTTTCTTTTATAATTATGTGTATCTCACTCGTGAACTTTTCAGTTCTTGAATATTTCTTACAAAACTGTTAATATACAAATTATTGAATTCATTATTCTTCATCTCTTTAGTACTCTTGCTGACCAATTTGTCTCGTTAGCTCTCATCTTATTCCATCTCTCGTTATTTCAATCAGAAACATCATCACGTAATTGCATACAAATATTGCGATCAGCTGGATGCTGTTCTTTAACGCTTTATTTCTTTTCTACCTAACTTTTCTGATGCTTTACTATAAATGTGTAAAATAGTGAAAACATTATTTCGGAACACTATGCTTTCATTAGACACAGCGGGACAGACGTGTGAAGGAAGGAAAAATACATAGAGGTAGTTAGGAAATTTCAGTTGGGTACAATATTATAAGCCAGAATTACATTGGATAATGTTGCCAGATTAAAAACTGACAGAGTTTTGTGCAAAAAGATACATACCCAAAGGGTTGATCGTTAAGAGCATAGGAGAAAAAATGAATAACTGTGATGAAAGAAATGTATAAGTTTATGATAATAATAATAATAAAACAAGATTTAAAGTAGCAGTGTAACGTGTATACTACGTGAAGGAGCAGAGTTTATATGGCGTGATATTTCCTCACTTAATAGTAAAACCGGAAGTGGTAATAGATTTTGAAATATAATGTACACCATACATTGCTGATATATGTCCCATCCGTGCAATTTCAAATGGCACACATTTCAAATCTGCATGTTAAACGAAAACTTACAATATCACATTTGTTGTTTGGTGTTGTAAACTAACGACGCTATAGTATCACAAACATCCAAATTTTGGTCTCTTCTATTGAAGTAATAACGCAAGCAAGACGGACGGAGCAATGTACATCAAAAGTACTTTAGTGTGTAACACTACGGGCATGATATCACGGATTTCGAATTAATACGAACCAAGATTCAAGGAATTGAAAATTTGACTTCTGTCAAAAAACATTTATTTCGAAAAACTACTTACATATGTAGCTCATTCAATTATATAGATGGCTTTCAATAAATGTGAAAATCATGATGGCGTTTACAGCAATTCGATGCCTCAAACCGTTCTGGAGACATGGTAAAGTTTGCAACACTGCTGAAAATTATATAACTCCGAAAATTTACTGTAATTACACCTGTCAAATGTGCTCAAATGTTCAGTAAATCAAATATTGTTTTACAAAGAGACCGAAAATACGCTATTTTAAGAAATATATCAAATTATTGTAAACGGCACTATGATCTTTGTGCCTATTAAAAACCATCTATGGAATTGCATATGATACTTATTTAAACTCTTTTGAATAAAGTGCTTTGATAAAATCAATTTTTTAATTATTTGTAACTTATTTTCCTACTTGTTCGAAATATGCCATATGATGATCACAGTAATCAATATAAATGCACTTTGAATGTACATTACCCTGTACGTGTCACTTGCGTTATTATTGTTACAGAACCCTCCAAAATTTGAATGTTTTTCGGTTTCCATGTAGATTTGAAAGATGTAATAACCTGATGTACTGAAATTTATATATATAATTTGAATTATATATATATATATAAAATTTGAATGATGATAATATTTGTTCCCTGAGATAACTATAAGTACTTCTTTTTTTTTTGATCATACAGCATACTTACCTATTGACATTTTGTCTTTGTTCGAAATATTCATACTCCGTGTCTGGATACGGAAGATTATCTTCATCTTCTTTGTGGCATTTTCTACCGCACAAATATCCTATAACAAAACCCACTACAAGAGCTGACACAGAGCCTACCACAACAGCAATAGCTAGCGTTTCCACTGTGTATTGTGGAATTTGGGTGTCTGCTGCACTCACTTCTGGTCCTGTTAAAAAAAAAAAAAGTAATTTCATTTTCAACGAAACAAAGAAGAAACTATAACTGTATACGAAAAAAAAATCAGTACATCATCAACAAAGTGTAGGATAATTAATTTTAAAAACAAGTAAACATTATTTCTTTCCTAATGCACTAAAAAAGAGATGCACTAAAAAAAATTAAATCATATCACAATCATTTCCAACTGGATGATCCATGACGTCACAGTTTGCTGCTCATCCTCTCAGTAAACCATACACAGAGAGAGCAAGGAGGAAACAGCAATCCTAGTGTTGATACACGACAGTGGTGACAGGCAAATAAGGTGTAGTCAATGGTTTTGCAAATACACTACACATGGATTCGTAGATAATCGTACACTGCCAACACTTGCTTTATTCCCTTCCACGTACTTCGCTCCATCCCCTTCTTTGTTTAACCTGTTCACTTTATCCTGACTCTTGTAGTGAAAGTCTGTTTCTACGTCATACATCGGCCAGTTGGATATGACCGACAGAGCATGTTTGGAGGTACCCTGTTAAGTTTATACTTATTAATACTGAAAACAACAAAATGGATGTCTTACTGCCGAATAGTTAGTAGTATTTTCGTCTTTCAAACGGTAGACCCATTGGAAGTACGCTTGGTTTGGATCTCACGGAGAATTATGAACTCCCGTCTCGCATAGCCTCAGAGTTCAAAATAAACTTTAAACTCCGAACAAGGAAACCAAAACAATAAATTATAATACACTAAATATTTCAGGTATGATTCAATTTGAAAAGACTATTAGCAATGTAACTAAATGATTTACTAAAACTATGCACTAGAGCAGATAATAAAATCAAAACGAATAGGATTCAGCATCGCATTTATTTCAGTAACTGAATCAGTAGCTCTATCTTCTTCTTCTTCTTCTTCTTCTTCTTCTTCTTATTATTATTATTATTATTATTATTATTATTATTATTATTATTATTATTATTATTATTATTATTATTATTGACTTAGTAGTAAGAACTGTACCTCTATTTACAATTGTCTTATAATTCATTACAATTATTATTTTACTTGTAGCCTATTGTATGAGGTTTCAGTATGTAATATTTTACAATGCTATATTATTGTTTATAAGCTGTTCACAGCACTCACAATAAAATTATTATTATAAAAATAAAGTTATTAAATTACAGCTTATATGCTGTGGAATAATAAAAAATGTTTTTACGTTAGTAACATATTTCTGGGCTTTTATAGCTAATTTCAGCTTCCTATGGGTTTAGTGCATGTGTATCAGTTAGTAAAAAAAGGTACAGTAAATAAATAGTTAAAGCAATTTTAAAACGAATACTACATTTATTGGTATTGTTGGATAGAATTGTTAGAATATTACCGAGCTCCTCCGTTTTCTCGGCATTAGTAAGTTAAACCCAATTGTGCAGGTTAGGATGAAAAATGATAAACAAGTATTTCTGATGTTTAAAAATTAAGAAATGGAATCCAATAAATATATAAAGTAAATTGTAGTGAAGAAAACAAGATGTATAATAAAAACTGAGATCAACATCGGCTTTGCTAATCGACCACTTTACAACGCAACTCTGTCTACTGCAGTCACCAGATGATGGAAGAAGATCTTAAGGTACTTTATAAATGAGGGGGTGAGCGCAACAGTGGTCTAACCCACTTTTTTAAAAATGGAGAAAAATTAAGTTAAACTTCAACACATCTGGTTTTTCGTACAGTATACCAAAAGCAAGCACAAGTAGTTGAATGTGTCATACATTATACATACATACATTGTACAAAAAACCACATGTATTTAAGTTTAACTTGATTTTTCTCCATTTTTAAAAATGTGGGTTAGACCACTGTTGCGCTCACCCCGTCAAATGAAGTTTAATGATAGTAATTTCTTAAATGATCTCAAGTTATACAACCTGAAATTTTGATTATATTTATGCAAAAAGCGATGCTAAGCAGCTTAACTGTCAAAATATTGTTCACTGTACCTAAAATATGTAACTTAAACCTACACTATATCATCTATGTACTATATTGAAAGTTAAGATGTTAATACTTCACAACTGAATTAATATTTACCACAATCTAGGTATTTTTTTTTTAGTCTCAGGTGTAGCAGTAACATTAAATAAGATCCCAATCGACTTACTACTTTTCATCTCCCATTATAATTATCTCATATTGACTCTAAATACCTACAATTTACGTTAGAAAGTTCTTAAGCAGAAACCATAATAATTTCAATCTTTTGTTTTTTCTTTTCGAAATAACATTGAAGAAAAATTATCTTATCTTGCTATTACAAAGAAGTATTGTAAGTGTTCAGTGAAGTGGTATTAGAAAAGGACGCTAAAAGACTTTTTTTTTTTTTTTTTTTTTTTAAGATTAGCTTTTAAAAATGTACAATTTGAAATGCACTTATGGCGGCAGACTACTAAATATTTTTGAAAAACTAATAATTTTTCTTTTGCCCATTTTTCGTAAGTGAAAAGAGGTAATAAAATGTAACTTACTACAATAATAGATAATGTTATTCTACACCCGAAAATACGAATCGGAAGAATTTTCAGTGTTGCCATCCATAGAAATTACAGTGTGACCAGAATTTGAATTACTCAAAAATCTAGATAAAGGCAGCGACTAGAAAAATGAACTCAACGGTATTTGATGACTTATCATGCTGTCTACCTTTCTTGTTTACTACTTTTTAAGAAATGTTTCTACTTATTTTGTAATAATTTATGTAAGTTTTATAAAATAAATAGAAATGTTATTTAAAAAGTAGTAAACAAGAAAGGTAGACAGCATGATAAGTCATCAATTACCGTTGAGTTCATTTTTCTAGTCGCTGCCTTTATCTAGATTTTTGAGTAATTCAAATTCTGGTCACACTGTAATTTCTATGGATGGCAACACTGACAATTCTTCCGATTCGTATTTTCGGGTGTAGAATAACATTATCTATTATTGTAGTAAGTTACATTTTATTACCTCTTTCCACTTACGAAAAACGGGCAAAAGAAAAATTATTAGTTTTTCAAAAATATTTAGTAGTCTACCCCCTTAAAAGCTGTCTTTTCATTTTATTCTACAAACCTTAATATCATAACAATAATATGTATTTAAAGAAGTACAATAACAAAAAGAATGAAATTTGAATTATTTTACAGTATAACAGAGGATAGTATACAGAAAAGGTAATAAAAGAATTTAAAAAGAAAAATAAGTATTTACTTTCTTCTGTTTTCCTAGAGTGCACTAGCTCATACTAAAAAACGATATCAGAAGAGCAATTTTCCACAATAATACACTAGGTGTTATTATTTAATCTGATATATATTTGTTGTGTAAGAAATGGTTCCTTCTACATATTGTTTCCGAGAGTATTTTTAATTTATTTTTTAAATAGCGAGCTACAATTTTTTATCTTGTATATCTCCAGGTAACTTGTTATAAATTTGGACTAAACTATATATAATACTATATACTGTAAAAATTGTTAGTTTGAAGTGGTCTATACCCATTTTATTTTTATTTTTCTATTTTTTGTCTTGTATGATATGTGTGATCCTCTTTTCCTCTTTACTCTGATCCTCGTTTACGTTACTGTGTATATTTTGTGCCAGCACATTATTAGATATATACATGTAGGAGTGTATTTTTAATAGTACTTCAAACGGAATAGTATTTGTTTCAGTAATATTGCTTCTGCTTGGATGATATTGTGAATACAGTACTTGACTCTTACAATCTTCTATTCAAACATATAGAATGATTATAGTTTTGACTTGATTTCATATTTTATATTATGAAATACTTACCTGAATGCTTCTCTTCATCCCTCATAATAGTAATGACTTCCCCGTCTGGTACTTCTTTGCCTGATCGACCTGAATCTTGGTTAAACGAAGAATGTTGTGCTATACTGGAAGATAAGCCGCCTGGGCTTCCAGTGTCTTTGCCTAAAGAGCTCTTCCCAATTAATTTGCCTGCAAATTGAAAATGAGAGAAAACCTGAAGTCTTATTCACTTTTATATATAGTGACATAATATTTTTATGCATATAATAGACTGAATAAAATTAAGAGTTCACAGAAAATCGAGGGAAGAAGAAAAAACGTGTAGCTCTTTCTAAAATAACAAGTAAGCAAAACAGTTCAAGAGTTTTTTTGTAATTAATACATACAAGGAATTGTATTATATGAACTGTAAAAAACAGATATTTTCTTTCCTCAAAATTCATGAATAAATCGGTGCATTTCCGATTCCATATGAAGTTTTTCCCAGTGCAATTGGTGTCATTCTAAAGGTCCATCCAGATGAACATAATTCTACCGGTGTTTGCTTACTATATAAATTTACATTAAATTAAATTTAATTTTCTTCATTTACATTCTACAGCAGAGTTTTTCAATCATTTTCAGTTTTTGGCATGCTACCCGTGTAATTTCAAACCACATAAGGTACCTAAAAATTTTAACATTTTTATTTTTATTTTTTTATTTTTACAGGCACTATCAAGTTACTTTGTAATTTTGATAATAAAGAAACATTACCTAGGGACTGAAACTGACTAACTATCAAATAACGGAAGATAGTTATTGTTGCCGCTTGGAAAGATTATTGAACTCTTGCATAAAATGTTAACTTTCTTCCAATACTCCAGTGGTTTCATCGTGGTACTGGCGAACATCGTTTGACAATGGCCGTTGTACAGGTTGAAAAGAGCCGGGTAATAAATACAGGTGTATAACGATGAAAGAATTAATAGATTAAAGAAGAGTTAGGGGAAACGGAAGAACTTAAACAGGCATGAGACATGATGATGTTTATCGAAGATTTACATGCCCTGGGATCGAACTGAGACTCTTATCCACAAGTGAACTATCCATCACTGAATTACAGTGTCACCGTCACCCTATAAGAATGGGAATTAATTCGAAAGCATGTCGTAAATATCTGATGTTTTGCCCATGGTACACGTAAAGTACACCTAGTTTCTAGAATTAATTTAACATGAAACTTGAAGATGCATGCATAGGAATACTATCTATAATTAATGATGATGAGTTGTTTTGTTTGAGTATAATGAACTACAGTCGAAATTGTCTGCAAATTTCTCATTACAGTTTAAACAAGTTTACAGTCTAATCTGTATAAGTCAACTATTAGCATAATGCATCAAAAATAAATTACTAGTTAAGCAAAAGGAAATGGCTTTTTGCTACGACAAAATAAAATTTCATACTGGATAAATCGTTACTGAAAGATTACCTCTTCCATCATATTTCCGTATAATCTTGCATTTGTCAATTTAATGGAATATTATTACCTGCTTCATCTTAATATTTTCTTCTCTATGAAAATTATTCTGCCACAACGAAAGAACTCGACTTCCTGAACACATTGTAGCAAATATTTGTATGTAATGTAATGTTACCCTTCTCCCTCCGGCTGCGCACACATACACAAATATTTAAATACTTTGATTATTCAATTATCAAATGACTACAACTAAGGATAATGAGGACATCTATTATTACTCTTAGGTTTCAGAGAAGCGACCCCAGCGCCTGATACTTATACAATTAAATTCATGTCCACTTTTTCTTTTATTCTTAAAAAAAAATAATTAATTAATTTAAAATTGATTTCAAAGATTAAAACAATAAAAAGTAAGTAATCAAACAACATGGGTATGAAGAAAGATCTAGGCTGCAGACGAACCAAAATACATAAAATTTAGAACCTTGGTGTATATCTTGAAATTTCGAAACTAATTTAAGGTCATTTTAATTAAATACATTTCTCCCACTCTTTTAGAATTTATGAGCATAGAGTTAATTAATTTTATCTACTGTAAACATTGGATTTACTCTTTACGCTCAAAAGAGAAGAAAGAAACTAATTCCTAATTTAATTTGTTCCTATCTTAAACTACATTTTTACTAATACACAGAGCGAAATAGTGTATGACGACTGATCGGCGTACCGTGTCGATGCGTTAACAGCCATATTGTAGCGTAATAGAATATCCAAGAATGAGAAAGTGTATGGCTCTTCTGGGAGCGGACTCAAGTAGCGTAATGGTTAACGTATTGGCACATTATGCAGAAGATCCCGGATTCGAATTTCAGTCCAGTCATTCACTTTTTCACTCTTAGAATATTATTGAATTAGCATCTACAAAGAATTTGGTGGTAAAAATAAGTTTAAGTCAGTTGTTTCCTCCTTTTATTATTATAATTACATTATTTAATGTTTTGATTGCTTTTAACTAGTTAATGCAGTGTGGAGTAAGCTCAGCTCAATTCACTGTCGAAGTTAAACAGGTACATATTCAAACACATAATTAAAAAAAAAAAAAAAAATGTTTTTTTTCTTTATATTGTGAACTACGCTCACCTCACACTCGCATGAAATTATGAAAGGTGTTTGGAATATTTTGTTCACCATTTTCATAAATGTAATTTTAGATATCACACGTTTTATCTATAGACGTGGTACCGGGTTAAGTATCTATGGATATAAAACTAAGCATTGAGAGAAAGAAACAAACAAATTAACAGAAACCAAACGTGAGAAGAAATCATCTCGTAAACATGTTTTATATTATTATTACTATGATTATTAATATTAATAGTCATGACATTGTAGTTTTGTTTGCAAATTTGTAAAGAATTATACTGAATATGCTGGAAATTGTTATTTCTTTCTGTCTTAATTGAAATAGTAAGTGATGTCAATCTTAAATCTTATAGAATTGACCCTGAGTGCTTATTCATTGTTTTCAAAATACACAGATTACAAAACAATTCAAGATAGAATATTTATATAATGCTTAATATTCAATTACTTCGAAGTCATGTGCTTGATGAGTCTCGCGCCATATGCAAAGAAATAATTAGTCACATTAGGAAAAGTAACAAGTATACTGTTTGTATTTCATTCTTTGGATTCAAAATATTTAGAGATGACCAAACCATCATTTTGTACAACACTTTTTACGACTAAATACTATTAATGTCTCGAAATGTATTCATGGCGTTAACAATGGCTATACTAAAGACAAGAGACACAAATATGAATCAGGCGCATACAAATTACGTCAGAAAAGAAAGCACGAGGAATTTAAAACATTTCCGAAAGGAGCAGATGGAAAGCTTTTATTACGAAATTAGAGCTACCTGATAGAATAATCTAACACTAAGTGAAGAAAGCAGGTACACTATTAATGGAAGTCATGTTGATTATGCTGCTTTTTCAGGTACAACATCTGAACTATCTTTTCACTCTGGTTATTTTATGGTTTCAGAAAGTTTATTTTTTTTAAATTACGAATTTAAAAAATCCTGAAATAATATGTGGTAATAGAAGGGATAATAAAACAAAAGTCCGTTCTTACTTTTTGGACAAGAGGAATGAACTCCAGTGGAGACGCTTTGGATGAAACTGCTGCCATCACTCCAACGGGAAGACCCAACGACGAGGCACTTCTCTTTTCGTTTGTCCCAGGCACAGTAGGGATCTTGGAGAGCCACACACTCACTGGAAGGAGAAAAAACAGATGAGTTATCTTGTAAAAAGTATTTATTTATTTCATTATTTTCTAATGTTTTCATTTCATTAGATGTTTTGAGTATTTTAAATCATTACAGGTGTTTTGAGATTATGAAGTGTGGAATTAAGAGACAAAAGCTGCCACTCTTCAACGGAAGGTATATTAAATGCAGTGTTCGAATTTGGAGAAATGTAAAGGACACGATTTCCTGCATTTCTTGTATCGTGTTAATTTATAGTTTCTCATTTTTTATCGGAGTAATACTACTGAGAATAGTGTTTGCTATCATATTTGTTGTTCGTCATTAACAAAAACGTGAACTTTTCGTTTTAATGTTAAAACTAAAAGTTAAGGAGAGGAAAATAAAACTTAGTTACGTTTGGGGATGCTAAAGATATAGTTTTGTAGTGTTTTCGAAAAGTGAAACAAGTAGATTTACCAATTTTTGCTCGAATAACACCGGATTCTACTCATTAACGCGAAATTCCATTCAAAGCCATTCAGCGTCGCTTTCTACAAGTTTTGAAATTGGCTATTCTTACCATTCAATGGCTATTCTCAATGTGAAATTGGATATTCTCAATGTGAACTAAATAAATAAATAATAATAATAGTAATAACTTAAATGAAACTGTATTGTAAATATGGCTTTTCTGTCGCTAATTATCCTTTGAACTTTATCCTAAGAGTTTTGATTTACGAGCAATACATAGCTTCCCCTCATGGTAAGTATTCGTATGTCCGAGCCTACGGAAATCTGACTACCGACGAATTTGGGTGGCCTTCTCTTTAGAACAGGTCTGTGTTATTCCAACTCAGCTGCCAATTCCACCAAGGATCAACTTTCAATTCAAATCACGTACCTTTAAAAAGCAAATAAGTACCCAAGAATACCAGCCAAATCTCTATAGCAAGGGTAGCTCAAAATTTAGTCTGCATTGCCTGTGTTTAATCTTTGCTGCTGAATTGTTAAGCAGTTTATTTCCTAACATCTCATAATCCTGATTTATTCTTGACATAAGAGTAAACAATTAAGCTGTGCTTTTATGTAATTTACTTTCAAATTAAGGGAATGTACTTTCTTAACGTTGACGTATTGAGACAGTTTGTGTGTGACTGTTTATGTCGTTAAGAAAGAAAGAAAAAAAAACTTATATGTGGAGTCACATCAGTGTATTTATACTACAGTTATCACCACATATAGAGAGCTTAATTTTAATTATGTAATGAAATAACCTTGTGTATAAATAACAAATGTACTGGCCGTAAGTGTCAGCTTTGTTCATTTAAACAAAAAATTAAATTTTAGAACATAATAGTAGCAGTACTGAAGCTTGCTCTCGATCATCAATTCAGCTTTTGCTACGTCATCTGTTTATTTGTACCGACCCGCAAAGCATTTTTCTAAGTCTGCAGAATGTCTTTATATCACAGTTCTCATGCAATTAATTTTGATGAGATCCCATCAACTACAGAAAACAAGGCTGTGTTGACTGCTGGGTGCCGGGATACATCGGCATTTAGAGAAACTAGGGTTCTGATAGAGCAGCCAAGCATGCTACCTTGGCAGACACTATCGTTGTTACTATTTCTATAGGCATTTTCTTCATCGGATGAACTTTAACTGACCAGAATAAAATGGATTCTGAAGCTTCTTTTAAAGATTTTGCACATATTATCGCATAATATTAGCAGAGGTGAGGTATATTATCTTATCTGATACATTCCTATTGAACGTGTCTTATTCTGAGAAATGTTTGGAACACTCAAGCCTCAGAATACAATTAGAACGGCCTAATGACCTGATCATCTTTTAAGGATGACATTGTTTTTATTGACCACGCTATAGCTTTTATTTGTCCCCCTTAACTTATCAACGTTCTCTAAAGTATTTTGTTTTCTATACTGTATCTCGTACTTGTTATTCGTTTTAAGCCATGGTATTTACTTCACTACCTGGATGTTAATACGCGGGTTTGGCGGAAACTCCGTTAGGTGACAGACTACTCGTGTATTATGTCAATAGTGCTGAAAAATGGCAGCAAGTATATGATATAAGGCATGTTTATGTTGCAAGAAATAGGTCCCCAGTGGTTGTAGATGAACGCATAACTGGATTGGGATCTCCTGGGTGACTGGATACGTTCCATCCTGTTGCACCTTATTCCCATGGCGATGGTATCTTCCAAGACGATAACGAACCTAGCCATTGCGTATGTCCTATGCAGGAACGACTCGAGAAACACATATGGATGCAGACTTCCAGTATCTTCCATGGTCTTAAAAGTCTTCAAATCTCAATTCCACTGAGCAGTGTAGATGCCATGAAACAGCATATCAAGTCTCTCAAGATACATCTCACTTCATTCCGGTATAGAAAACTGAATTACTTGTAGGTTTATTGGCCATACCAGAAGATTCTTACTGGCATCTCATTATATCGTACCATGACGGATTGCTGCTGTATGGAAAGCGAAGGGAAGATTCAATGCTATTAGGTAGGTGGTCATAATTTCATGATTAGCCCGTATGTGTATCTCGTAATACATTGATACCGTATTTACAGTTATTATTCCTGAAAAGATTAATTCATTAACAATTTTCAAACTGATATTATTAATTTCCATTATGGGATGACTTGGTGGATCACTAGGTGTTCTCGGTGCTATGCTAAAAGCTGCTTGAATAGTGCGGCATTGCCAAATAGTGTCGAGTGTTTACTGATGCCAAATAATAAAGGGAGTAATCATGGAATTCTGCTTAGATGCTTACTGGAGAAATTATTTTTTGACCTTTACCGCGATTCCTCTTCTCGAACTGCAACGCTAGAATCCAGGACTTTTCTTATTGTGACTACTACAGTAAACGTACAAATTTGGCAAAAACGCATTATCGCGTTCTGCGCAAGTTTCGTCTCAAAATCTATTTCCTTAAATGTAAATTAATATATAACTAAAATATGAAACATAACACGAAAAACGGTCAAACAATATATCAACTTCGTGAGAAGATCGTTACTTCAAAATACTTTACACACACAAATAAACATTTCATAAAACGGAGCACTTCTAGTCAGGTCTAACAGCAAGCGCCATCTTGTGTACTCATTGTAAAACGAATCAAATATTTTCTTTTATTTGTTACATTTTTCATCAGGAGACACAACCAAATGAATCAGTGTCTTGTGCTGTAGCTGAAACAATACTCTATCTTATAATAGTACAACATTTATAATATGTGACGTTTCATTACGCAGTAGTTAAGGGAATGAGCTGAAATATGTACTGACTTCCGGGATCCACCTTAACTTAAAGAAAATATAGTTTGATTTATTTGCATTTAGAATTATATTATATAAAAACACCTAGCAATTTAGTTTTTCTTATACATGTATTTTTTATTGTCCAAGTTATTAAAACAGGTTTTATTATTCTAGAAATTGCGTCTTCAGTAGTAGGCCATTTAATATAAGTCATAAAGATTCTTGGTATGAGAATAACTCTAAAGACACCCAATAGTATACACTTTTAGAATTGAAATGAAATGAGTTTAAACTGAGGAAATAGCGACAATTTATTGACCGTTAGTGAAATAAGATTTAAGTCAATTAAAGACATATAATTCTATTCCATGTATGTCATTAATTTATTAAGATGTTATGATTACTAATGTCAAAGACTTTAGAGAGATCAGAAACAGCCACAGTGTATACTTTTTAGTATCCAGATATTATGTTATTATTTCTACGAAATCATAAACATGTTCTCTCAACGAAGACATGCTGAGAGATTGAAAAGATTCGGCACTTATTAAAAAAATAATTAAATGAATACCACAGATTCTAAAATTTTTAAAAAATAGATAATTTAGAAATAGACGGTAGTTAGATATGTGACTTCTATTAACTTTTTTTATAAGGAAAAAAACTTACGGAAAATACCTTTAGAGTAGATCGCTTATTGATACAATGTATGTATACATAATATTAGTTTAAAGAGTTAGCTGGTGTTCCACCAGTGACAAATAAGAATCTAGATTTCAGGTTTTGCATCAAAATTCAAAGTTCATTTGTTGTAGCTGGATTTTGAAATACTGCAGTGTAAGAATTTAAAATAAAAGAATAAACGTAATGATTACTGTATACGTCGAAATGTTAGAGCTTTTCTTTTTAAAAAAAAAAAAATCTTTAAAATGTTTTCTGAATCAACTTCCGGTTTTGACATGTTTCTTTTAAAAGTCTTCCATAGAGTTTTGTTTTGCTATGCCACAGCAACATGTTTTGCTTGCCTGACATCAAGCATCAATTTTCATATGACATTTCAATATCCTTTAAATTAGATTAAAATGATTAAGATTTATTGATGTTTTTTAGTTTTATAGTACTTCGTGTAATGTCTTATATGATTTGAAATTAGTTATAAATGAGCCACTTATCGAAATACAATAATATTTGAATGCATTTTTCACAAGTAAGAAAATAAAACTGTACTAGATACTTCAATTTGTTGTATTTCCTATTTTGCACGAAAGAATATATTGAGTTTACAATTAATTTTATTAAAATACCTGTGTATCGGAAAGTTTTATACCAGAGTATACTTGTATACCACATTATACTTTAAAAAATAAATCTATTATTCTAAGTAAACATTCAATTATTATTGTGTCAAACGTTTCTCTCCAAAATGTTCAAATTATGACCAATTAAGTTCATGGTTGCACTACTTCAATTTCTTTATTTCTTTTGATTCTCTAGTGCTATCTCTTCTACCTCATTTCTGCATAACATATACAAGTTGTATACGGTCCACAAAGAGCAATATGATTAGTTGGATTTTATGCTTAACAACTTAAGTTCACTTCAAACATTCTTCAAGTTTCCAACATTTATTACGTTGTCGTTACTAATGCATAGGATCAAGTGGGATTCACTACTTACATAAACTTATCAAACTAACGCAGGTTAATTTATTTAATTTGTTCCGAACTTTTTATTTATAGCAAAAAGTAGATCCTACTTTTTGAACTGTATTATTATTGTTCATAATGGAAAGGTAAATTCAGATAGGCATGTTACCCACCTGCATGACAGTATTTTGTCACTGTAACATCGTTGTAATTTGAGTGCCTGCACTTCATGGTCTGACACTACGATTAATCTTCCATCCTGGACATTTCTTGAGTCCCGAACAACTTTAAGATTTCTTATTGATACATTGTGAGGGAAAACTTGGATTTCCTCAATCACCACTGGGGTCACTTTCTTCATCGTATCTGCAGAATCGGCATTTACAGCCTTAATGACTTTTCCATTATCTGAAAAGAAATAATAACGAGATTAGGAACATCAGTATATATATATATATATAACAATTCTTCTTGATTTTTGTAGCGAGTTAAGGCGGTGGAAATGTCTATAAAAAACTTAATCCCCTAGTATGATGCTTTTGTATTCTATCAGTGTACAGTTCATACTTCAGGAGTAGGGAAGTAAGTCTGAAATATGAAGAAGATTCTAATATGGATCTGCAACATTACGTCAATGAATTAATTTTCATGTACAAAACTTCTATAGCCTTGTCCGAATAAGAAAGTTAAACATTGAAAAACAGACCACAAGGTAATACATAGACACAATAGCGTAACAGAATTTCTTCAAGAAGTGGAAGAGTTCAAGCACCCAAGTACATATCGTTTCAAACGATAAATGTCTACTTTTTTCATATCTTCTTCAAGGGCGGTTAAAAGCCGGAAGCTGCCTTCCTCTTTGAGTACGCCACTGCATACATATCAGTTTCGATTCTGTATTTTACTGTATTTTTATAGTACATGTGAGAAGCACCATTAGATGTAGACATGCAAGAGGTAACATCATATTGTTATTCATATTGTATCGGGATTGGAATCAGTGCTCTACAAATCAGAAATCATTTTACAGATATAACGGCCTTGTTCCCTTCTTTTAGTTCGAAAGAATCTACAGAGAAAATATACCAGCGCTCATTATGTCCTACACGTATATAGGTAAAAGAAGTAATTAATTTTTGTTCATATAAAAATTATGTTTAAAATTGCAACTAATAAACCGAGAGACTAGAATATGCTCAGAAAAGTAGTTTTTATCCTAGATTTCACACACACACACACACACACACACACACACACACACAAAGACATTTCAGTTTCGGAAAAACTTTGATACTTTAGTAAATACGTGGCACTTGGACAAAATATTACGGCAACTTAGAAACAATTGAAATAACACAGTCATTTATTTCTGAGACACAATAAAAATGTTCCCTAGTCCCTTCAGTCTTCATGGTAAAATTGGGTTTCCGCTAGAGTTTGAAAACGGTAGGGAAGAGTTAGTTGGATAACCACTCATTTCGGTTTAGGATACATTAAACTTTTTGTATCAACTTGCACTCATTATAATTTACAAAGTACTTTCAAGAAAATATATTTTATGTGTAGACAATTGATATTAACACGCGGCTTGGCTTTGTTATATGTGGTTCTAGATTCTGTTACCAATGAAGGGAAAATTGCTTGGAATTAAGCATCATCATGAGACGGATTTAGGGAGTGCTTAAATTTAGCTAATTCAACTAACAAATCACCTGATGGACAAAGCTTAACTTGAAATTTTCATTCTAGCTTTCGTCCTCATAGGTGGAAGTAATCTGTTTTTCATGCTTGAGCTTTTAACTATGAATTAACCACGCAATTGTTTGTATATCTCACTTTACAGAATCAAATAACTGAAGATCAATAAATTTCCGTTTTAGAGATCGGATACATAGCATACAATGTACAAAGCTTTCACAGTAGAAAATGGATAAAAATTTATAAAGCAATTTTAATAATAAAAATCCCACCATGTAATTACAACCAATAACAAACACATTGCTAACATCTCCATTACGTCCCCTTCCCTAATGACGTGAAGAGATCAGGAAGTGTATTTATTAAATTCGAGACGCCTAGCAGAAGTATTCTCATCTAATTATAACTAGCTACGTTTAATTAAAAAAATAAAATGAAATCTTTAAAGTTTTATGTCCCACGTTTATGCCGGCTAAGGTAAAGGAGACGGTGGTGATGAGAAATGAATGAAATGGTGGAATGAAAAAAGTGGGGAGGAAATGGGAGAACCCCGAGGAAACCCATGCACACGGTGTTTGTCCACCACAAAGTTCATTTGGCACGAGCTGGGATCGAAAGAAGGACCCTCTGCGCCAGAGGTGAACGCTCTACCGTTGAGCCACCGACCCATTTAATAAAGTAGGAAGTGCGCTTAACGCAACTTAAAAAAGTATATGACAGTTCAAAGAGAAAGGTTATAGAATATTTTAGAATAATTGAGAATTTTCATGAAAAGTGAAAGGTAGTCGAGATTGTATTTTATTTAAGCTTCAGTAAGGCAGAAATAAAATAAAATTTACTTTGCTGTTTCAAAATTCAGAACGATCTTTAATAGAGGACCACATTATCCCTTATTTTTCAACTTTATTTAGAACATACGGTTAGCATTAAATTTGTCAATAAAGGAGTTTTGGATTTGATATGAAATCATATAACTTCAGTACAATAAAAAAATGAAATGAAATCTTTGAGTTTTACGTCCCACGGTTATGCCGGTTAGGCTAAAGGAGACGGTGATAATGAGAAATGAATGAAATGGTGGAATGAAGAAAGTGGGAGGAAACGGGAGAACCCCGAGAAAACCCACGCACACAGTGTTTGTCCACCACAAAGTTCACTTGGCGGGGGCTTTCAGTACAATAAAATAAGAATTGATATGATATAAAGCGAATAAAGAAATCAGTCTACACAAAAGACTAAGTATGTGATGGAATCCTGTCTTGCGTTCCGAGCTTATATATGTATAAGCCAAACTACGTCATCACTAAACTAGAATGGTCAGCACGCATAATACAGTCTAATGCCTTCAGAATACGCTTTTATTCTAATGATGACGCTTCAGAGTCATGAGAAAAGGTGAAGAAGCTTTCATATCAGAATGTATCCCAAGAGCTGAGCAAAGAAAGATTAGAAGTGAAATGTTTTGGGAGAATATTTCTAATGCAGATGCTGGATCTTTAGTTGCTGTCTATTGCATGAAGAGGGTAGACTCAGGGAGGGAGGATAAAGAAGTCTCGCCGCGTGCTCAGTTTCTGGAAGATGAAGAATACCATGAATCTACATTTCCAATTGTGCAGGATTGGTTTGAAGGATATCAGACTTATGATGCACATCTCATTAAATTTATCGAATCTGTTATTACAAAATATGATGTAAGGGGCAGAAAGAAGAAAATACTGACATGAAGGAATCTGGTTGCATTTAAGCAGCGTTTCTTAAACTTTTTTCTCTTTCAAATGAAATTTATCATTATTTATTTATTTATTTATTTATTGTATTCGTTTTGTGCATATGTCAAGCGTGCCAGTATATTATATTCGTACTAATATTTCATAATAACACATTTACATTAGTTGTTCGAATTTGTATAGTTTTTACTCTATTAAATTGTATAATTTATTATATCATATAAACCTGTTTGAGATTCTTAACTACGATGTATGGTGCAGAACTTAATTAAATTTTATTTTATCTGTCTTCTTTGGACTAATATTCAATCTAAAAGAGGGCATTCCTCGAGGACTACGGTTTGAGAATCGCTGAACTAATATAATTAAGAGTCATATTCTACTATACTGTATTTTTTAGTATTATGTCCTTAAGCTAAAGAATACCATTAGGAGTGAATGATGATAATTAAATAAATTGTGCAGAAGCATTTATGTGCCATGCAGGATTCGAATCCGCGACAGATAGATCGCCATCCTAAGGTCTTAGACCGCTCGAAAATATCAGCTCGCAGAGAGTCATATTCGTAACAAGCTAAGGAAAACCAAAATTGTTATTACAGTAAATAGTGATGTAACTCCATATTAATGGCTAAACTTAGAACTCCATAATTTTTGTTCAGTATACTTACTTACAACATATAAATGTTAAAAAAAAGTGAGTTCACTTGTTGGGGCCAAATTATAAGAATAATAGCAAATATCGTGTTAAAGTTACCAATTTTAGAATATGATTAAGTTATCTTGTTTTTGTTTATATTTATTTTAGGTTAATTTCCAAAGTAGTTAATATTAATCCATTTTTTTTTCAAATATAAATTGTAAACATCCCAAGAACGTGTATACAACGATCACGGAATCTGCTAAACGTTTATTTTAAAATATCTATATAAGAATCAAGTAAATATTTCACTTTTTTAAATCACTATTTTTAATTCATTGTACCTAGAAAAGTTGAGTTAATGGTACTTAAACCAGTATTGTGTAATCCGTGACAATAGTATAACGTAACTCTTTAAAATGAAATCTAGTATATCATTCCGTGGTTACGTCCGAAAGGCCAAAGGAAACGACTGATATATGGACATGAAATATAATGAAAGAATCGGTGGTATGAAAGGATAAGAAGAAGCAAAAGAATGTCGAGAAAACTCACTCACTAGATGTTATTTGCTACTAATTAATATGTTCTGAAATCGAACCGCGGACTATTATCACCAGACAATAAGCGCTTCGCAGCTAAACCATCGTGTCTACAATAAAAAAGTTGTTAATTTTCGAAATACTTTTGAACCGAAAGAGGATTTTAAAAAAATGAAGACGGAAGAAATGGAACATAACAATGTTCACGAAAATTCATTAAACAATGGTTGATTCCCTACAACTCTTATCGCAAATGCCTTGTTGTTTGCAGATATCAGGTTGGGAACATGTAATTATTTTCCACAAGATTATGAAAGAGAGTAAAATATATGCATTTTCGCTGACAGTTTATCAGATAACAAGTACGAAAGGAAGAACATTAAAGAACAGAAAAGTATCTATTAAGTGTCCGTCCAGTTGGACGCCATACTGGTAATTATTTCTTACAAATTGCTCACATAAAACCAGCGGTGTATATTGGTTTGTTGGCTTGGGCTACTACTAACCTTTATAACAACTGTACATTAATAATAATAATAATAATAATAATAATAATAATAATAATAATAATAATAATAATAATAATAATAATAATAATAATAATAATAATAATAATAATAGCAGCTCCCCCTCTTTGGAGTAATGAGTAATTGCTAGTTGGGCCTAGTTCTTCTTTAGTAACGCCTATGCCCTTCCTGCTGGTCTAATCGCTAGTGTGCGTGTCTTTGATGGACGTGACAATTTTCGGTGGGATAGTGTTGAACGCATTGCGATGGTTTACATTGTATCATAGCCTGTCGGTTCATGTCTCATGTAGCCTCTGTGCTGCAAAGGAACACTTCTATCGAACAAACAAACAAACAATAATAGTAATAATAATACAGAAAGAAAAATGAGAGAAAGGAAAACTGAAATGAAATCTTTAAGTATACGTCCCACAATTATGCCGGTAAGGCTAAAGGAGACGATGATGATGAGAAATGAATGAAATGGTAGAATAAATAAAGTGGGAGGAAACGGAAGAACCTCGAGAAACCCCACGCACAAGGTGTTTGTCCACCACAAAGTTCACTTGGTGTGAGCGTGGATCGAACCAGGGACCCCATGCAACAGAAGTAAACGCTCTACCGCTGAGCCACCGCGGCCTCTTATAAGAGAAAGAGTACAGATGAAGTATAACATCAAATGTTCATGCTACATCAATCATTTCCCTGTTAAACAAGTATAGTTTTATTGAGAAACTGTACAAATATATGTCGAGTTAGGATGTTTTGAGGAGATCAGGACCTGCTGGACACCCGTGGGTGCAACACTGCGTGCGAGTTATAAAGGACGCTGAAATAGGCGATTAGAAACAAAGGAGGCTCAGTCTGCAAGGGCCTTCGCAACGTAACGCAAATAATGAAACAAGTAATTATAACTATGCTGATATTGCAAAATACTGTAAACCACAAAATTTTCACTGAGTTGAAGCAAACCGCTACGGAACGAGGCTCGAGATGTCCGAGGCAATTCCCTGAGAATCCCAAAATGCGCTGCCATTCTCGTATAACTTCCCTTTACCTTCGCTCACGTCCAAGAAACCGATTATTCTACAGGCAACTGGTGTTATCTGCTAGCCGGTTCGCATGCTACGAGTGGAAGTGAAGGGACGGGGAATGCGCTCATAAGTACACCATTCTTCTTGCAATTAAGTAACTAGAGGAGGTTTTCTGCTGCGTTGCCAGATTGAAAATATCTTAAGAAAGCGAGACAGAGTACGTAATGGATGTTTCTAAATTCATACATTTTGCAGAATCTTTTAATGTTGAAAGAAGTTACTAAAGTATAAAATTTTCAATATAAATTAGTTTATATTATATTAACTTTATTTTGAAATATTCTAGGGCCACCATCGGTAGGCCCGGTAGCCCACAAAATATGCCAAAATACGCATAAAACACATTCTTACTTACTTGTTCCAATGAAAAGTACATCGTAAGTTTTTCCATCTGGAGTACTGACTTGAGGGTCCACAGCGATTTGTGTGAAACGATAACTGAAAAGAAAAGAAAGAAAAAAGTAAATTTATTTTGCTAAAATATATTTGTCAGTTTGCTGATATATGTAAACATTATTATTATTATTATTATTATTATTATTATTATTATTATTATTATTATTATTATTATTATTATTATTATTATTATTATTATATAACGATCCCTTTTCAATCATGACTGGTAATGGAAAGAAGAAAACCAAAAAAATCATTTTTTAAAAGGATTCTTAAATAATCATTACTGAAACAAAAACTCAAAAACAAACAAAGCAACATAAATTCATTTTACACAATGCATTGTTTTGATAGCATCTTATTTCATGTATACATTTAACCGATATAACAGAGAATTAAATTACTCAGTTCTAGGTATGAAAGCAGAGTAATATGCTAAAAGAAAGAAAAACATTACAAATGGTCCGATTTCATAGATAGATAGATGTATAATTTATTGGAAAATATAATATTTAATTTATAGACGGGTGTAATATTTTACTGTTTGTGTCTCTGAAAAAATAATCTAAATACAGTGTGTAGCGTTTGAAACGAAACTGACGTCATTTTTATCGCAGCAATAAATAATAAAAATAACAACAAAAGTACCGGTAATAAAAACCTGTCAATAACGCATCAATGTACAAAGTTCATTGAAAAAAAAATATCTCCAAAGAGTATCGATTTTAAGCCCTTTTACCAGTACACAATGTACAATTAATGTTAAATACAAAATATAGGTTGAATATTTCATAAAATAACGCGAAAATTATATACACACAAATGTAAGTATGTAAGAACTGTTACAAATATTAAATTTCAGTGGGTTCTGCAGTATGAAGTTAAACAAGAACTTTCCAGATAGTTAAGTTTACCAATTAGGCCTAACTATACACTTCTCATACATGAATCAGTTATACATCCACACTCCAAACAAAACAACAACAACAACAACATCATCATCATCACTATTATTATTATTATTATTATTATTATTATTATTATTATTATTATTATTATTATTATTATTATTATTATTATTGTGCGGAAAAAGTCCCGGAACGGTCCAATATCTCGCGAAGTATAAAGATCAGCAAAACAAAAATAACACGTGTTAAATTGTTTTGAGAAAGCTATTCAATGACAGCAAACGCAACCCCCTATTTCCACCTCCTTCGGGGGTACGGGAGGTAACTTTAAAATTTTAAATGGGAACCCCTATTTCTTATTGAACATTTGGATTCTCCAGAAAAAAGTGACAGTGATTTGACCCAAAATTGAAAACAGATGGTGCTTGAATCGACACACACACAAAAAAAGGCGTGCACCAAAACGTTACGAAAGTGCCAATTATCAGTTCCGTGCTCTGTGGCCATACTTTTAGCGTACTGGATTGCGGAGTAGAGGTTCTGAGTTCGATTCCCGTTCAAATCAATCTTTTTTTCTTTTATTTCCCCAAATAAATTCCACACGTTTTAACTTCAATTAGTGGTTTTTTGAAGTTATATAAAATACAAATTTCGATAATTGTTTTGCAAACTAGCTTTATGAAGTAGTCCTTATTAATAGGGTTATTACGGTTATAGTTTATAGGGTTATTTATAACAAAAAATAAACCATCTTTATCGCCATTTGTATTTTCTTGCAAATTAATAAATATTGACAAATACATTATCTTTTATCGAAGTTAAAATGTGCGGATTTATTACGTGGGTATAAAAAATTCACATAAAAATGTCCCTCTGCGCGGGAATCGAATTCGCGACCTCTGATTCTGCAGGCCAGTACGCTAACCGTATGGCCACAGAATACGAATCTGAGAGGTTACATTTTCATAATGTTTTACCGCCCCCTTTTTTGTGTGTCGATTCAAGTGTCAACCGTGAAGGCACTGTTCACAATTTTGGGTCAAATCACTGTCACTTTTTCTGGATAATTCAAATGTGCAACAAAAAATGAGGGTTTCCATTTAAAATTTTAAAGTTACCCCCGTATCCCCAAAGAGGGTGGGGATAAGGGGTTGCGTTCGGTATCACTGGATAGCTTTTTCAATAGTATTTAACACGTGTTATTTTTGTTTTGCTGATCCGTATATTTCGCGAGATATTGAACCGTTTCGGAATTTTTTCCGCACCCTATATATATATATATATATATATATATATATATATAGATATAGATATAGATAGATAGATAGATAGATACACCTTAATACTGAATACGATTTTCACATCAAATGATGACAATATAAACACATATACAAAATGTAGACAACATAAATATAATATAATCAACATAAATATAAACATAAATATAATATACAATAATATAGACAACTTAATATATCTTGCAAGCCATATAAACGGAACAAACTAATCCACATTGTACATAATTCTTTATCATCTTTAAATATGAATTTCTCGTTGCTATAAATAGGTACTTGTTCACACAACTATCTCATCAGAACTTATGATTTATTGTTACGTTTTCGGAGTGCGTGCAATAAATTATTATAATTATTATATATATCATACATACATATATATAATGTATGTATATGTAAATAATGTAAACAATTGCTCCAGAGAAGTTTCGATCATCTTACTATTATTATTATTATTATTATTATTATTATTATTATTATTATTATTACAATTGGACCAGGATAACTCGAATTTTTTCACGTTCCCTCGAACTCTCGATAACAATGTTAAAATAACCTCTGAAGTCGAATGTTTAAAAATTACAAACTCTATAAGTCGAATTTTCTGGGTTTCATAATCATATTTAAAAACCTCAGCAACTCGAACTTTCGTATTTGCGAACCTCTAGAAGCCGAAGTTTACTTCTATAAGTCGAATTTCTCTTGATGTGACTCCAATAACTCAAAGCTATAGCTTTATGCTTTTGAGTAACTATCATTGTTGCTAAAGTGTAATGTAATTCTGTTTTACTCCTATCAAGACAAGAAAGCCCCCTCTACCTGTTTCTGGGTCAATAACTCTTCTTCTTTTTTCTGCAAATGAGTCCAAGTTTGTCTATTGTGCGCGTCGGTCATCATATCGATGAAAAGGAAGCTGAAAACTTCGGCAGTTGAGGAGAAGAGGAAAGTGATTAAGACAATTGACGAGGGTGTGAGGAAGAAAGTCGACATAGTTAAGGAATTCGGAATCCCGGCCAACACGTTGTCAACAATTTTGAAAATAGAGTGATGTATGAAGACGAGGACAATTTGTTACACAGAACCAAGAGAAGAAAGAGTGTAGAATTCGTGAACGCAGATGAATATGTCCTAAAATGACTAAAACAGCGCCGTGATAAAAATGTTTCAATATCGGGCCTATTCTGAAAGAAAAAGCCATTCAATTTGCCGAAACACTACGCCAAAAAGACTATCGTGGTGGCAATGGATAGTTATATTTTTAAAAAATGGAATGATAAATTAAATATGGTATGATATTATCTTCAAAAAAATTTGTAGAGAAAGTGTCTCTGTAGATGACAGTTTTTTCAATAAATGGAAAAATGAGCTTGGGAAGTTTACTGAATAGTAGCCCCCTGAAAATATTATCAATCCAGACGAAAATTGACTCCTTAAAAGTGTTTACCGAACTAAACATTAACTTTTAAATGCGATCCAAGTAGAGGTGGGAAAAATAGCAAAGAACAAATTACAGTGTTGCTTTGTACATACTATACTGTGACCGAAACTCAAATTGTTAGTGATAGGAAAATCCCTCGCTGAAACCAAGATACTTCTGAAAATCGTAACTTTTCCGACTGGCTATGAGGTAAATAAGAAAACATAGATGACTTTCACTGTGTATAGTTCGTGGCTTAAAATCTTGACAAGGACATGAAGAACAAAAAAAGATTTTTATTTTTTTATTTTTTATTTTTGAGGGATATGGATCGCAGCACATTAACATTCATAAATCTTTTCGATGTTATGTGAATGGTCTCAAAAACGTGCAAATGTGTATCTGAAACCACAATCACAAACTGCTTTAAGAAGACCAGTTTCAAAGTCATACAGAAGGAAACCGAGAAACAGAATCCAGAGCCATCGATTCCAGACAACAATGAAACCCCGAAAGTATGGACTGAAGCAATGCAGTCCTTCAATATCAAGCAGCTCGAATTTAAGAATTTTGTTGCTGTTGACGACGATGTTGCTGTATGCGAACTATTAGATGCAGACATCATTGTTTCTGTGGTCGAGGGTTCCAATGCGAATTTGAATGATAAAGAGGAGGACACTAACCCTCTCAATCTGATCCAACAGTCAAAAACGCTCGTGTGGCAATTGATGTGCTTAAACGTTTGTGTGTGAAAAGGGACTTGTTCGAAAATATAGCTAAGAGCATAATCACACAACTTTGGATACCATAAATTTTTGAGGTAAACAATAAAAAATTGACCATTTTTTCCCTCTTCTTAATTAAGCTGTATTAATCAAGGTTCTACTGCACTGTGCTTAGTAAGGCTTAAGGTTTCTCTTAGATTTGTTAATTTTTTTATGTACGCAAAGACTTATTTCATGTAACTTATTGCTTTAATCTTCATAATTTAAAATTAACAGTGCACTCCGTACTTTTTAATGATATAAAAACAAGACATGTACAGTATTTTATTTTTTTCTAGTCATTTTAATTAATTTAAGGAACTTTCACAACTTCGAGTTATAGAGGCTGAACATATAAAACTTCGAGCTATAGAGGCTATCATTATAGTCGCTTTAAATGAGGAACGCGGAACTTCGGTATCCCGAATTTTTATCTATTCCCTTCAGCTTTGAATTATCGAGGTCCCACTGTATTGTTATTATTTCTTCTTTATTATTATTATTCTAGTGAGTATTGTTATTATTATTATTTCTTCTTTATTATTATTCTCTCAAGTAAAGCACTTTCTCATTACTCTGATACCTACTTTTAAGTCTTTATTTAATATTTTAACATTTAACTAGAAAAAAAAAATATACTTACTGGATACCACTACGTGTAACTATTGGTTCACCAAAAAAAGAAGGCACAGATTGATCCATGAGTGAATGAGTTTTAATAAAATTTAGAGTCAAATCTGGCAGCGTTCGCGAGTCGTTCACGCACTGTCCTGGTCGAGGATCAGGAACCTAAAACACAAATCAATATTATTTTAATAATACAAACGATTAAGAAATAATGAAAAATAGTGTATAGTAAGTAACGCTATAAATCAGTTAAGTTGAATTTCGAATAACATCTTCTAAAGTTAATAAAAATAACCTTTTATTTTATTTATATCAAAATGCAAAATTTCATATTCGTCTCTTAATAATATAAAAATGAACTTATACTATGCGAATTAGTAGGTTACGAAATTCGACCATAAGATTTGTTTTAAAGAAAACTGCGAATAAATTTCTGGAACTATTTGAACGTTTTCGTTACCTTCTTCTCATTTTCTCTTAACATCTGTTTAGTGTATAATACAAGCGATGTCAATTTGTCAATTTTATGCTTGTGTATCCTAATATTCTACTTAAGAATTTATTTAAAAAAAAATAGATTGTAAAGGGATATTCTTCTTCAACGTCTGTGTATAAGTTATTATTTTTTTCTCTAAAGCTTTTGTTACTGACTTCAAGACATATAAAAAAATTGTCACAATATTTTGGGAATAGATTCCTCATATCAAAATAAGAAAAAAGAAAATGGTAGTTATATTGGGTGCCGAAAACGTGAAAAAATGAACTTTAAAGGTCCATAGTTCCACTACTACAAGACCGATCATAGTCCGGTCAAGACATCACTGAGGAACTAGTAAGTGAACTATCCAAATATCCATCTTTCAGAACCTCCGATACTTACACAATCATTTTTAGAGAGGCTGTTTGGGAATACTTGATCACTCTCCATCTACCTCTGTAAAAATTTGTGTGCACGTTCTGGAGCGTTCTTAAACATGGATACTTGGATAGTTCACATACTAGTTCTTCAGTGAAGTCTTGACCCGACTACGATAGGTCTCATAATAGTGGAGCTATGAACTTTTAAAGTTCACTTATTTCACGTTCGGCACCCTATAACTCCAAAACTATCCACTTTTGAGCACAGGTTCATATGAACTTTTTTTCCTATTTTGATATGAGGAATCTGTTCTGAAAGTATTGTGACACGTTTCTGTAACACCCTGTATAGATATTAGTATAAATTCTGTACATATGTCATTATCGCTTACGTGTATAAGTAGCTTATTGCAAAGCAAGTTTTTAAAACTTACACAGCAGACTTTACAATCTCTTAAGCAGATATCTAATATTGTATTTTATTTTTCGGTTATGATGTGAAGTAATTCCTATTTGCTGGAGGAAAGACAGTACTAATGGTTACATGGGAAGTAGTAAATATAAAAAAACCGTTACCATGAAGATATTGATAACGACTGAAGAAATTCATCTATTTACAAATCCAATTAAAATAACAACTTTATTTTAGATGCTCTCAATATTAAAAAGCTTACGAAGTAAAAGTTCATATTTCGCTTGCTTACGTTGGACACGATCACGGGTTAACAAAAAAGATGAGTGTGGAAGATAAAATTTGTAAGTACAGCCAGATGCCCGTTTACTCTTTACACCAATCACTTTCTTGTCTTTTCATATACAACTAAATCTAGCGTAGGCAGGCAAAATATAAGCATTTTATTCATGACTTTTATAGTATTCCGACCACTTAAGTTAAGATTTTGACTTCCCAGGAGCTACAAGAAAAACAAGTTGTTTCCAAAATAATTATATTTTTTCGTATATACCCGTTTATTCTTCATACTTTTCCCTTTGTTGTCTTTTCACTTATGACGCAACCAGACAAAGTAACAGATTCCTGTTAGTGATCTTTTTAATATGGCTAACATTTACGGTAAAATTTTAATTTCACTGGAACTACAAGAAAAATCCAATGTGTTTTAGCTATATATTCTCACATATGTCAATGATGGGTCGTAAAGTGCAAAAGCTATGTATTTATGTTCCATTTAAGATCTAATTTGCTTTCGCACTTACAACTATAAAAGTATTTATGAAACTGAGAGCTAGCTGTACACTTACAAGCAAAAGAAATTGTGAGTCGAAATTATGAACTTTCTATGATCTAATTACGTATCTGCAAGTTCTTTAGCCATATGTTTATTGGAGTCTAGTTACATCTACCGTAAGTTTATAAATGAGTTTGGAAAAGCTGTACACAACAAAAAGTATAGTTGTTTTACTCTTTATGTATGTTGGTTGTGCACAAAATGTTACATATATACTTATTCTTTCTTCAAATTTTATCATTCACTTGTTTCCAAATATTTATACATCTAGATACATATACAAAATAAGAATGAAATAATACTATTGCACAAAAAGTAATCGAGTAATATTTCGTGAGATGATTATTTTCTATATGTTAAATGAAAGAAAAATAAACATGATCGAAAAACACATTCTTTCACATCTATAAGCTTCCGCAAGTTTTAAAAAAATAAGTTTCCAAAACGACCCAACAGTTCGAAAAATTATACAGGAACTGGTATACGTTCTATGTAAATATCCATATCCTGAACTATACTGTGCGTATACAGTGTACAATATTTAAGGAGATATCAGACGAATGTGATATAAGTACACAATTCATATTTTTAAACTACGAGCTTATTCTCATTTCTAACAAACAACTAACCTATTAGTGCCAACGCACATATTACAACGAAATGATTTCAAGAACAACTTTTCCTCTCATCACCGACCACCACAAATACAAAAATCGATAAATGCACAGAACTTTATATTTATTAGTCCATAACATTAAATAAAACGTAAATCATGATATATTGGCCAACAAACACTCCTACCACTTGAAAATAAAACATAAATCATGATTTATTTGCCAACAAACACTCCACCACTTGAAAGTGTCTAAGAAATATCACAAAAGATCAATAAACGAGACTGAAAACTTGAAGTTTATTAATTGTCAAACTAGAATTGCACTGTACCACAGATTGTAATATGTAGATTTTATCAATTTATAACCTGTGTTTAATTGTTATATTATCACGCCTACTATATTTCACGCTTTTAAAGTGCGTTGTGCACATACGATATTATTCGCAAACACTGATATAGATGCAACTTATTATAAATCCTGCACAATTTTTCAAACTGCTTGAACCAGGTCTTATGATATTGAATTAGGACACTTTGAAAACTCCTTTCTCGAGTTTTCAGCAACTTATAGTTTTAAAAAGAGATCTTTTTCGACCTATATTTATCAGGTATTTATTTATCTGACCTAAAGAATCAACTCCCGATATTTGATGGTGGTATTTTTCCATACACGTATTACTTTTTCCTATTCTTTCTTTCAATGTTAAAAATAATACTTGTATAAACAAATTACCTTTACACCTTGCACAGGTAGCCAATTAGAATTCAGAGATGCCTGTTCCTTAAAAGGACCGTCAAAAGTATTGGTTATATCTTCCAAAGAGAAGGCGCATACCGCTGATCCACTAATGCTGTTGGGAGGGGTAGTGAATACTGCGTATATCACCTGAGCCTTTTTACCACTTCCGTACATACCTTCTATTAGCTCAGTAGAAGATTCTATAAAACAAGAACAACATACGAAGTTAAAACAATAATAATTAATCAGTGAAAGCTTAGTTGTCATTAAAGACATATGCACTAAACATATCTGAATTTAACTTGACTCAATTGAAGTCTTAAGTAAAAAATAAATAAGACACATAAGCACCTTCAAATTAGAATTGCAGTGTATGAATTGACTGAAAAGCACAATTAAATCAAATATGATTAACATGCTAAATATCAACCTACCACCCAAGAACATTTTAAAATTTTAACACATTGTTCATAAGACACAATCTTTGTTGTTGATTACAGAGTACAAATAGTGAGTAAATTTAAGTGGTAAGTGAAATTTATTTCACCTTGTAAATCAAGAAGTTTTTAATGGACAGACTACCGCTATCAACAGCTTATCACTGTTTCGAAAAGGAGTGGGTAATCCAGATGAAGATACCAAAACTTTGAGATAATCAAACTAACAGAATATGAAAAGAAATGTGACTGAAAAACAATAATGAACGGGATAACATGAATTGAAAGTTGTTGAAGTCGAAATTGTTCTATACAAATTCATAAAAAAAAACTATAAATCTACATAAAACCTGGGAATTTAACTTGGCAATCTGTTGAAATTTCAAATTCGATATTGTTCGCCGTTACAAAACCTTCTTCACTTTTATGGTGGTCACTTGGAATGTAAGGAGCTAATAAAATTTAAAGTGCAACTTTTTAGTGTTAAAACCCCACGATTATGACCTTTAGGCTAAAGGAGACGGATAACTAATGAAAGTGAATGATTGTAAAACTAAATTTTTCGTGCTCTCGCACCGAGAATTGAACCCGGGACTATGTGCACCGAAAGCATTCGCGATGGACACTAAACCAGCAGCGACGACTAAGGGAGTCAATAGTTTATTTTAAAAACGTAAGATTAATACAATGTGAGGTAAGTTATATTTTTACATTGTGTTTCCAGTAATTCCACTAAAATGCAATAATAGTTAGCTGAAAAATTTGAAGAAAGAAAAAATGAGTTATCAACTAATTTAAGAACGATTTTGGTGCAGCTAGGAGCAAGATAAAATTACACTTGTGAAATGAAGAATATTATGATGAAAATGAGCTAAGATGAAACCAGTACGAAGAGAGATATTCATATCTGCTGATCTCGTTTCAAATCGCTACACTTATAGATTTTTAAACGAGACAGAAATAGGTCAATCCGGAGTGCAATATGAAAAGAAGTTCTTTTCAAAATCCATTTTTTTCTTTTTTCAATCGAAACAGTATTTCTAAAATAAATAACCTACATTAAGTTTCTAAAACTGAACGCTATTTTTCTGTTTCAACTCTACCAGTAGATGGTACAAAAGTAATATAAAATGCGAGTCAATCAATATTAGTCTTTAAGTTTTTTTTTAACGCTACTGATTAAATGTCATTTTTTATTTTAAAAAATATTGCTTGCTTTTTTTTATTTAGCTCTCATTTCAATTAGTTCTACTTCTTAACTTTTGCTACGCCAATTGTAGCCTCAGTTTTTTTTTCTAGTACTTTTCTTCAAACAGAACTATATGGGTTTATTCATGTTCTGACGAGTTTCACAGCAATTCATTGTTCATTCAGCTCATCACTGCTTTGCACTTCAGTTTTCGTTAAGCTAAATCTCTCGCTAATTCACGCAATATTCTCTTCAGAACTTTTTCTTTGTTCTCTGTTAAGTTCATAGTGTTCTGAAGTTCGTGTTAAGGTAAGGGCAAGAACTTGTTCAAGTTCATGTCACAACACGAAACTTACTTAAATCAATCAGAATCATAATTGCCACTATAAGATTTCCAGATAGTCACTTAAAAAAGAATATAGAAAGTATTTTACAATTACATTTACAAAAGAGAAATTTGTATATTATTTGTATATATATACTGTATGAACGTACTATGTGAATATCAGATTATATGAATTAATCCTTTGTCCATAATATATTAACATGTTGACACTTGATTTTATTTACGCTTTAGAATTGTCTGCGTAAAAGCTCTCAGCTTGTGTTTAAGTCTAAGGATGATGATCTTAGCATCCATAGTTCGAGAATAAGACTAAGTAATTACTTAAAGCATCATTCTGTCTGTGTCTCCATTTATAAGAGAAGAGAATCATACGAGAAGCCTGCATGACAGCAATCATACTCCTCTCCTCGTCTGCCCTTGGTAAAGCTACTGAATTACACATTCTATATATTGCTATTATTATTAATAATAATACATTATCATTTTGAAAAACATAATTCATTTACATTCATGCTGTGAGTTCAACCAACAAGCACTTATTTCAAGAATCAATAAAGTTGAAATGAATTAATGTTAAAAAAAAAAAAACCACTCGTATACAATATGCAATTTGATGTATTCTCTCTCACAATATTTTTTTTTATATTTCTATTGATATTCATATAATTTCGTAAATTTGTTTTATAATATTTACCAATTATGTTTATAAATAATACCACATTAATATTTTATATTAATGGTATTTATCTTATTAATGCCATACGCATTAGTTAAATGGATAAATAGTATATAGATATGTTTTTTATTATCGTTTATATTATTTGTTTGTCATCACAGATTTGAAAATATACAGATGTTATCAAATAATGACAACACCTGTAGTTTCCAACACGTAAGAATGTCAGATGCTAACACTAAGACTGCGCCCGGTGCCTGGCCGTTGTTAGTGGTGTGTTAGATGATCGTCTACAGCTGGAATACAACGGAAGTTATACGAATCCCATTTTTTGTTTTGTTTTGTTTTTACTTTTCCCACAGTGTTAATTTTTTAAAATATTGCAAAAAATGGAAGATCTCTCTGAGTTTTAAAGAGTCTCTCGCGCGGTTAGCTAGTGCAAAGGTATCTAAGATAACCATAGTTAGTGTACAATTCGTGGCATAGAAAATAATACAAAAAAGTTTAAGTGCAAATTACTAATAAACTCCTGCGCCGTGTGCTTCTGCATTCAGAAACACACGTCTCGATCGACTTACTAGTTCTGGTATTCAATTCAACTCTTCCTCCTCTTACTGTTCTCCTTGTCTAAAGCAGTCTATGTGACGTAATATACTCTTTCCATTCAGACGGAAAAAACAGAACCATGTTTACAAGCTTTATACCTCTAAAACTGTCTCTATCATTCGTTTGTTCTGAAATGCCTTTGTAGAGTCTGAATAAAAAAAAATGTCACAAAACGTTTCTATAGCTTCATAAACGCCTTTATTTGCATTCTCTCGCTTCTTCAAAGACTGAATATCACAGCAAGTTAGGAAGATGCTCCTTGTGGTAGAAACTGTCAATCACGGTAGCAGGTTTTGTGCTTTCCAAAGTCTGTAATACGAGCGCAGAGCTCTAAAAACTACAGGCAAAAATGAGTGTTATTCAATGATTAATTTCATTTTGTTCCTCAGTAATTGCAAGCAAATGTTCCAGGGGCTTCACTTGGGCAGAACAGGAGAATGTAATTACCCTCTTACTTGAGTGTGATATAAAAACTGAAACTCTTATGTCAGTGGAGAATCCCTTCTCCCCGAACAAAATTTTAAATGACGCTACTTTTAGCAACAAATCCATAGAGTTCTGATAGCACATTGCTAGAGCGCTTATATTTTGTTTCAAGAGTCGATGGTTTGATCTCAAGCCACTTGCATTCATAGCGGACGACATTGAGAGAGAGATAGATTCAAATATGGAGACAGAGGGGGATGATTTATATATACAGGTTTAGAACTGGAGAAAAAGTGATCGGACAGCATCCACATTATGACGAAATTTTTGATTTTGTTAAACAGAAGAAGGAAAGTTTCCGAACTGCAAGGATCACATCAGGCAGTTGTAGTATTAAGGTGGAGATGTATTTTTAGAACATCAGATGATTGCGAAGGGGAAGAAAGACCTTAAGACCTGCGGAATTAAGAATTTAAAACCATCTTCAGCTTCCGAGACGGGCTTCAAACCACGTAACTCTGATCTATCGAACCATGATTATATCCATTCAGTCACGGAGAACACTACGCAGTCATTCATATACTTTTCCTTTAGCAACATGAACTTCCTCTTGTTCACGAATACATTTTAGGCCATTAAAATTTGTTACTATTGTGTTAATTGAGTTATATTTGAAAGAATCGCCTGATAAAGTAGTGCCAAACATAAATCACCTTTTGCAAAGCTCTGGTGGAAAATGAAACAAATCGTCGTAAACATGTTAGACTTTTGAAAAGAGCAAGTTAAAAAAAAAAGCAATGGAAATGAGAATAAGAGTGTCACTTAGATAAGAACATATATCTTTAAAAAAACAGCGTGTTTACGTCATTATGTGTTAGATGAGTGGTTAGTGTGAGAAACTCCTACATGGATGGTCCTAAGTTCGAATCCCGAGATTTTTTTGTGGAAGGTCAATTTTGAATTAAAACTAGTCGCAGCTAGTTTAAGTCGAAATTATTTTCAAATATGAGATTTGTTATTACATGCTTTTCTTTAACTTGCGACATTTTAATTTTGATATTAAATTTTACAACCTTAATCTAATTCATTTTCTATCATGATGAAAGTTCAAATAATGTGTGAATAATCACTCATTTTCATACGCTTATGTTTTGGGATAAAGGTAAATAAAGAAAGATCTTGCAATCTTATAGTTGTTGATCGGAGATTCAATTTTATCACGTATGTTCTTTATTGATTGATGAAAATTGTGGTGAAAAGGAGTGACACTTTGTCATACTTGTTCATTTTCTCTTTAGACAGTTACACAAGAGAGATTACATTCCATTTAAAAAGTGACAGTATATATACACACATCATTAATACATAATAAAAATATCAAGAGAACGCTATACATACCCCTCAATATATCGACTTATATGTTTGTAATGTTTGTATATACGACATGATAAAATGTTAATCAATATTTTTCAGATTTCTTTTAAATAATATTGCTGATTAATGGAGGATATTAAGAAAATCAGAAATCACATCATATATGGAAAAATATAATCAAAAGTTTTTATCCAAACAAACAAACAAACAAAAAAAAAGGAACATAATATGGTTGCGTACCGTAATGAAGACATTTGTCAGATATTGTGTCCCACATTTAATTGTAGTGCATCTGCTGAGTATTAAAATTAAAATACCAGCACTTTTTGAGTTTTATTTATTATATCCACATAAGCAAACAAACAAACACGCACTGCATGACAAAGAAAAATCCCCGATAGATATTAAGTTTAACTTTCGAAATACTTCAACATTTTTGAATTTGCTGAAGACATCAATGACAAAGGGAAATAGACATTCAGGTGACCTTCAACTTTATTACAATAAAATCCAGTTTTTAGATCGATTCCACATTGCGACTTTTTAGAAATACATTATTACGAGTATGTGTATTAGTTGTATAATAATCATTCAATACAACTACAACTTGATTTGATCCACACTAAAATTTATTTAAATATGCTTTATACTTCACACGATAATGAATAAACTAGTACTTTAATTAGAAACAAATTGTTGACTTTGGGATTGTGTTGAGCAAGTGTCAGAATCCCAATGCATTGCTTTGCTCAGGGACAGTAACACTATTAAAGCGCCTATGACAGTGACAGCAAAGTGATTTTTCTAAACAAATAAATGACCTCGATTTTAGTTCAATGTGCTTCCAGTTCGCATATGCAAATACAGTAAGAAAATGGATAGATTTTCATTGTACTATGCATCTTTAAACGTTACCTATAGTACATTCTACCTAGGTATGATCTTCATCATTCGATCTGGAAAATGAAAATGTAGAAATATTAGTTATTCATCGAGACTGACTACGCCAGATGATAAGTATCTATCTCAATTTCTTGGTACAAATTATATTAATTTTAATGACGAACAGACTTTTCTAATCACCCAACTAATTCTGGGAAGGAAAATTAGTGATGAAACGCAAATTTTATCTTTCCAGCAAACACGTAAAAGAAGCAATAGCACTACTACTTCTACTACTACTACTAAAACATTAGCTAGATCAGAATTAAATCAATTTCCTCCTTGTTTTACTTTGACAGAAATGAGTCTCCTACCGTTTGGACTTCCAAAGATGAAGAAAGACCCTTTGTTAAAATTGAATGCTCTTTCAGGCAAAATATTTGATTACAGTGGAAAAAGAGCCAATTACAGCTTCTTTACAAAGTAAGTTATTAGTGGTAAAAACTTTTTCGTTTATTAAATTTTCATTGCTGCCACACCCGTCGATGTCCCTGAGTCTTTCATCACACAATTTAAAGTTTCAATTAATTTACGAGAGAACGCTGATTGTTTCTCTGCTTATATTACACTAATCATAATATCATGTTTCAGTCGAGCTTAGCAACAAATATATCTTCTTCAATAAATAACCTTAAATAAATGAAATATCTTTTTTTTGAGGGGGAGGAGGAAAAGAAGAGATAATTACTGGGTTGGAAGTTGACTTCAGAACAATTAACAAAAAACTCTTAGAAAGTTCTAGAGTTTTGCTTGCCAAACAACTGTATGTACATTTCAAGCCAAACATCTAGAAACACAATTTGCTGTCTGGAAGAACTTTCTAATTTTTGAGTTCCAATGCAGACTACAGAATTTGACTATACAACACAATCGTTATAACTGAAAGCAAGTACACTGTGAGTCAATCTACAGAAAACGTTTGAAAAGGTAAAATATTACGAAGTCGCACATATGATTTGCAACTTACTAAAATTAAACTTACTAACCGATGGAATAATCTAGGGTTTGAACAACAGGAAATTTTAACACTTTTAGTCCTAGGCCCGAGTAGGGTTCAAGTGTACCTTATTAATATGTATACATCTCTCAGACACCTCCCGCGGCTAGTGGTTGATTCTCTGTTTGTGGAGAACTTATTCAGATTCTCATCTAAAGGAAAACATTATTTGCTTGACATTTAGCAATAAAATTGTGAAGATCTTGTATGGTGCCGTTTTGTTATTTTACGGTATTTCACTGACGAACATAGATTAATGTTTTCTTTTTCCTATAGTGATACATGACAATATAGAAGGATGAAGAACAACAGCGAACATTGTAACAGTTTCATCCAATGATAATAATAACAAACAAGTTTTATTCATTTTCCACACTATGTTTATGTTGAAAAAAAGAAGAAGAGCATTAATTTAACATTATAGCAATTCCACCCAACAAAAGTTGTATTTATTTCAAAACAGAGTATTCAAAAAGCTATTTTCCGTCAAATTCGCATGTCTTATCATTTTTGACTATTTGATAAATGTGTTTTAAAAATACACTAAACAGACTTGAAACTTGAATTTGCATAGGTATATATGCCCACGAACGAAAGTCTTAAATAAATAATAATTCTATATCTGTTAAAGGAAAGAGAGAACAAACGATGTAGACTCACATATGTAAGAAGGTTTAATGACAATAATTATTTAATGGTGATAGGAGAAAAGAGTATTAAAAAAAGAAAAAATAAAAAAATAAATAAAACTGATCTCTACTAATCCTTCTTACTGTAAATTAAACGAACAAACCAAACCTGTATCGAGGAAAACATGATTTGATTCACTTCTAATAGGTACTAAATTTCAACTGAAATGAAAACTAAAATCAATTTACGTGGAAACAGAATCTCACACTGTAAGAGCCAACGATGTTATATATTGGATATTGTATACGCATCATTTGTTTAAAAATTATTGCACCAAGCAATGCTCAAAATCTAATCTTGAGACAGAAAAGTAAAGATAAAAGTATATCTCTTTAGCGGATAGTATAGCCAGATGTCTGGACATATACACACACATTTTTTCACAGAACTGTTGTCAATCGATCTGTCACAAGCACCACCATCAATACTTCAAGTAAGCGAATGTATGAGAGTTCAAGGAGATGACGCGCTATTGCTGAAAATCATGCGTAAACACTAACACTTTAAATCAGAACTATTAGGGACAGGACCAAGGAAGACAATCGAGCCATCAAAAACTATCCGTTATGTTAGAACACCAGACGTAGGAGGGAATACAATCCTTCAATTAAACCATCAGATCTATCAAATTCCATTCATCAGAGGGATCACCAGACTACCAGAAGGAAGGTCAGGATGGGCTAGTGTTGTGCATTTCAAGAAAATTCTTTGCCAAGTGGGGGCTCCTTCAGTGCAAGTAATTACCCATTCACCGAACCCAGGACCTAGTTGTTAGAGGAGACAGCTCCAGGCATTATATGAATGAAATTTAAGTATCATATCTGTATATATATATATATATATATATATATATATATATATATATATATATATATATTAAAAAAAGATGGGCCATATGAACGAATTATTTAACTGACGAACCTGATCCACATTCTTCGACTGTTACTTAGAAAACACTTATTTCATTCTCACAATCGATTTTCTCTGTCAAAAATTTGTACATTTCAAATATATATATATATATATATATATATATATATATATATATATATATATATATATATACAGGGTGGTAGGTAACTCCACCGACAAACTTTGGGAGGTGATTCCTTATATGAAATGAAAGAAAAAAGTTCTGATAAACATAGGTCGAAAAACGTCTTCTTTCAGAGTTATGGACCGCCAAAAATTCGAAAAATCATGTTTCGAAACGCCCTGCCTTAGAAACTATAGGACCTATCCCAAGCGGTTTAAGGAATTACACAGGAACTAGTATGCGATCTATCTAAATATCCATGTTTTAACATCCTCCGTTATCGGCGAAACGAACGCGCCATTAGTACTTAAAGGAGTATCCCTATACCTCAACTTCCTTTTTACAGTTCGTTTCGCCGAGAACGGACCATGGTAGAACATGGATATTTAGATAAAGTGCATACTAGTTCCTTTGTAATTCCTTAAACCACTTGGGATCGGTCCTGTAGTTTCTAAGGCAGAGCGTTTCGAAACGTGAATTTTCGAATTTTCGGCGGCTCATAGCTCTGAAAGGAGACGTTTTTCGTCCCATGTTTATTAGAACTTTTTTCTTTCATTTCATATAAGGAATCACCTCCCAAAGTTTGTCGGTGAACTTGCCTACCACCCTGTATATTTTTTAACTCTTTCATCTTGCTCAATTCTGGTTGTAAGCTGCGGCATTATAGGTTCTGACAATCTATGGGGTTGTGCCTGTTGTGCACGTTTATTATCCAAATCAAAATTGAAAAAGCGAGTCCCACATTACACGGTAGTAGGCGTCTTGATTACTCATAATCATCGCAAGACAAATGTCGATGCTGGTTGAAATTCCAGAATCTCTCGCTGGAATCTTCAAAACCTCAGTACCTATACAGTTTTTTTTTCCCACCAGATTACTGCCACAAGTAGATGGTGGTATGTATCTTTAATTTACTTATGCCCCTTTATTAACACAATCTCAACATAAATGTTAAAAACCTTGGACCCATTGACTTGGCTTCGGGGAAACTTATGATATTATGTTCCGTTAGACACACCGGACTGCCAAAAGGCAAACACCAAAAATACATTATTTGACACCGGTATGGCTTACACAACTAGTATCGATTCCGAAACCTCTTGTTATTAAAGTACTTTTAGGTTAAATATCATGCCTTTCAGCATATGTAAACACCAACATGACTTACTCTCTTGTTTCAATCTCGTACTAAAATACAGGGTTAGCGTCACTGTAGTATATATGACACTGATTCCGAGTTTAACTGGCTCGACTTAAATACTTCAACCTATACTCCAAGTTGGATGCACTTTCCTAACTTCTAAATCTCTTACTATACCTACATTCGCTTTACCTTACCCTTCCTTTTCTTTCTGACAAGGAAACAGTGGATTTGTTCAACCACGCTCTTTTGATATTGAAACCATACTTGCTGACATTTTTCACCGTGTTTTCATTGCATGAGCTTAACAACGGCTCTCAATTACCACAGATATTAATTGTGGATATACAGTCACTCTTTTTTATTTATTTATTTATTTTTTATCTAAGCATATCTTCAGCATCATTGAACAAACATTAATATTTATAATTTGCTCAGCAAATATCTACAAAACAAATTATGATTCTTAAGAGACAATTTAATAAAATTTTCAACGAGATTATATGCTTTTCTTTTTACATGTCACCTAACTCTCCTTGCTTTAAAGCTCAAGTAACTATTTAGAACATACAAGTAATTATAATCGATTTTGTATTTCATTTTCTATATATCAAACTTTTCTTCAATTTGTTAGAAGGACATGCGTTTATTTTAAAATATACTTTAATAAGTCTGCAAGTAGATATTTCAAATTCCGAGATAAACTTACGTATTTCATTAAAATAAAATGGAAATTCTCCTCCAATGGAACAATTTAGTCTTGATTTGAGAAAAGATGTCCATCTGTTTCGAAAACGATGTGGTCCTCCTTTGTCTTTCTTGCAAACTCTTGCCACTCTTGAGAACACAGCCTGAAAAAATAAGGAGTAATTCAGTTTACAGAGGAATAGAAATTTATTACATATATAAAAGCAAGAGGAATATTTAATTTATTATGGTAAATACAGGAGTCCAAAAAGTAAGTTCCATTGACCAATTAAAAAAAAAATGCAATGGAGAAAAACAACTTATTGTATATTTAAGTATAGGTCTTGGACTATATTTGAACATATTTGTTACCCCTGTTGAGATCCTTATCATCATGAGACACCACATTTTGTATCTCCATATTGAAGAACAATCCCGCCTAAAATGATAATCTAGTGATAACAGCTTGTTTAACCGCATTGTCATCCCCAAAGCTCTGGCCTTTGAGGAACGCTTGCAGGTCCCAGAAAAGATGAAAATTAGATGGGGTAAGATCTAGGCTATTCGGATAATGCGGAGATGTTTTCTAGGCGAAGTCCAAAGAGCTTCCCTAATTATGCTTCTTTAAACTGTCTCATCTACCTCCGTACTACTGAGACACTCATGATCTGTTTACCTATACTTTTCCAATTCGATGATGCATTACAGCTCCTGATATTTATACATTTCGAGTGTTCAAAAATTGTATAACTGAATTCACTTAACACGCAGCGAGTGTTCCCATTTTCTTGAACATTAACGCAACTCACTATAAAGCGTTTACACTTCTGTCTACTCTTAACATCGACACCTCTGCTTTGTAAATGAATCCAATTACTGTACTCGGTGAACATGAGTATTCTTGCGATAGCAGCACGCAGCGGCATAAATTGCAAACGAAACTTATTTTATAGGCATGGTTCATACAAAAGCCCGGCAAGTGTTTATAATCCTCCGTCATTTGCTTGGGAAGCACAACAAAAACTGTTACGGAATTATTACTTATTTATTCGATTACACAGAACCAACATAGAACGTCTACTAGAATAGTTCTATCATACTAAGAGCACCATTATGTATATAGTGAGTAGAATGCGAGGCGGTATATTACAACTTTTTGGATTTTCAAAAGGGGCAAATATATCAAATACTACCATGTGTTAAGCATATTGAAAGTAACAATATCCAAGGTGATGACGGCATACAAAACCCATGACAAGATATAGTCAGAGAAAAGGAATAGTGGTCGGAAACCACGGCTAAGTGATTGGAATCGCCGAATATTGAATGGGATTGCTGCAAAGAACCGTGGAACTAGTAACTCCAGAACTCAATCAGCATCTCGATCGACCTATTTCTACAATCACAACCCTAATATTTGAACAGCTTTGCCTTAATTAAAAAATATAATCTGACCAAAGCAAATCACTTTTAATAAACAGTTACAGTTTCAGCAATGTATTATTGATTTCATCAGACACATTATTAGTGATTTGCTTTGGTCTTATTTTATATTTTAATTGAATAACAATCCGAAATGAGCTACATAAACCTCAACATTTGCGCCCAGACTAGATCTACTATTTTGAAATCTTTGATCGCCGCCGCCAATGCAGTAGCGTGAAAAAGACGGTGACAAACAGAATATGGAGACCACCGACAATTGGAAAAGACCCAATGAATCATCTTTCTTCTCGTTTCCAAAAACACACCGGGTTTAAGTATGGTAGACACCCGAAAATACTCCAGACGGGCTTATGCGTGACATGTTCCGGACTACCTACTTCCTATCATAAAATATGGCGACGGCTCTGTTCTCGTGTAGCCAGCGATTTCACGGTATTCCGGTAGTCTTTATTACTACTTTCAAAATACAAATTACTGCCAGTGATTATGGCGTACGCAAGAGGGTTTTCGAGGTTTAATCCACTTTGAGTAAGGTATTATAGGAAAATAAACTTACTATATTAAGATACATATACAAAAGTCACGCTTATCCTGAAAAGACATGAGGTTGAGTGCATAACCCCCCTTGATGAAATTCTCCGTACGCCACTGCCAGTGATTATGCGAACGCTTTAGGTGACCAGATACATCATATGATACACATATTCGTTAATAACAATGCAATCTTCTAAAATGACGGGGTTTATAAAGCTGAAATAGAGTTGGATTAGCCTATACGATGTATGAACACCGCAAGGAATACAATTTATACTAAAGTAGTTGCTTAAAGGCAAAATTGGAAATAAATAAAGACACAAAATTCCTTCTAAATCTTTTCATCTGTTATATTAAAGAGAAGTAGATTTGTTAATATCATTATCAGACCAAAACATTATCGATCATAATCACTTTTGATATGATATGATGATTGATCAACACCTCCGGCAATTAACAGGTAGAGCCAATTTTCGCAAATCCAATCCCTCGGATAGGATAATCTTTTTTATTATCTTCTTTCTTTCTTTGAATACAAATCAAAGCCGCCATTTAAATACAAAAATTAATAAATAAAAATAAAATCTGGACAAAACCAATTTCATTTAAGTTATATGTAGGTCCCAAGCTAGAATAAGTAGCATTCAGATACAAATTCAATGTCTGAAACGGAAGACGGATTGTCAAGGAGGAAAGAGGCTACGAAATATTGACCTCTGCGGTGACACGCGAATGCATTTCCTAATCACACACAAAATAAAAAAAAAAAAAAAAAAAAAAAAAAAAAAAAAAAAAAAATACGTATAGTACTGAAGTCAAGAAAGACAAGTTTACTGCTTTAAATGTCAATATTGATTTCAGATTTTCACTAGACTGTAAACAAGATAAGTTTCGTTTGGTACTATTGTATTAAGAAAAAATAGAAGCAGTTGTAGTCTTCCTGTAGGTAAATGAAGACAACGAAAGTTGGTGATTAAAACGAAGTGTTAATATATTGATTCTGTGAGTGCATATAAAGATTTTAGGATCATCTATTGTAAAATGAGAATGGGAAAGATTGTAACCCAACATCCATTGCAGGATTCAGTATACTCGCAAAAGTAATTCCATAAACTGTAGTGGTTCGGGGAGAGAGTGCTTACCTGTAGACCATTAGCTCTGAATGGATATACCACAGAATTTTCGAACACTAAAGAAAATATAATTTAAGCCTATCTCACAAGATGTGTGTACAGTTTTGTTCAAACGATTCTAGTAACATAACTAAGCAAATGCTATCAAAGAAATGTGAATTTTCTGTGATTATTTAAATCTGTTTTTCAAGCCAAAATGCTAAATTCTGAATTACTCTAAGTGCAACTGACATTTAAGTGACAAATAGGCATTTAAAGAAATTTGGGGTCCGTTTTTATTAAGATATACAGGATGGACCATTTATCTTGACACGCCCTTATAACTTTTAACCTAACGAACAAGAAACGCTTAAATTTTGTATTGGCATAATCTTTAATACCACCAGGTTAACAGTGTTGCCAACCCAATATAAAGTTGCACTACATCAGGTTATTGCGTATTTCAAACCTACGTGTTAAACGGAAATTTACAAAATAAAATTTCTTATTCACTCTTGCAAACGGAGGATGTTACATTATCACAAACATCCAAACTTTGGTAACCTCTATAGCAATAGTGGTGACCTCTATAGCAGTAACAACGCAAGTGAAACGGATGGGGTAATGTACATCCAAAAAAATTAAGTGTTTCATGATATGGTGGATTTCAAATCAGTAGAAACAACGATACAAAGGATTGGAAATCAAGCTTTTTTCAAAAGTCTTTATTTTGAAAAACTGTTTAGATAAGTACATCACCCAATCACATAGATGGCTTTCTATAGACGTGAAGATCATAATGCCACTTATACCAACTTGATATCTCAAATTGTTTTTGAGATATGGCAAGTATCAGCAAAGTGTGCAGCACTGCTTAAGATTACGTAATTTCGAGAACTTATTGTAATTATACCTACCAAAAAGTCAAAAAATATTGTTAATCAAAGTATGAACACGTGTTTTTGAAAGCTCCCACAAACATGCTAGTTTAAATAATATATCAAATTTAATCTTTTTTCATATCTTCGGAATGATCTCAGATGCCAAATTGCACAAAACACCATTATAATTTTTATGTCTGTTGAAAATCATCGATATAATTGATGTGATACTTATCCAAACACTGTTTCGAAATAAAATTATTTGAAGAAAGATAATTTTCAATTCCTTGTAACTTTATATGATGACCGAGTATTCGACAGTAAGGTGCTCTGGATGTACGATACTCCACACATGTCACTTTAGTAATTACTGTTGTAGAACCCTCCAATTTTTTGTTGTTTTTCGATGTTTATGATACTGCAACGTCCTTAGTTTGTAACACTGAATAGTATGTGTGGAATTTTATGTTTTCGTTTAACATGTAGATTTGAAATACGTAATAACATGATGCACTGCTATTTGAAAAAATATATATATATATATATATATATATATATATATATATATATATATATATATATATATATATATATATATATATATATATATATATATATATATATATATATGTTGAATTGCCAACACTGTTAATCTGGTGGTATTGAAGAGTACCGATATTTGCTTACAAAATTTCAGTGTTTTGTATCTACTAGTTTACTAGTAACTAAGGCACAATGAGCTAAATGGTCCACTCTGTATAGTCTGGTAGAAGAGATCTTCCACATAGAAAGAACGAAGTGGAAAAAAATTAAAAGAAAATAGCCTTACAGTGAATAAGAAAAGCAAAGTATTTGTCTCATATTTTTAAATGAGTTCAAAAGAGTAATGGGTTCAGCGGATAAACTATAAAAGTACAGATCATGAAAATGCACTCCAAGATTTTTAACTTATGCATTTTCAAAAACAATGACAATAAAGTTTTTGGTAATGCAGATAGTAACATCTAAATTGCTGGACTACCTAAATCCATTATACTGATATTAATCGAAATAGGGTTTTATTTTGTTTGAAGAATTTATTATTTTCTGTGCAATCATTTTATTTTCATATAATTTCTATGTAATTTTTATTTATTGATGCTACTTAAAGATACTGAAATAACCATGAAACTTGATCAATTTAATTGAAGAATGCAATCTGGTTTGTGTAATTTGAAAATAAATCACGTTCTTTATATAAGTATTAATATATTTCGAAGTTGTGTGGGTGGAAAATCACCCAGAAGCTTGGTATCCTCTGGTTGGTGAGGCAAAGTATTCTATCTAGAGATGCAAAAAAGCCGGCTTTTTTGAATCGATGGTTTTTTTCACATAAAAAGCCGGCTTTTTTGGAAAAAAAACGAGAATTTTGGAAATTTTGGCTTTTTTCAACTTCATGATTTTTCTATCTAAATAGCTTTCTTATAGTATATTCTATAGTTAGATAAGAATTCCATGACCTGAATGTGATATTTCGCTCTGAAATTCACCATCAAGATGGATGGAGCACATGTTTTACGAATTAAAGCTAACATGAAGAATGTAGTATTTGAGGGTAATTTTAGAGGCTATTTAACTTTATTTTAACTTTTGAGTTATCGACATCTTTTTTCTTCTCTAGTTTGTCATCCGTGTTTCATTTCTAAGAGCTTTTAGTACTCTAGCTTCTAGCGCAAAAGTTAAACTTGCCCGTTTTTCTATTTATCCGTCAAAGCGTACGTTTTTCAATATATGTCAAACCGTACTTCCACATTTCTGTTATACTGTAGCTGTGAAGTGATTTAGCAATAATTTTCCGGACACAACCTTGAATACCAATTTATACAAATAATCAGTAGCGGATTTAGAAAAGTACTTTAGGAGGGTTTTTTCTGATTGTTTCGTTTCCTAAAAAGTCCTAATTTTTTTGGGAAGTGCTTGAAGTTTATGAGTACAGGCATAACTAATATTTCGTTTCGTTTATATGTTTAGCAATAATCTTCCGGATACAACTTTAAAAATCATTTTATACTGAGAATCAGTGGCGGATTTAGAAAAGTATTTTGGGAAGGGTTTCTTACTAATGTTTAGTTTTTTTAAACATTCGTAATTTTTATTTGACGGGAGCTTAAAGTTTATGAGTAAAGGCATAAATAATAGATATTTCGTTTGTTGCAGACATTCCGTAACTTTGGGGAACGGGCTTCAGTCCGAAAGACCGCCCCCCTAACCTTCGCAAAACCGCCACTGCTGGTAATTAGTAATAATAACGATTTAAAAACAATAAAAAAGGAAGTCGCCCAACTCACAGTACACGCACTATTTCTACATTCACAGATGGAATGAAGAAAAGCTTTGACAGAATGGTCGAATGCTGGTTGAATCCCGGACTTCCCGATAGAAGCGCAAAAGCTAATCACTCAGTCATGTTTGTAGTGCAGTTGTATTTAGCTTAACTTAAATATATTCCGTAGTCTTTTTTTTTGGGGGGGGGGGGAGTTCCGTAATGATATGTTGAATCCCTCTTGTTAAAAGTTCAGAAAACTTGAGGATTGGGTAAACTGTGATGGTGGTTCTATAAAACTTAACTGTAGAATTTCAAGAATATACAGAACCAAAAGCTCTAGATGTGCAGTCTTTAAGTGTATCATATAAATCTAAGTATTTCTCTTACGTTTTATTTCAAAAAGAGGGTATGGAATATTTTGAAGTAAAAATACTACATACTATTTTGCTAGTTATTTGTGTATTCTTTAAAAAGAAGTGTTTACTTTTAGGGTTGGCTGATTTACACCAACTTTTTTTTTAATAACTGGTTTAAACCACAAAAATAAAAAGAATGAAAAATGCGAATCGTGTGAACTTCATGGTAACGTTTCCAGATATCAAACTACCTGCAATAGTTTTATTTCCCTTTCACCTTTTAATCAAGGTGTCCCATGTTCAATTCTCGGTCGAACCACAATCCTTCTTTCATGCGTAACCCAAGTAGCGGTTCGGATGTCAGTTTAAGCGAAAGTCGTCTTCTTGATAACCTCGGTATTTCGTAAGGATGTTAAGCCTAAATATACGAAACAAACCAAATTGTATATTTCTACATGCCTAAATGCGTGTTGTTTTATAAAGAAGCCAATATTGCTTAAATATATTGATAGAAATTGGCAAAATGTATCGATTGCCTACGTAGCTTCCAACATTAGCTTGGATTGGACTTTCAATGATATCTACGTACCGGTACTAAATTTGTAATTTGATACCTCAGTTTTAGCGTACTGATTTTGGTACGTTGACCTTTAAATTTTACATGCAAAGCAATAACAGGATTTTCCCGTTATTGTTTTACATTTCAAGTAATGACGGGATTTTCCGAGTGGCTAGGGCGGGAGATTCTCAACTTAAGAAATTTACTGACCGCACTTCTTTAAGCTTATGGGAGTTCTTCCGGCATAACCCCGCTGTTGCATAATAACATCAAGGCGAAACAAACTTAGGCTATTTCTGTGAATATGTAATATAAATACATAAAGCAAAAAATCTAAGTCAAAAAAGCATGGTTTAAACCAAAAAAGCCTGGTTTAAACATCCCCCAAAAAACGGGTTCTTGGTATTTTCAAAAACAACCACGGTTCTTGCCAATTCTGCTTACTTTTGTATATAGGAGGTTAAAAAATTCTTATTATATACATTGGTTAATCCTGTGGAATTCATAATGTAAATATGTTGAAGAAAAATTGTTTGAAATATTTTTTCGAAATTCATAGTTTATTTTCGATGTTTTATATTATTATCAGCATCAACCACTAATTAAATGATTTTTTGTGTTATAGAGAAGCGATACAAAGTCTGTTTTATCAATTTAAAGCAGTATTTTGAAAAAAGCCCAAAATTTCCGAAGCAAAAAAGCAAAGCAGAAAAAACCGAGTTTTTTTCCAAAAAAGCCGGTTTTTTTCCGAGCCCTTGCATCTCTAATTCTATCAATGTTAGGAATAGAGAGATTCACTGAGAAATCCTGATAACAACAACTAACTTACAGTTCATGAATCTCCAGCATTGATCGGTTGATATAATTATTTGGGTTACAGATGTACAAAAGATAGCACAGAATAGCAATAGAGGAAACTGCTCAGGTAAATTTTGAATGTCTTTGACCACTGAAGCAAGGTCATTCGGTGCATGATCAAAGTTCATCCAGTATATTTGACGTAACTTCTGCCATATTGCACTGGTTTAGGACATTAATATTCTACTTAAACTATGGAGAGGAGGCATTTTGATTCAAAGAATGAGTTTCTGTGGGAAAATACCTTTCAGAAATCTTCCTCCAGGAAAAAAAAAGTATGTATGTCCGTTCACACACCTAAACTTTGAGAAAGTGAGAATATACAGTATTTACATGAAGGCTCTTGGCATTTGCATTCACAAATTGATCGAACGTCTTCCTCATTGAAAAAAAAAATATTGGTAAGAATTTCTGGGCGAAAAGTAATCTCATCAAAAGAATGTTGACATTTAAGTACTTAGATCCTCCCTACCGCAGAGACTTGAACAAAGAAACACATGTTAGTCATCCCATATTCTTATTGCTGAAAAACACAGAAGCGTTTAAAGAGGTACAATTCTAGAAGAGAAAATACTATTAATATACTAACGTTATGTGATAGTATTTATCCATGTGAACAGAATATACGTTCTCTTAGTTGTAAGAACAAAAATTGCGCTTTTATATATATATAAAAATATATATATCAATAAGTAGCCAGTTTTTCCATATATTTATAGATTTTATCAGTGGCGTAGGGAAGGGGGAGCCCGGAGGGGCCGGGCCCCCCCAAAGAGATCCAACAATGTACTTTGGTACTTTGATGTTTGTAATTTTTTTTATATATATTTTTATGTTTATATATTTTTTGTTTGTAATTTTTCTATATGTACCTATAACAGCACTTCCCCCCCCCCAAACACATATCCTGGCTACGCTACTGGATTTTATGAATTATAAAGCAAAAATACAAGCGTGGGGCGCTCAAAGAAAATTATGTTCATGTTGATATAAAGTAACAATATACATTACATTAGTATTAATAACCACAAGCACATTTAAATATAGTTACTTTCTGTAACATAAATTATTTACTAAATTTTTGCTTTTCTCGTTATTTTTTCCATTACTTCTTTAATATAGTACTTAAGAAATTATGTACAGTACATACACAAAATATATTCTTATAACATACAGAAAATATGTTATAATATACTTTCTACAATTTTCTTTTTAAACTTTCAAACTATGCTATATACAAGTATTAGAACTCTTATAGAAGGACTGTGCCTGTATGTCCATCCGTCTGTCGACACGTATCAGGGCAAAAGCGGTAAGAGATATCGAGATGTAGTTTCCTGTAATCGATTCAGCGTCCCAAGAATAGGTTCTATCTCCTCTGTTAATTCTATCCAAACCGGAAGTGGTTCAAATTAGTAATTTTCTGTTTCAAGGTTCAATACCATAGGAAAAAAACGGTGACAGAGAGCGAGAAGTCGTTTTTAGCAAGTGATTCAGTTTCAAGATATCGCGCTATGACTATCCTGAACACTCTACCAAAACCGGAAATGGTTCAAATTCACTACTACTTCTGATTTCAATACTGATTTCCATAGAGCCAAAATGATAAGAGATCTCGAGATGTGATTCTCTGCAATCGATTCATGTCCCATTCCGTCTTCTACATTAATCCTGTATTCAAACGGGAAATGGTTCAAATTAACAACTTCCGGCTTCAATACTTATCTTCATAGAACAAAAATGGTAATAGATAGTAACGAGCGGTTTTCTGGAATCGAATCAGTCTCAAGAATACATATCATCATAATTCCTAACACTCTATAAAACCAGAAGTGGTTGAAATTTACTACTACTTCTGATTTTTAACAATAATTTCTGAAGAGCAAAAGCGATAAGAGATACCTAAAAAGCAGTTTTTTGCAACTAGATCAGCTTCTCAAGAGTTCTATCTCTCCCCTTAACTATCTATTCAATTTGGCATTCGTTCAAGTTTACCATTTCCAGTTTCAACTTTTACCGCCATAGAACAAAAATAGTAAAGCATAGCGAGATTCAGTGTCCGAGGAACAGGTTCTGTCTTTGATCTTATTAATCTATTGCAATCAGTAGTTATATATGTACTACTTCAAGTTTGGGTATTGAATTTCCATAATTTGCAAGACTACTGTCGTTTCACACTTGAAACAAATCTCACTTGTTTCTTTATTATTTTTGGTCATATTATATTAAAATGATAAACGAAAAGAAACTTTCTCTACTTTTTAGTGTGCTAGTATACGTAAATTTTATGCTTTGTATTAAATATGTATTTTACTTAACTATTAATTTATAGTGTTACTTTAAGTGACGGCTCTCTATTTTGCATCACATAGGAAATATATGGCAGGAAGTAAATGACGGACCTTCGCTTAAAGTTGTATGTACTATAAACAGACTATTAGATTAAAGAAATGAAATCTATATAGAATATGAAATGTCATCTAGATGTTGAGTACCACTGGGTAGGTCTTGCAGAAAGATTTTTTGTGTACCCTTGTCAAATACGAACAAACAAAGATATGAATCTTATGTGCGTGAATAAGGCAAAGGGCCTTCAACATTAAATATTGAAAGAATCTTCCCCTTGTGCCGTGCAATCTGAAAGCTCAATTTAGACATTGGTAATTGTCCATAACAGTTCATTTCCACTCAAGGAACGGTAACATTATCTCCATCGTGACTTCCTGCGTGATCTGTAGCTCTTGACGCCAGATCTTTGAGACATCTCCACAAGAAATCGAGCCGAGCCAGATTCAAAAAGTGAGCTGACCATGGAACATCAGATGTTCACATATACACCACCAACATCGAGAATTGTAATATACTCTACTAAAATTGTAGTTAAACGCAAATAAACTTCATAAAACACACAGACGAGTCACATCATTATAAAACGTAATTTCAAAGGTCCGCAGTTTGTATGTTTATATAACTAAGGCTACTGATTTATCAAAATCCATTTTACACACTGCATCAAGATATTACCTTTTTATTGTAGTACGTAACAAGTTAAACAAGTACACTCTTTAAAAATTGTACATATAGATTTCACGAGATGGATCCTTTCTTATGCATTATTTATTTTTCGTTGCTATGACAACTAACTCACATCCTCGAATCACTAACATAACAAAATATAATCATATATCAACAGAAAGGAAATTACTTCTCTATTTCTCTTTTCATATTCTTCTTCCTTTTTTTTTTTTTTTTTTTTTTTTGAACAGCTTGTGCATAATTTAAAAGTACATTTTGCCCACAAATACAAATAAAGATATAATAAAGACGTTAAAATACAAGTATCGTTGTAATTAGAGCTACCAATAGTCAGAGAAACCAATTGATAGTCAGAGCTACCAATTGATATCAGATGCAATTAGTCAGAGAAATTAGGCACATGTTCAGATCGAACTCGGTATGTATATAAGAGCCGATTCAGGCTGTTTGCTAAACAGATCTTTGATGAGGAAAGGACATGATTTATTCTTTTTAAAAGAACACTTCATCTTCACTCATTGCTGGTTACAAAACTTCTGTTGTATTTCTGGAACTGCAAAATTTATGAAACGTTCCATACATCTATAATGTAAAAGTATAGTGAGTGGACATGAAAATCTTCCACGGTCAGATCAAACTATGAGATGCCACAAGTCATTGCAGGAGAGATAAGTGACACCTTGGAAGGTTTGTGAACATCGATCACGGGGTAACTACGTTGAAACTTCTAAACGTGTTACAGAGAAATCCGCAGCCGACGCTTAGTAACAGCACTGATGCTCATGACGATTCATTCATCAGCAATGTGGCTACAGTCTGTGAACTAGTATGGAGTGGGACGTCGTCTACATGGCAAAAGTTTACCTTCTCCGATTAATCCTAATGTTTCCTTATACAATGGATGTATGTTGTTATTTCTGGTACGAAATATCGGAATGTAAAGACGCTGACAGCATTTTGATATAACACAGGGAGATGATGGTGCATGATTTGAGAAATATGTTCGTGGTATTCTCTTAGCCTCCTAATACGTATAAAAGGTAATCTGAACATGCACTTCTGTTACAACAACGGTTACACACAATGGTGGAAATACTAATATGATATGAGTCTGTTTTGGTAGTAGATATGTAAAAAAAGTACAACGAACAAGGACGGATACTATCTAGGAATCCCATATCATTTGTCTAATATGCCATTGATCTATTTATTACTAAGAACAACTAAAACAACATCACCATTACGAAAATTACTGGCCTTTTTATTGAGAGGTTATTGCTACTTAACGCACGACATTACAAACTAGTGAACCGTAAGTGAAACAATTACAAATACAAATGAATGAGTTTTGGTAAACAATCGTGTGAATTCTTACAACAGAAATAAGTAAAATTTTAAAAGAAAGAAAATGATAAGAAAGTTGGATTTTACGAATTGACCACTACATATACAATATTGTGAAGATCTTTACTTCTGTCGTAAATTCTATAATTTGGAACTAGACGAGATACGGAAAAGACACCCTAACCAATAATGAAGAAAAACGCGAGTGAGAAAGAGAGACGATGTTCTTTAGTTAAGATAGAAAATTTACTGACCAAACTTCCAAATGTTTTTTGTTCCAATTCACGCTTTCATGCGCCCAATTCAGCCTGAAGTTTTAATGGGCAGTAAAACTAATCCTTCTGTCGTGCGCGGTGAAAATTTAATGCGGACACACACACACACATACAGATTTATGCTGGAAAGGGAGGAGAAGGAGAAGCGAAGTGCTGAGATTCGCAAGTTTAGAAACAGGAGCTAAGTAAAAATAATGAAGACTGTTACATTTGCTTATACGTTTAATGCACAATTTAAGTTAGGGCGGTGCCTTCCTTACAATCAACTCATGAACGTCCGCTGCCACGATTAACGTATCATTCTCTCTTGAATCTGCCAACTGTTTTGACTTAATAATGCAAAAGAGGTCACCAGATAGAAAAAGGATATGAATGAAATAGACAAGTCGATCCATGACTAAAAGTTATTTTCTTACTTTTAGGTAGATTGCGTTTAGATAGGTTCCATTATATGTTTAATTCTTACGATCACCATTTTGTTGTAGTAGAACCACCAAATTTATCTACATATTCTCTATATAATAATGAGTTACATGTGCCTGTTTATCACGAAATGGCTAACAGGTAAGCCACGAAATATATATAAGCAAAGGAACCTGTCGTTATAAACGAGTGCCATTGTAACCGACATGTGTAATGACAATATCAGGCATCGAAGCTAGTGAATGGTTAAATATTTGATCAGTCGATCAAGCCTAAATTACAGATGCGAGTTTATATATTCGTGAATGTTGTATAATGAAGAATTAATTCGTCCCATTGAAGATTTGATGCAATGCACGAGGTGTCGCAGTAATATTTGTTGCTATATATTTAAACATAATTCATATTTCCATATAATGGAAAAACATAGACCAATAATTGGAAGCTGTACTTCTAAATTTTATTTACTCCTGTAGTAAAGCAGACACGTTTTATGTGTAACAGAAACAATACTTGTTTTGTTCTACAATAAAACTTTAGTAACTCATCCTAATCAATACTGTGTAATATTAATACAATGTAACCTTGTTACAAAAGAACTGTCTAGTCACTTCCCCTTCAGACTCTACAATCTCATTTATTTGATCTAATTCCACAGAAGCTTTAAGTGTAAGTCCTTTCTTTATAGAAGTGTACTATTCAGAATTATGTGTATGAGCAATGGTGCGCAAAGAATTTCATAATTGAAAGAGTCAGGCACCCACACTCATATCGTTTCTGAACAAGAGTGGTTTATGTCTACATATGTAACATGGTAAATGTTAATTTTCAATAATATCTTGTTGAAGAGAGGATTAAAACCCGGAAACATTTCTCTGTGTACACCACTGTGATGACTAAGGGATAATTTTACAAGAGTACTTGACACGCGTAAAGGCCAATGGTAGAGCACTCGTGATCACAGTTCATAGACTTCATGGTAGACAAACACTGTGAGTGTGTCAAGTTTCCAGGGAGAATTTTCGGTTCTGTCATATCATTTCACAAGGCGTCTAGCTGCCAACCGGACAACCACGGTTTCCCAGTTGGTATGGGCATTTTTTTGTAGTTCCAACATTGCTTTTAGGTTCACCTAGCCTCTTCAAAATGTGAGCCTGGGACACGGTTCGCAAGGTAATTTAGTTGTTACGTTTTAAAAGTAAATTACATGTAATTTATAAGTAATTTACAGTACACAAAAAGAGAAAACCAGTTTTTTAAGCAGATGTAAAACACTATTTTACTTTTTAAAAATTCAGAAAAAGCACAACACAGTAAAAAGTACAACGCAAAATACGATTTCTTCAAACTTGCTAGCATGAACTGAAGCGAAGGGTAAACTTTCATAGTAAAACCTCTGAGACAAAATCTCGTCTTGCCAAATTCTCGCGGGAGAAAATCTCACCTCGCCAGAACATCGCCGTCCAAAATCTCGCGGAACAAAATTTCGTCATAGCGATTACTTCAGCGTACTCAAATTATCATTGTATGTACATACACTTAAAATAATTTATACAGTTAAAACTCTAACAACGAACTCCTTTATAATACGAACAATGTCTTTTTTTTTTTATCCCGGTAAGAATATATGTAAGCTTATTACTACGGGACATATCCCTCTATTTCAGGGTCATTCTCAGATATGGGCATGAACAGTCTTCTTCTCTCTTCTCCCGCACAATATGTTACTAACATTCTATTTTACCTCTTCATAACGGGCATGAACTATTCTTAATTCACATGTTTTTAGCATAGAAAACTTCACCTTTCTACATTTTAAAAATAAATTCAAGTACAATACAATACATAGAAAATTCATTTCAAATGGTTCAGCTGTTTTCAAATATTAGTAACACAGTCAATATCGATTTAAATGTGAAGAGAAAAATATAGAAATTGTCTCTTTCCTTGTAAGAGCGAAATTTTGCGAAAATGCTGATACACGTTTCCACTTATTTTTAATGAGAAGTTTATATAAAGAGTTTCATCTTCTTAAGGATTTGATGATATAGCCCTTTTAGGATTTCCACTTTTTGAGGTAAATTTTAGACTTTCACTCAAATAGCTACTGCTTCCTTACTATTTATCGTAGGATCATGGCTCATATTTTCTTTTTTCAGGATAGATCATGCTTTCAAACGGTATCACTCTCTTGTCCGTATTATACACCAGAAACAAGAACATTGAAAAAAAAAGAAAGAAAAATAAAAAAAAGATTTGTGGAAAATTTTGTTTTCGAAATTTTTTTGGCCCTCTAGCTCGGGCCTGAGTTTATACAGGGATCTGAATTTTTTTCTTTTTTAAATACGCTGTTATGCACATAATGTGTGTAAAATTTCGTTCTTGTATATATGTAACTGTACTGCGTTATTCCTATTTGACCTAGAGTCATGGTTCAAACACCACTTTCTTTAGTACTAGGAATGCAATGGATATACCCGATTGCAATGAAATGAGCTGAGCGAGCTTAAAGTACGTAATCAGGAAGCGTTTTTCGGTGATTATTCCTCGATGGTACATCGGATTTTTGATTTCGACCTATGTTGTCACTCAGCATGACATACTCTATCAGCGTGCTAAGTTTGGTTGAGATCGGCCAAACGGTCTAGGAGTAAGCGTTTTTCGGTGATTATTCCTCGATGGTACATCGGATTTTTGATTTCGACCTATGTTGTCACTCAGCACGAAATACTCTATCAGCGTGCTAAGTTTGGTTGAGATCGGCCAAACGGTCTAGGAGGAGTTCGCGGACAACCAAACGGCTAACCCGAGTATAAGAGCTTCGCTTCGCTCAGCTCAATAATAAGTACTTTCCAACGGTATCATTCACATGTCCGTATCATACACGTGAACCGCAAAATTAGGGAAAAAAAAAAACCGGAAGTATTTTTGAAAATCCAACCAAAACATTTTGCCCCTCTTGCCTCGGCCTAGGTTGACGTAGAGATCTGATTTTTTTTTCTAAAATACGTTGTTATGTACATAATACGTGTGCAAAATTTCAATCTAGTATCTTGAAAACAAAGGGCGGGAAAAATGTTGAAAATCTGAATTTGGTCTGTCTCTATATATATACACATATATATACATATTATAAAAAATACTGCGTCATTACTATTTGGCCTAGAGTCATGGTAGAAACGTTATTTTCTTTAGTATAACAAGCTTTCCAACGGTACCACTCACATGTACGTATCAAATACCTGAACCGGAAAAATCAGGAAAAACCGGAAATTTTTGCTGAAAAAACCACCCTCTCAGAACACTTGCGCCCCTCATGCCCGGACCCGGTTTCACGTAGGGATCTCAGAAAAATTTGAGAAATACCCGAAGGTACATACAATTCGCATGCAAAGTTCCAGTCTGATATTGTGAAAACTAAAGGCGTGATTTTTTTTTTTTGAAATTTGCCTTAAGAAAAAAAAATATAAAAAGTCACGCTCCTCCGCCCCCCTTGGCGCCGCCAAGTTGACCATCCGGTACCAAAATGGATCTAGGGTGTTCTTTGGTCCATCCTTGGGTTGACTAATAAAAAAAAACGGCTTAAATACCTTTTATAGAACCTAAATAAGCGGTCAAAGACGATACTACGAAATCGTAACAAAAGTTACCAAAAATCCTAAAAGGGATAGTAAATTCTTGGCATTAATTTTGAACCCCCGGTGGGATTCGAAGTTCACTCCCACTGAATAGCTTACCTGATTAAAATAGATTCGACGGATACCATCAAATAATTTGGATTTAATTTGCTATTATGCAGGGTGTTTCAAAACAACACCGACAACGTTTGGGAGGTGATTCCTGACACAAAGGTAAGACAAAAAGTATTGACCAACCTGGATGCACAAATGCTTCCTTTCGGAGTAATGGTCCACAGCTCCATAACTATGGGACCTACCGTAGTCGGGTCAAGACTTCACTTAGGAACTAGTGTATGCCCTATCCAAATATCAAGTTTCACAATCCTGCGGTACTTCTGCAACAATTTTTATAGAGGTAGTTGGTAAGTACTGGTAAGTACTTCAAATTAAAGGACCGTAGCCAAACTCCCTCATTAAAAATTGTTGCGTGAGTACCTTAGGATTCTGAAATATATATTTTTGGATAGCGGACATGTTAGTTCCTAAGTGAAGTCTTGACCCGACTATGGTAGATCCCATAGTTTTCGAGCTATGGACCTTTAAAGTTAATTTTTCCATGTTTTCGGCAGCCTATAACTCCGAAAGGAAGCATTTGTGCACCCAGGTTGGTCTATACTTTTTGTCCTATCTTGGTGTCAGGAATCACATCCCAAACGTTGTTGGTGTTGTTTTGAAACATCGAAACATCCTATATATATATATATATATATATATATATATATATATATATATATATATATATATATATATATATATATATATATATATATATATATATAGCTTTTAGTGTCTAAATTAAGCATTTTCTGATTCTTTTTCTTCTTATTATTATCTTGACTTCTGTAACTCTTATATAGCTATATTGCAATGGTGAAGTTTTATCCAAACGATATTTCGAGCTGTGAGTTTTGGTCCAGCTAGATTTGGTCCACGAGATTTTGTCCCGCGAGGCTTTGGGTGGTAGGAATTCGGCCACACGAAATTTCGGGAGGCGAGGTTTCGGCCGCAAGATTTTGTTCATATACCTTGAACATTTTTAAACATAATCATGCACGCCGCAAATTGTAATATTTGTTTGTTATTTATATAGACAAGAGAACTTTAGGAAGTCAGTATGGTAGTTTATGAAATTGCAAATTCCAACAATAGCCCATACAAATTTGGAAGGAATCTTTTGAAACTTTTTCCTTTGTGCCAAACCAAACAGTAACCAGCGCGAAAAAAGCTTTATTTAATTTGTAGACTTGTTTCTAGTTTTTTATGTACTTTACGTATTTTACATAAGCTATGCGTATTTTACGTATCACATAGATTTTTTATGTGTAATTACTCAACCCTGGCCTGAGAAAATAAAGAGACCAGAGTGTTGTACTACAAGACTTCTATGAATACCGAAGTCAAAAAAAGTTTAGAGGCTTTACCTCCAAACACGCCTTGGGCCTTCATGGCCTATCACGTAAAAGAGGTGACTTAACTTTTAAATTCAAAATTTAATAGACATAATTAAATTTGATTTTTCATTGTCTCTGTTTACCTGCAATGCATGGTCGTGAGACGTTAAAACTAAAAATGGGTTCATTTTATTTTAGTCATTTTACAAAGAATTATTAATATATAAGACAATTTTATACTATACAGTTAAAATGCTAGAGGCAAAGTGAGCGGTACGGCGTAAGAAGAAACAGAATATAAAGTATAGATGCACTCCTCGCTTTTAATAATTAACTAACTGGTTTACTCTTTCAAAGAAGCTACTGACAGTATTTATAAGTACTTGTACATAATTATGAATATGTGCGTGGTTGTTTGTAGAGTATAAAATAGCACGAAAGAGAGTATAATAACTAAACACATTTCTTGTTCTATTTTTGTTTCTTTGAGCTAAAATACGACGTTACTCCTACGCAAATCCACTAGTTTCCTCTGACTACAAATCCAAAAAAGTACATTTATTCAAGATACGGTATAACTTGTTAACTGATATCTGTTCAGAACAGAGATGAGTTCCACCCAAACAACACCTGTCTGAAAAAGACTATGTTAATATATCTACATATGGATCATATCTTTTACTAAAATACGCGTATGAACATATATGCACTTCCTTGCAGCAAAACACGTAATAGAGATGAAGAAGCTCACGGCTTTATGGTTGCAACACGGAATGTAGTAACACAAAGACGTGAATACACCCACTATATTACTTATTTGTAAGAGATTTAATGAATGATTAGCGCCTGAGGTACTCTTAAGAAAGAAGAAAAATATATTCAAATACGTAAAGCCTTCTTTTTTATGTGAATGCTGATAGTTCTTTAAGGAAAGCTTCTATAATAGAATGCATAATGCTGTGCAGTATGAAGGTAAATGTAGCATATTATCAACATATACTGAAGCCACTAATGCCTTAACATTGTAAGAGACAACACATACGAGAGTTGGGTTACAGGAAAATACTGAAAGCTAGGAGTCAACAGACAGAGAAATCTTTGAACTTTTATGCTTACCTCAACATATTTCTGATGCCAAATACTACATTGAGCTGATTTATTGGACATAATGTAAAGTTGCCGTTCCTTCCAACGATGGAAAGTTTGACAACAGAAAACATTTGATAATCTATGCAATATACAATTGACTGTGTTTTGAATTTATGAACTTCCCCTGTCACACTCAAACAGTGCAAAGATCAGTTAAACTTGTGACGGAGTCCGCCGGAAAAGTGTATGAACAAGTTAACAGAGATGGGTTAGACGAACATTACAATCTCTGATACCTAAATTAGATCGGAAATCAGATTTCAAAGTTCTGCATTTGACTGATAATAGTGAAAAAAGAAAACAATTTAGCATGCCGCAAATGGTAGGATGGTTATGTAGAACGTGGGTGGAGCTCAACTTCAACCACTTTCAACTGGTAAAATCTGGGTCATTTTAACAAAAAAATAATTTTAAGACAGGTGAAAAGTTGCAAGTTAATGGTTTCTTGTCAAATTTAAACATATAAAATCACTCTCTAGTACAAATTAGTAAGATAAAACCCATTATATATATATTTTTAATACACGAATATGTTTGTTTATAATACTGTAAAGATCAATTTTTCACTGAAATTCACTAATTTTAGGCCATATGTGCGAACTTTAAATGTACTACTGTATTTTTTTTAAATATTTTTTTCACCATTGATAAGCGGATAAAATAATTTCATGCGATTTGAAGTCGAAAAACATAATTCTAAAAATTTGAACATTAAGGCAATTGGTGTTTTTGGTCATTTTTTTCGAACTTTAGATCCTTTGCTCGAACTGAAGATAAAATACAATGTATATGAACGAGAAACTTCAGCGTGTATTCACCCTCGCCATACAGAACCCACATTTAACATTTTGATATGGGGACGGCAATAAACTTACACATCTTGTTCATTCCTAGTCTTATTCAAGGAAGTATTACTGGTGCATCGTGCACCTGTAATATCGTCAGTTTTGTCCTCCAGCGGGATAACATGTACCTACGTACCGCTTGATCAACCTAGCTGCTCTTTTCAGCACGCCTTCTGTTCTGGCCTAGTAAGTCTCCAGACACAAATCCTATAAAGTACGTGTGGAACATGGAAGGGAGGGGGGGGGGGAATGACAGGCAAATGAGATCCGACAAAGACCAGTGCTAGCCATATCCAGATTTACAGCTGGCGTTAGATACCATACTCTAGACAGACATTCAGAATCTTGTACGGCCGGCTATATTCCAGAATAGCTACTTATGTCTAACAAGTGCCATTTTCAGATCACTAGCGTCATCATATATACGTGTGTAGGGGGGGGGGAGGGTGCAGGTTACACCAGAAACTAGTTGTCTGAGAAAGGTTTCACTTGAGCTCCTTCCTGTACTCTATTTTGAAAATTGTTCATTTGGTAAAATATTTCAGAAGGTGTCACCACTGTACTTACCATTTCCTTTCCGTTTGTTGTTTTCCATCTCTCATCTTATGTACGTGTTTTCTTTCCTACTTTTCGTTCTTGATTTTATTTTTATTTTTTCTCGTTTCCCACTCCGTTGGAAAATCTAGCATCTTTTATTTTTTTCCCTGTAAAGAGGCGTGTTTGTCCGCACGGAGAAAATGTAAACAGCCTTTCGTTTTCGGGCATTGAGAGAGAGAATCCCAAGCAAGGATCAATCAAGCACTTTAAATAGGAAAGGATAAAGGGAAGCTTATTGCAAGTACGGGGAGTAGGAGAGCGATACAGAGGATACAGTATTATTTACATGAAGATGAGGGGGGGAAGAATCCTCATTTTTCAAGAGCTTTCCTCGAATTCTCATTTTCTTCCGTTTCTCTAATCAATACTTTGAATGGTTTCAAGAGCGTGCCTGGAATACTTTTTTCTCAGTACCTTGGAATTCTTTATGGCTGTATCGCAATTTTTAAAGCATATTTTCGAAACTTATTTAATGACATATAAAAGAAGACAAGAGTTTCTTCTACGAAGTGGAACGGGTATGTAAATTACATTTTAACTAAAGAAATACACGTGATTCTTCTTATTCTTTAACTCTTAAGTAAGTTTTATTTTGTGATCGAACCTATACAAATAAACAGTTATATAAGTTCCTATTCTTAAACTTTTCTATCATCAATCAACAGATTTACTTAATAAATTTCATATTTAAAAGTAAATAATTCTTTGATTTATACAGTTATATTTTTTTTTAAGTTAACCCTTAGAAAATTTTATACTTGATTTCTGAGACGACCTAGAATTGAGAACTTTCATAAATATCAAACATTCTGAGAGAGAGAGAGAGAGAGAGAGAGAGACACTTTCGTACATAAATATGATATTTGCGTAATACGCACAATTATCTATTGAATTGGTTGTAGTGTTTTAAAACAACTACATTTATTATTATTATTATTATTATTATTGCTATTATTATTATTATTATTATTATTATTATTATTATTATTATTATTATTGCAAAATATAATTTTATTGATATTCCTTACCAAAAAAAGAGAATCAAATGGCATCCCTATTGTTATCTACAATGTATACTTATAAAGAAATGTGTATGTGTGTGTGTGTTGTCATCAGAAAGGATCCACCAAATTTGGCACACAGAGAAATATTCAGCAGATCAAAACGTGTATAAAGTTGTTTCTTGATTTCGACTTGGGGGCGAGACTGAAGAGGGGTCAAAATGTATGAATAAAAGAGGAGGATAAATATCCGGGATGACCGATATTAGTGGTGGTGAATTGGAATTTAGTCTCTCTTTCAGCACTAAGATCAAATAAAACGGGGACCTCATGGGGATCCGAAACACATAAGCTGCCGCCGGAAATCGAACCCAAGCCTCCCATGACATAGGCGCGTTTGCTAACCATATAGCCACAAGGGAGCTCCCAACTAATATTAGTGTCAAATTCATAGTTTTTGGGGTCCCTGAGAAGAATAGTGATACTTATGATGTCGTTCAAGTTTAATTCCCATAGCCATCGGGAACGAGGTGGAAAATAACGTCCAAAAGTATCATAATAATGTCGAATCTATAGAGCTGTTTGGTCACAGTCCTAATGACATTTAAGTTTATACTTAGGAGGGAAGAGACATAATAATTGACAGAGACAACGCAGGTGTTACTCTTCGTTATTTATACATTTACCATATTTTGATAGATGCAATGCCAAGGGTGTTCCTTTTTCTTTTTAAGTTATTTCACATATTTTGATAGATGCAATGCCAAATGTGTTCCTTTTTCTTTTTAATTATTTAACTCATTTCTTTAATCGTTTTTTCTCAATTTTCGGATTCGGAGAGATTGGCGGGGTGTCAAAATTTACACATAAAAGAAGACGATAAATACCCGGGACGACGGATATTACTGTCGAATCTACAATTTCCGGAGTCGCTGAGATGAGTGACAGTAGTAGTGGTCGACGTATGGCTTAATGGCTCAAAGGTCAAAGGTCAATGACCTTGGCCCGGGGTCAATGACCTAGGGGTACCTAGGACCACCCCCTCTAAATTTTGGCAGGGGTACCATGGCCCACCCCCTAAATTTTGGCAGGGGTACATAGGACCACCCCCCTTAAATTTTGGAAATTGCCAAATCTAAAAATTTGGTGTGGTAGCCTAGGACCATAGTATGTACCTCTATCAGTATTGGATGTCTATGTCGTTCCCTTTCATGGGTAAAAAATTGCCAAAAATTCAAATTTCGGGGGTTTTTGACCTAATTTATCCCCTTTGATGAGGTGTTATTACCCTATATAGTTATATGGGCGTATACAGGGGTCCATTCCCTTTCATAACATATGGGTATATTAATGCACCCCATGAAAAATTTGGGAGGGGTACCATGGCCCACCTCTTAAATTTTGGAAATTGACCAATTTAAACATTGGGTATAATAGTACAGGACCCTAATATGTATTATGATAAATTTGGGTGGTCCACCTCATTCCCTTCTAGGGGTACAAAATTGCCAAAACTATAAACGTAAGCAATACGTTGTACCACGTGTTTGATTTTCGACCTAATTTATCTCCTTGGATGAGGTCCTATTACCTTATATGATTATATGGTCATGTATAGGGGTCCATTACCTATCATAAGACATAGGTACATTTGTGCACCCCCGGTAGGGGCACCTTGGCCCACCCCTTTAATTTTGGAAATTGCCCAATTTAAACATTTGGTATTATAGTATAGGACACTAATATAGATCACTATAAATTTGGGTGGTCCACCTCGTTCCCTTTTAGGGGTACAAAATTGCCAAAATTTTAGTACAACCACGTGTTTGGTTTTTGGTCCATTTTATCCCCCTTTGATGAGGTCCTATTACCTTATATAGTTATATGGTCATGTATAGGGGTTCATTATCTATCATAAGACATAGGTACATTGGTGCACCCCGGGAGGGGTACCTTGGCCCACCCCTTAAATTTTGGAAATTGCCCAATTTAAACATTTGGTATTATAGTACAGGTCCTCAATATGTATCATGATAAATTTGGATGGTCCATATCGTTCCCTTTTAGGGGTACAAAAATTGTCAAAATATAAACGCTGTACCACGTGTTTGTTTTTTTGGTCCATTTTATCCCCTTTGATGAGATCCTATAATTACAAGGGGTCCATATCCTATCATAAGACATGGGTATATTGTTGCACCCTTTTTAAATTTTGGCAATGGGAGTCCACTGAAATTGTCCAATTGACGCATAGTACAGGACCTCAATATGTTTCGGTGGTCCTATTTTCAAATTTTTAAGTACAACCACGTGTTCGGTTACTGACTCAATGTATCCTCTTTGATAAGGTATGGACGGTATCTCCTTTCAATTTGGTAGTACCCTTCGGGTGTAGTACAGTCACGTGATCAATGATTTGGTTTTGATGCGCGACGAGGTCCCTGGTCAATGTTCTCTAGGAAAGATTCTTGGCATTTAAAACTTTTTTTTCAACTTTTCAAACTAAAAAAATGAAAACAAAAATTGAAACGAAAAAATTTCGAAACAAAAATGTTCAAAGAAAAAATTTTAAACAAAAAATTCGAACATTTTTTAAACTTAAATTTCAAACAAAAAGTTTTTTAGTTTGAAACAAAAAATTTTAAACAAAAAAAATTGGAAACGAAAAATTTCAAAACAAAAATTTCGAACAAAAAAAAATTTAAACAAAAAATTTTGCAACAAAAAAATTAAAAATTTTCAAACGAAAAAAATTTCAAACAAAATTTTGAAAACAAAAATTTTCAACAAAAAAAATTTGAAACGAAACATTTTCAAACAAAAAAAATTTGAAAGAATAAATTTACAAACAAAAAAATTTCAAACAAAAATTTGAAAAAAATTTGAAACAAAAAATTTTCAAACAAAAATTTTTGAAACAATTTTCAAAACAAATTTCAAACGAAAAATTTTCAATTAGAATTTAAATCAAACAGTGATCAGCTTTCACGGTTAACCGTTAAACTTTATCCGGTTTTTAACTATTCGATTAACAAATAAACGGTTTTCAACTATTCGATTAACAAATAAACGGTTTTCAACTATTCGATAAACAGATGAACTGTTTCTTTCCTTTTCACACCAGTGAGTGCAAGAATTTACAATCTAAAACAAAAAGAAAATTTGTACTCTCTTTAAATACGCATCATTTTTGAAACAAGGTGTTAGTGTTCATCATGGATACACAGTGGAAACATCCATTTACCTGTATTCTCGCAGGGCCTAGTGGGTGTGGAAAAACGTATTTTGTGAAGCGATTACTGTCACATCTCCCAACCATGATCAATGCAAAATTTCGTAAGATATACTGGTATTATGAAGAATGGCAAGACGTGTATGCAACAATGCCGGTTCCAGTAGAATTTCACGAAGGACTTCCACGAATGAAAGATTTTCAGCCTCAAGATGGACCACATTTGATTATTATTGATGACCATATGCGAGAAGTGAATAGTGATATTGTTGATATGTTCACAAAAGGATCACATCATCGAAATATTAGTGTTATTTTTATAACACAAAATGTATTTCATCAAAGTAAAGCAAATAGAAATATGACTTTAAATTGTTCGTATTTGGTGTTGTTTAAAAATCCACGTGACAAGTCACAAATCAAGCATATGATTTATCAAATCATGCCTGAGCATCCACTGTTTCTACAAGAAAGTTATGCAGACGCAACAAGAAATCCACATGGTTATTTACTGATGGATCTTAAACAAGATACACCCGATGAAATGCGATTTCGTACA